>NC_133652.1:197879055-198191479 GCF_009905375.1 Apium graveolens
ATGCTCACTTGTTTGAGATTTTGGCTCCTCCATGAGAGTTAAAGATGGAGAATCAGGAATTGATGTGTTTACCATATCCACATCTAGTGAGTTTGCGGGAGATTTTTGTGTTCGAGGTATTTCAATTAAGTGAGATTTTGGATGTGACTCCACATTTATTAGAGCCACATCAATCTGACTTTGTGATGGTGCAGTAACTGAGTCTTTAACTGCAGTTGGCATTGTGTGTGCACCTTGTGACTCCCCAATTATTTTAGATTTCTTCTTTCTAGTATAAGTTTGAGGTTGGTCTGTGTCCCTAACCCTTTTTTCCTATGCTCTTGGTTGAGAGCTTATTTCAATAGTTATATCCTTTTGGGAAGATACAACTATTAATGAGCTAGAAACCTTATTAAGCACTACACTTTATTGAGAAACTAAAGTGTGGCTAGGCTTGGTTACATACACCTCACTCTCCTTATTCTTAGGGTTTCTTTAATGTTCACTCTATCCCTCACCAATCTTACTTCCTTTCGCACTCCCCTCTTTGGATTTAGTAGATTTTGAAGCTAGTTTCTTTTGTGAGGAACTAGAGTGGGGTTTCTTCGACTTGGACTTTGAAATTTTTTGTTGTGTGACTTGGGTAGGCATCTTTTTGGTTATAGTCACAGATGCCATTGTCACAGAAGTTTGCAAAGAAACTGGTGGTTGGAAAGTAGTAGAGACAGATGTGTTTACCTCACTTACCTGAGGTTCCTCCATGAGTACCAAATAGATGAGGGGAACCTCACTGTGGTAATTTTCCCTGTTTAAATCAACAATAACTCTCTTCTCTTGGACCCAACAATCAATCTTGTTTGTTGGGTTCTCAATAGGAAGATCCTTAGAAACATGATTAGCTGTCATCATAAAGAATCTAGCATAATAGATGTTCTTATTTCTCTTCTTCATGTCTTATAATTTGAAACCTAACTCATACATGACAGACTCACTAAAGTTATAGTACTTATTACTAAGTAACATATATAGCATGTTAACAAGTGAGTATGTAACTACATCAAAATTGCTTATCTTACCAGAAAATGCCTTAATGAAAGAATCACAGAGAAAGCTCCATTCTTTTATAAGGCCCATCCTCCTAACCTCACCTGACTTGGCTGGGTTAAGAGCATAGCCCATAGAAACAAGTATGGCACTGACATCTGTGTCTGTGTGTTGAACTAGTGTATTGTTTTCAGGCAATTATAAGCATGCTTGAATTGCATCACAGTTAATATTATGCTCATTACCTTTGAGAGTGAAGGCAATAGTTTTGTGTTTAAAGTTATATACTGTTGTAGTCCATATCTCCTTCACAACCTTATAGTATATTACTGGTGATGCCAATATTGCATAGCTCAGTTTGCAGCCTTGAATGAAGTCCATCATTTTGTGATAGGCCTCAGAAGCAGCAATCCTTTGTTCACCAGTGCTACAAAATTGTTCTTTTCATACACGAATCCATATTGAGACATTATCTTGACTACAGGTGCCATTTTTGTGAATAAAAATAGTTACAGAATAAAGGGGTTTTAGGTTTGGAGACAAAGAGAGAGTGGAAATTTCTTTGAGAAAGATAAAAATAAAATAGAAAATGAAATGGGGCTTATATACTTTCTCAGAAATAAATAAGTAAAAATTAAAAAGTAAAATAAATTACCCAATAAAATTTTCCCAAAATAGTCGTTTAAAATAAAATAAACTGTAGAAATTCTAAAGGTTATCCATCGAGATATACTTACAGACTATAAGTAAATTCGACGGATAAGAAATATAATGAAGGGCTATGATTACAAAAGTTCGACGGATGAAGATTAAATAGATATCCGTCGAGATAAAAAGTACCCAGAATAATATTTGATTTTTCAACAGATAATAAAATTCAACGGATATTCATTTTCAATGGATAATGAACATCCGTCGAGATGTAAATTTTGACTTAGCCAAAGTTTTATCCTTATGGGAAAAATCAAATTTGATTCTGGCTGTATTTCAAATTACTTAGACATCAAAACAATTTAGGAATAATTAAGCATACCTAACTCACTTACCAACCTAGTAAAGGTGGACTAATCAAGTGGCTTGATAAAGATGTCTGCAAGTTGCTTCTCTCTTGGAACAAAATGAAGTTTCACAGTACCATTCATGACATGTTCTCGAATGAAGTGGTACTTGATGGCAATGTGCTTTATCCTTGAATTCCGCACAGGATTTTCAGTAATAACAATGGCACTTGTATTGTCACAGAAGATAGGAATCTTATTCACTTGTAGACCATAATCCAATAATTGATTTTTCATCCATAAAATATGTGCACAGGAACTGCCAGCAGGAATATATTCAGCCTTAGCTGTAGAAGTAGGGACTGCATTTTATTTCTTACTATACCAGGACACTAGCTTATTTCCTAGAAATTGATAGGTTCCTGTTGTACTTTTTCTATCAATTTTACAACATACATAATCTGCATATGAATAACCAATTAGATTAAAACCAGAATCTCTAGGATACCAAATGCTAAGTTTTGGTGTTCTTTTGAGATATCTGAAAATTCTCTTAATAGCTACTAAATGAGATTCTCTAGGATCAGCTTAAAATCTAGCACAAAGACATATATTAAACATTATATCTGGCCTACTAGCTGTTAAATATAAAAGTGAGCCAACCATGCCTCTATAAATTGAAATGTCCACAGACTTTTCAGTAGTGTTCAATTCAAGTTTAGTGCCAGTGGTCATGGGAGTTTTTGCAGATGTGCAATCCATTAAGTCAAACTTCTTTAAAAGATCATCAATATATCTGGTTTGACTAATGAATATGCCATCATTAACTTACGTCACTTGTAAACCAAGAACGTAAGTTAGTTCTCCCATCATGCTCATTTTATATTTACTTTGCATCAATTTGGCAAACTTTTTGCAAAGTTTCTCATCTGTAGAGCCAAATATAATATCGTATACATAAATCTGAACAAGTATGCTAAAGCCATTAAAATTTCTAAAGAAACGAGTTTTATCAACAATACCTTTTGTGAAGTGATTTTCCAAAAGAAACTTTGACAAAGTGTCATACAAGGCTCTAGGTGCTTGCTCCAAGCCATTAAGTGCTTTCAAAAGATATTAGACATATTCTGGAAAGTTGGGGTTTTCAAAACTAGAGGCTGACTGACATAGACTTCCTCCTCCAAATCTCCATTCAGAAATGCACTTTTGACATCCATTTGATAGAATTTGAAATTGGCATGGGCTGCATAGGCTAGAAAGATTCTGATGGCTTCAAGTCTTATAACAGGAGCAAATGTCTCATCAAAATCTATTTCTTCTTATTGACAATATCCCTTAGCAACCAATATAGCTTTGTTCCTAACTACTATGCAATTTTCATCCATCTTGTTTCTGAATACCCATTTGGTGTCAATAGCATTTTTGCCTTTAGGTTTGGGTACAAGCTTCCATACCTTATTCCTTTGAAATTGGTTTAGCTCTTCTTGCATAGCTAAAACCCAATCAGGATCCAACAAAGCTTCTCTAACCTTCTTTGGTTCTTCCTGAGATAAGAAGCTACTGTATAGAAATTCTTCTTGAGTTACTTTCCGTGTTTGCACTCTTGAAGTTGTATCACCAATAATTAGCTCAAATGGGTGATCTCTAGTCCATTTTCTTTATTGAGGTAGATTAGCTCTAGATGAAGAGGCCTCATAGTTGTCTTGATGTGTGACTGAGTTTTGATTAAAAGAAACCCCCCCTGAGTTTGTGGATCTTTGACTTGAAGTTGGGATCCTTTCTGAGTGTGATCTATATTGACTTTCAACTCCTATTGATGGCTCAATGGATGTTGATCTTTGCCTTTCGACGAATGATGCATATTGTCTCTCAACGGATGATGCACTTTATCACTCGACAGATGTTAAGTTATGTGCTTCATTTGTTGCTGACTTTTACGCACTGTCCTTATAGATTATTTCTTGATCACTTTCATTTTCACTATCATCGCAATTCATCTCAATATTGTTAAATTTGAGACTTTCATGGAAACCTTCATCTTGCATTCCTTCAATCTTTTTATCATCAATCACAACATGTACATATTGCATAAAAATGTTGGTTCTGAGATTGTAGACTTTGTATACTTTTCCAACTGCATACCCAACAAAAATACCTTCATCTGCTTTGGCATCAAACTTTCCATATTGCTTAGTCTGATTCTTTATAATATAGCATTTACAGCCGAAGACATGAAGAAAGTTTAGTGCTGGTTTTCTATTCTTGAACAATTGGTAGGGAGTCATGCATTTTGCTTGATTGACCAAAGACATATTTTGAGTATCGCATGCAATATTTACAACTTCTGCCCAAAAGTAAGTTGGTAACTTTAATTCTTCTAGCATTGTTCTTGCAACTTCAATAAGAGATCTATTCTTTATTTCCATAACTCCATTTTGTTGTGGAGTTCTAGCTGCTAAAAATTCATGAATGATTCCATTTTCTTCACAAAATAACCTCATAACAGAATTCTTGAACTCAGTTCCATTGTCACTCCTGATTCTTCTAACCTTGAGATCAGGATGGTTGTTGAATTGCCTTATATGATTGATAATGATTTCACTGGCTTCATCTTTAGATTTGAGAAAATATGTCCAAGTGAACTTTGAGAAATCATCAACAATCACTAGAAAATATTTTTTCTTTGAGATTGACAACACATTGACTGGTCCAAACAAATCTATGTGCAATAGTTGTAGAGGTACTTCAATTGTAGATTCAAGCTTCTTTTTGAATGATGCCTTGATCTATTTCCCTTTCTGACAGGCATCACACAGACCATCTTTTGAGAACTCAACTTGATGAATGCCTCTTACAAGATATTTCCTGACTAATTCATTCATAGCCTTGAAGTTTAGATGGGACAGTTTCTTGTGCCATAGCCAACTGTCATCTTGACTTGCTTGGCTGAGAAGACAAGTAATAGAATTTGCACTTGATGAGTTTAAGTAAGCTAAATACACATTTCCTTTTCTCACTCCAGTGAGAACCAGTTTGTTGTCCTTCTTGTTTGTAACAAACACAGGCTTCATAATTGAATGTTACTGAGTTGCCCTTATTATAAAGCTGGTTGACACTGAAAAGATTATGTTTGAGTCCATCCATTAGAGCAACTTCTTCAATGATGATATTTTCTTTAGAAATCAAGCCATATCCTACAGTATACCCTTTGCTGTCATCTCCAAATGTAATACTTGGGCCAGCTCTCTCCTTGAACTCAATGAGCAGGGTAGAATCTCCAGTCATGTGCCTTAAGCAACCACTATCAAAATACCAAAGATTCTTTCTGTTTCCCTGCACACATCAAAACCAAATCAAGTTGATTTTGGTACCCAAGTTTCCTTGGGTCCTGCCTTGTTAGCCTTCTTTTTAGGTTTCTTAGGCTTATCCTCATTTGACTCAGGTAGTTAAGATTCAACCTTGGTCAATAGAGTAGGGCTTTGAAAACCATTCATAATTGCAGAATTATCATGCACAGGTTGATTAACATGAAATGGCATATTATGTGCAAACATTTTATTCTAGTAAGGCATGCTAAATGACATTTGAGGCATACTAAATGAAGCATAATAAGGATTTTGTGTAAATGGCATATTAGAAAACTGTACATTCAAATTATGTGCAGGAATAACATTCACAAGCAATGTGGGCATGCTAGGAAATGAGGGAGGTGCAGACATAGGCATAATAGATTTGCAATTAATAGAAAGATGATTAACACTACCACAGTTAACATAAATTTTTTAAGGTGCATATTTATCAGGTGTGTAGTTGTTATATTTGTTAATTCCTACTTTTTCATTCTAGTTATTTTTCCTTTCAGATTCTGCCTTAACCTCAATTTCCTCCAATCTGTCATTCAGTTGCTTCATTGACAGATGCCCCACATTGACTCTTCTGTTCTACTTGATTTGACCTATTTTCCCTGTAACAAAGTTATTGGAAACTGCTCCTTATTTTTCATTTAACTTAGCTAGCTTGACTTTGCTAACTGGCTTTCTTTTACTCGACGGAGGTGGTTCTTTGTCTTTCGACAGATAAATCTTTTATCTTTTGACGGATAATCTTCATTATCCGTTGAATCCACATCCGTTGAAAGTCCTTCTTCCTAAGTAGGGTCCAGTTTCTCTTTACTCTTCTTCCAGGCTTCCTCACAGAAAGATTCTATACCTTGAAATTTGGTAATTTGAGTATGGACATCTGTAGATGATTTCCAAGCCTTAATTACCTCATGTTCTCGTTCAACTTGCTTTCTTAAAATCTCCTCTTTCTTTAAGGATTCCGTCAGTTCTTCCTTAGCAATTCTACACTCTATTTTCAGTTTCTCAAACTCAACAAATTGAGTTTCTAACACAGTGTTTCTTTCACTTAAAAACAAATTATTCTCTTTAATTTTTGTGTTCTCTTTAGTGAGTGATTTAAGTGTAACACGCAAGTGATATAATTCTGTAGACATGTCATTTATAGCATCATTACACTCATCTTTAAAAAGGTGTTCTAGATTAGTAGTGATTACCTGATTACTTGAAGAACTGACTTCTGCTTCATCTGTTTGGCCATTAGAGCTAGATTGACATAGCTTGTTTCCCCATCTTCATATACCCCATCAGCTGCCTAGTCATTATCTTGAGTCAAGAAAGCCCTTTCCTTTTGTTTGAGCAGTTCAAAGTATTTCTTTTTGTAAATCACAGGCTCAAACTTCTTTCTCACAGAATCAAGATTTTTGCATTCAGTTGCAAAATACCGCTCAAGCCACATTTGAAACATTTGAAATTGTATATATCCACCATGTTTCTATTTGGCTTGGCTGCTCCAAAATTCTTTTTGAATTTGAGCTTGGCAAACCATCTTGACAGGAAAGCCAGATGTTCATCTATGTCTTCCATTTCATCATGACTGAGATGGTCTTCATGCTCAGCCACTAGCCCTTTTATTTGCCTTCACAAACCCTGGAATTTGGTGCAGATTCCACAACTTCAACATTCATCTCTTTCACTCTCTCCTGTTAAGCCAACAAAGCTGTAGATCTTCCCTTCTTTCTTCTTGTTTCTATTTGCTCATCTTGTTCTATCTCAAGCTCATAAGTTTTTAGAATGCCATATAGTCTCTCCAAAGTAAATTCCTTGTAGTCTTTAGAATTTCTGAGAGAGACAGTCATAGGCTTCCATTCTTTTGGTAGAGATCTAAGGAATTTCAGGTTTGAATCTTTTGTTTGATAGACTCTTCCATGCAGCTTTAGTTCATTTAGTAGTTTTTGAAATCTACTAAAGATGTCACTCAAAGATTCTTTGTCTTCACAATGAAAGTGCTCATACTACTAGATTAGAAGTTGCATCTTGTTTTCCCTCACTTGTTCAGTTCCATCACATATGATTTGAATTGTATCCCAAATTTCTATAACAGTTTTACAGTTGATGACAATATCAAACATCTCCCCATCAAGACCATTGAACAAAATGTTTATAGCCTTTTATCTTTATGTATTTGCTCAATGTCTTCATCTGTCCATTCTTCATGTGGCTTTGGAATAGTTTGCTCATTTCCTACAGCTCCTTCAGTACCTGTAGCAGCTTTTCTAGGAATATGAGGGCCTTTCTCAATGCAATCAACATAACTTTCATCTTGAGAGAGAAGATGCAGGTGTATTTTCACCTTCCAATGGTGATAGTTGTCTTTATCCAAGAACGAGATCTTTACTCCAACATCCTTCCTGCTCATCTTGTTAGTTACCTTGATCTTTAAACTCTTAGTGGGTCAAGAGCTAGCTCTGATACTAATTATTATTCCAAAACAATCTAACAACTAGAATTACAGAAGGGGGGTTGAATGAAATTCTTGGTTTCTTTTCAATTTTAAGAACTTTTCACAAATATAAATATATTAGTGTTTGAATAAACAAAAGTACGGAATGAAAATATATATGTATTCAAACACAAAGTAATTAAATACAAGGATTTAAAACTTTCTGGTGGATTGAACTTACCCACCAGAGATATATATTGATGAGAACCCTGTCATGCAAAAATGTACATAGTTGCTTACAAGTATGAAATTCTTAGAACAGAGAAATTCTTAACAGATACATCATTTTCTATTTCTCAGTTCTTGATTACTTCATTTTCAACTTTCTACTCTTGGTTTATATATCACCAAGTTACATGATAAAAAGACAAACTAATAAGACAAATTAAGACCTGTTAATAGGTTGCCACATTTCATTTGCATATAATCAACCCATGTGACTGTCAAGTCACTACAACTGCTTTTTAAATTGATCATCCGTTGAAGCTCTGTTGGATCAACCATTGAGACTTTCTTGGATCATCCGTTGAGAGTCTGGTTGATTATCCGTTGGAACTCTAGTTGATCATCCGTTGAAACCTTGTGGAACATCCGTTGAGAGTATATTTGATAAGTGGATTTTATATTTACTTGGAACGCTTCATTACAGGCTTAAGTTGGTGTTTTAAACTCGAGTTTTTGGTATTTTTGATGTGTTTTTGTGTTTATGCATTACATGAATTAGTTGGATGATTAATTAAGCTTTTCCAGGTAATATGTTGCAAGGAGGTCAAAATCTGATGCCGTGACCATTCTTATGTTGAAGAGTATCTCGAGAGTTTCGCGTGGACTATTGGATCGTCAAATTCTAACAGACGGAACTCAAATTACATCAAAAACAAGAAATTGGAGCAAAAATCCAGAAGCACGGCGCACCCGTGCTGGGAAGCGGGGCGGCCACACTAAAAGAAGAGAGACACGGTGTACCAGCACTGGAATGCGGGCTGGCCGTGCTAGAAGGACAGAAAGAGCACACTCCCACACACTAGACGGGGCGGCCGCGCGGGTGACTTGATCTGAAATCCTGATTTGACTGGATTTCTGAGAAATAAAGAGCCCTGCTGATCCTGAAGCCTATATAAACAAATAAAAAGACGTTTTTAACAACAAGGAGACCAGGGAGAGCAATAAGAAGACCTAGAGAGCAAAAGACGGCTACATAGAAGAATACTTTTATTTAGTTTTATACAGTTGTACTTCAGATGATTGTTTTCGATTTTTCTTTAAACCCTAGTACTCTTGTATTATTTATTATCATGCTTTCATTAGAACCCATGGTGATGATGAGTTCGGTTATGAACTAATCGTTATTGTGGGGTTCTAACAGACTTACTTATGGATTTCTATAGTTAATTTATTTCAATATCTTGGTGTGTGGTGATTGATTGATATCCTAGTATTGGTTGTGCTTATTCGTCTTATGTGCGTAGCTAACATATAAGGTAGCGTGTTAATCTCTATTGAAGCGACCGTGAATATAGAGATTTAGAACTTGCCATGCTAGCATAGGTTCATGTATTTATTATGCATGATTTGTAGGTAATTTTAACCATCTTACTGCCCTATGTAATCACGATAGATAACTTGTTCATTAAACCTTTATGTTGTCAAATTCTATATACATATAGGGTCTCAACATAATTAGTGTCTATTCATATTCTATCTCTTTTGTG
This sequence comes from Apium graveolens, assembly GCF_009905375.1. NCBI lineage: Eukaryota > Viridiplantae > Streptophyta > Magnoliopsida > Apiales > Apiaceae > Apium > Apium graveolens. The sequence goes on from NC_133652.1 coordinate 197,888,630, forward strand.
GATGTTTGGTTGTAGGGTATTCGTGCAACGAAAGTTGGCGTTTACTAGTTTCGTGTTATCTGATTAGTCATCATCACCATTGCATGCTAAGGTTAAGAACAATGACTTTAAATGAAGTAGTAATGAAGTTATAATCCCATGTTTGTCTCATATAGTTAATTTAATCACTTTTATTCTTAGGTAATTGCATATTAGTTTAATCTTAGTTATAAACATCTCAAATTGTTATTTATCTTAGCATTGAACGATAGCCATCTCATTGTTGCATAATTGCATAAATTGAATTTAACCTAAAACAGTCTCTGTGGGAACGAACTAGAAAGAATTCTATATTACTTGCGAACACGTATACTTGCGTGTAATTTTTGCACGTGGTTTCGCCCTAACAAGTTTTTGGCGCCGCTGCCGGGGACTCGGTGTTAATTTTTAGTTTATGTGCTTGTCATCAGTGGTCGTTAAAGTTCACTGACTGGATATTTTACTTACTTTTTTGCTTAGTTGTGTGTTTCAGGTACTCTAGTTTTTATTACAATGGGAGAACCAGCATCAAATCCGAAAGCGTTGATGGATTTTTCTCAACCAAAGATCAATGACGTTTATTTTAGCATTGTCAGGCCAGCCATCGCGGCTAATACATACGAGATCAAGCCTTGTGTAATTCAAATGATGTAGAACTCAGTTCAGTTTGGGGGTGCTCCAACGGAAGATCCAAATATGCACATCAGGGATTTCATAGAGATCTGCGACACCTTCAAGTTTAATGGTGTGTCTGAGGATGCAGTGAAACTGAGACTGTTCCCATTCTCTCTGAGGGATAAAGCTAAGAGCTGGTTAAATTCTCTACCAGCCGGTTCTATCACTACTTGGGAGGATCTTGCTGAGAAGTTTCTTACTAAATTCTTCCCTATATCGAAGACAGTTGCACTCAGGAATGCTATTACTCAATTTGTGTAGCAATCGGGAGAATTTTTATGTGAAGCTTGAGAGCGCTACAAGGAGATGCTTAAGAAGTGTCCTCATCATGGAATGCCTGATTGGATAATCATCAATTGCTTTTATAATGGTTTGGGAGCACAGTCTAGACCCATGCTCGATGCATCATCATGTGGAGCATTATGGGCAAAGAGCAATGAGGAAGCTTATGCTCTAATTGAGATAATGGATGCGAATGAATATCAGTATCCAACCCAGAGATTGCCATAGGGCAAGGTAGCAGGAGTTTTTGAAGTGGATACAACTACAACTATAGCTGCTCAGCTAAAGGCGTTGTCTATGAAGATCGATTCTCTGACTAATTATGGAGTTCATTAGAGGAGAAGTGTTTGTGAGCTTTGTGTAGGTTCGCATGCGACGGAGCAATGTGCTATATCTAGTGAATCGACTCAGTTTGTGAGCAACTTTCAGAGATCGTAGCAACCAGTTCCAGCCACTTATCATGCTGACAACTGGAATCATCCTGACTTCAGCTGGAGCAATAATCAGAATGCGGTGCAACAACCTTATCAGCAGTATGTAACAAAGTAATTCAATCCTCCTGGTTTTAAGCAACAATTTGCACCAAGACAACAACTCCAACTTCAACAACAAACTCATGGAGGTGTAGGTCTATCTTCGAATGAAAAATCTAAATTGGAGGAGTTGCGGCTTATGTACAAAAACCATGCTCTTATATGCCAAAGCTAGGCTGTTTCTATCAAGACTCTGGAGAACCAAATAGGGAAAATTGCTAACGCCTTATTGAATCGACCGTCAGGAATGCTTCCTAGTGATACAGAAGCCAATCTAGGCAAGAGGAAAGTTAACGAACAGGTGAACGCCATCACCTTTTGGTTCGGAAAGGTCGCAAGCCCCCAATTTCAGCAAGACAAAGAGTCTGAAAATTCTTTCTAGAATGCAGGTGCATCTGCATCTTTTCCAAATCCAGGAAATGAGATTATAGTTGAAAAAGTGGTGCAGAAGGATGCCGAAATGGAACCGAAGAAGAAAGGTGTTGAAAGCAATCCTCCTGAGGTTAATGCAGGGGATAAACAGGTTTACCCACCTCCGCCATTTCCTAAAAGGCTTCAAAAGCATAAGTTTGACAAGCAATTTGCCAATTTTTTGGAAGTTTTCAAGAAGCTGCATATCAACATACCTTTTGCTGAGGCTCTAGAACAGATGCCGAGCTATGCTAAGTTTATGAAGGATATTTTATCTCGGAAGCTAAGACTTGAGGAGTTGGAAACCGTTGCTCTAATGAAAGGGGTTGGATTATATTTATGATAATTTAAAGGGTGACCGGCCGGTTCCTCCCATGCTTATAGGGGGTCCCTCTTGTGCACCATAGACAGTTGATAGATTTGGTCTTGGTGATACGCAATATAAAAGGTTGATTCAGCATATTGAGGTCATGCATAACATCCACCGACGTTTTGCTGAAGATTTGACACACGTTCTCGATACTGTTTTCCGAGACACTGGTGTCGGTGTTGATTGGCCACCCGATCCTCCACCCAAAGAGGGTGATCCTCCCGCTAACTAGGTATGCCTTGAATCCTTAATATTACCTTCAATGAGGACATTGAAAATTTTAAGTTTGGGGGTGATAATGTAAGGTTTAGTTTGTGTGTGTCCATATAGATTCATGTTGCATGTTTAGTTATATTTTATTCATATTTTTGCATGATTATTCATATAGGACATATTTGTTTGTGTTTTTATGTGAGTTCATATAGTTGCATGTACATGCATATAACATGATCCCTTAGGTTGAGCTATTTCTGATTGATAAGTTGATGTTAATTTGAGTGTGGTGATGACGAATATAGGGTTGTTTAAGTCTAATAAATTGATTTGCATGCCAGAAAAAAATTCACAAGTCTTCTAGGATTGCTTTTGAGCTAGATCATGATCGTATTTGTTTATTTGTTAAGATTTAATCACTTGTTTATATCTAGAATTTTTGGTATTCTCTTAAGGAAAAAAAGAACACTGAATTTTAACTGGAGAAAAACTTGGATTTAATTGCTAGTTGTGAATAAGGCTAGGCATCAAATGGCTAGTAGCTGGCTCGTAATTTATGAGTAGTCTTGGGTTGAATGAGATGGAGCAAAATACACTCATTCAGAAATTGTTGGAAAAAGGAAAAAAAGAAAGAAAAAAGAGAAAAAAAGAGAAAAGAAAAAAAAGTATGTGTTTATGCATAATTGATCAAGAGTGAGCTCTTTAATACTCGAGTTATTAAGTTCTAGGGGACTTTGTGCCTAGTGACCTAAGGCTTTTATAGTATGGGATCCGCTAATCTAACGCTCGCTACATGGGTATTATTGTATAAGTCTTGAGGGATCTCATTCATTGCACGGTCAAATAAGCATCTTTGTTATGTGTTCAATAATAGCATGAGTCCTTGTATAACTTTAGTAGGAAGGAGGTGTTGTGAGTCATTATGCATTTCACGTCCATTCTAGTTATAAACTTGTGATTGTTTTGATGAAAGATAAGTTATGGTTATTGATCTAGTATCGAGAGTATATCTGTTAAGCATCCCACACAAGCACATTTTTGGTTTGTGAGTTGGTTTGTGGGATTTATTCGAGCTCTGTTGGTTGGTTATGGTTATTCCGAGGGAATTGATTGCATTATCAGTTTAGTTGCATTCAAGTAGTTGCATTCATGCATTAGGTTTGTTTTGTAGTTTTGAGTCTGTTTATGCTTGAGGATAAGCATTTCAAGTTTGGGGGTGTAATAAGTGGATTTTATATCTACTTGAACGCTTCATTACAGGCTTAAGTTGATGTTTTGGACTCAAGTTGGTATTTTTGATGTATTTTTGTGTTTGTGCATTACAAGAATTAGTTGGATGATTAATTGAGCTTTTCAAGGTAACAAGAAGGTCAAAATATGATACCACGACCATTCTCATGTTGAATAGCATCTCCAGAGCTTCTCTTGGACTATTGGATCGTCACATTGAGACAAACGGAACTCAACTTACATAAAATACAAGAAATTGGAGCAAAAATCCAGAACACGGTGCGCCCGCACTAGGAAACGGGGCGGCCGCGCTAAAAGAACGGAGACAGCGGTCGCCTGCACGTTAGGCGGGGCGCCCGCGCGGGTGACTTGAGCTGGAATCCTGATTTGACTAGATTTCTGAGAAATAAAGAGCCTGTTGATCCTGAAGCCTATATAACCAATAAAAAGACATTTTTAACAAGGAGACCAGGGAGAGCAATAACAAGACCTAGATAGCACAAGATGGCTACGGAGAAGAAGACTTTTATTTTCTTTAGTATAGTTGTACTTCAGATATTTTCAATTTTTATTGAAACCCTAGTACTCTTATATTATTTATTATCATGCTTTCATTGGAACCTGTGACGGCCTCAACCCCGGGGTTAGGAATTGATGTCACTCAACACAACAAACCACAATATAAACTACAAGATTATTATTAATATTAAACTATCATGACCCTAAACCAAGATCTGATCCAGGTTCAAGTATAATTCAAGTTTCTCATTATTACAAATCACTTATTCCAAAAGTCTGACACATTAAACTTATTCAGCAACTCATCAGACCGCACATGGTCTGATACTAACTACCTCTGAGGAGTCGGGTCTAGAATGGATCGAGACATGATTCTACCAAGGTCTGACTGGTCTTCTAGGGATCTGTGATATATATATATATATATATATAACAAGTTACAAGGGTGAGCATATATCAAGATAAAACAGTATAGTAAACAGTTATAGGAACAGAATTATAAATCAACATGAAATCCGTAATCTGCAAACCATTTCGAACAATAGTAAATAAAAAGAAAGCTGAGGTAATTGGATATCACTGACTAGCATGCTTTTAACAAAAAACGTAGTTGTGTGTTGTGTAAGTACCGAAGTCCAATTTTAGCATGCTATTCACATTTATTAATCAACTATATCAATCACTTATTCCCTTACGGGAATCACAAAGCCAAATCAGATACACAACGAATATGTGAAAATAGTTGATCAGGCTATAAACACCAGATGGCTCCAACTGCCATCCCATAAACCTGTTCCGGAACTTAGAGGCTAGCTAGGTCTCTAACCTGTTGGACTAATCAGTTATGTAATACGCACAACCGAGTTAGCTTCTTACGCCACCTAGCTAGGCCACTCTGGCCCCTATGTATCCAATATCTGATCGTTTTATCCATTTTTTAAAACACTTGTACCTATCCCATTTAAAAATCATTCATTTTAACAGCACACGTAAAATCTGGTTCACAAATCGTTTCATTCAGGATAGGTACCTTTCGAAGTTAATTTTCCCCAAAACAAGTTTAAAATAGTTATTTATAACTACAAGGGATACTAACTTAAAACATTTTTGTTCCTTTACGTGAATAAAACAAGAGTCTATTCATACGTACTGAACCATAAAAGAATGGTCAGGGGTACTTGCCTTGCAACGCTTTCGGAAACCCTAAGTACCTTTTATGATGATTTCGGTACTGAAGAAACTCAACTGGGATCTAAAGTAACAGAATACCCTAATTAGTTATACCGACATGCTTGATATCCTCGAATCCTAATAACCCAATTCGTTAACCCGACTCATATAAGGATTATACACATAATCACATAATCCGTATTCATATATAGGTAATACGCTTTATATCGAATAGTACGCTTTTATCGTATTTTAAAATAATTTTTAGAAACTTTGACAGCGACTCTTCTGTTTATAAGCCTACCCGTACTGGGGGTGGGGGTATTGTTTATATTTTTATTCCATTTGAAAGATGTTACAAAAGGGAGACAAACACGTGTCCCCCTGTTTTATAAAACTGACACGTATTCGCGAGGATAATTACTAACTTTTTAAGGCCCAGTTGCCCCGAATTTCAAAATTAACGAACGGAGTTGCACTTAAAATAATTTCAGAAAATCACGAAAATAGTCTTAAAAATGTTATAAATATCCCGAAATTAATTAAGACGTAAATTTCAAAATTTTAAAACCATTTCTGAAACACAATTTATACCCGCTTTTAATAATTAAACATATCAACGTGCAGGTGAAATTAATCCCAAAAATTTCCAAAATAATTTTAAAATTCTCAAAATATTATAAACTTTATAAAATATGAGTTTCATAATTTTTGAAGAATTCTGGAATTAAATACTGATTTTAGAAATAAATGCAATCAGAAAATCATTTAAAGATAAATAATTAATGAAATATTGATTTCTCAAATTTATAAAATCCTAAAAATATTTATTGAAATTAAAAAATAATAAAAACAATTTTAGAGATAATTCATATATTTATGGAAATAATACTGCAATAAAACCACTTTTAAAAGCGAAATAAAATAATACAACTCAATAATTAACTACGCAATTCAATCCCATACACCAATAAATCATACATATATAATAGAGAACAACACACAACTGTCAAAACCAATACATATATTTTATTTAATTAATTATTCAATAATTACACTTTTGAAATAATACAAAATATACGAGTCATTATATCCTTCCCCCCTTAAAAAGATTTTGTCCCCAGAAACTGACTTAACTAAACAAATGAGGATATTTATCAAGCATGTATGACTCTAACTCCCAAGTAGACTCTTTTACTCTAGGATTTCTCCAAAGGACTTTCACTCTGGGAATTTAATTATTTCTAAGGACTCGCTCTTTACGATCTAAAATTTGGATTGGCTGTTCCATATAGGACAAATCTGGATGAAGCTCTATTGGTTCATACTCTATAACTTGATTCGAATATGGAATATAGGACTTCAACATGGATACGTGGAACACGGTATGGATATGCTGCATCTGCGGCGACAATGCTATCTCGTAAGCGACTTTCCCTATTTTCTTCAAAACTTCAAACGGTCCTATAAATCAAGGGCTAACTTTACCTTTATGACCAAATCGCACTAATCCTTTTCAAGGTGATACTTTTAGAAATACCAATAACCCTAATTCAAAATTCATATCTTTTCGATATAAATATGCATTCTTTCACTTTATATCCTGGGCTGCTTTTAACCTTTTCCGAATCTATACCACTGCATCTTTGGTCTGCTGAACTAGTTCAGGACCTAACACTTTCTTCTCTCCTTCATCATCCCAATATAATGGTAATCTACACTTACGTCCATACAAAGCTTCGTAAGGCGGCATTCCAATGCTGGCATGATAGCTATTGTTGTATGAGAACTCAATTAAAGTTAAGTGTTCATCCCAATTTCCCTTAAAATCCAAAGCACAAACTCTTAACATATCCTCTATGGTCTGGATTGTTCTCTCACTTTGACCGTCCGTCTGAGGATGATAGGCGGTACTTATATTTAGCTTGGTTCCTATACATTCTTGGAACTTGGTCCAAAACCTTGAATTGAATCCCGGGCCTCGATCTGATACAATGGACACAAGAACTCCATGCTTGGTTACTATTTCATCCAAATACAACTTACCTAGCTTTTCCAGAAAATATCTTTCGTCGATCGGGAGGAAATGTGCTAACTTTGTCAATCTATCAATGATTACTTAAATAGCATCATGATTAGCTCTCGTGTTTGGAAATCCAACCACAAAATCCATTGCAATCTCTTCCCACTTCCACTGGGAATCTCTAAAGGTTGTAATAATCCACTTGGCCATTGATGTTTTTCTTTTACCATCTGGCACACGTGACATTTGCTAACCCAATTTTCAATATCCTTCTTCATTCCTGGCCAACAGAAGTTTTTCTTCTAATCTTGGTACATCTTAGTGCTACCAGGGTGGATAGAAAACCGAGAGTTGTGCGCTTCGTGTAACATTTCATTCTTCAGTTCCATCACATTGGGAATCTAAATTCTAGAAGAGAATCTAAACATACCTTAGCTATCCTTTTGGGTGCATAGTTCTTCTCCTGTCAGATTATCCAATTCTTGTTCCATAACTCCTTCTTGACATCTTTTAATCTTATCCATAAATGCTGGTTGGAAGGTAATATCTTATAGTTGCTCCTTGCTTTCTCTTGGTATTCAAACTTTAATTTCCATCTTTTCCAAGTCTCGTGCTAGGTCGTCTGCAATCTGAACCATATTCAGTTTCTCTTTTCCGCTTAAGGCATCATCCACCACATTGGCCTTACCTGGATGATAGTTAATAATATAGTCATAATTCTTGATTAACTCTAGCCATCTTCTCTGTCTCATCTTCAAGTCCTTCTGAGTGAATATATACTTTAAGCTCTTGTGATCCGTGTAAATATCACACTTTTCTCTATACAGGTAATGTCTCTACAGTTTCAAAGTAAATATTATAGCTGTCAACTCAAGATCATGGAGATACTTCTGTTCGTGAGGCTTTAGTTGTCTGGAAGCATAAGCGATGACTTTGTCATGTTGCATTAGTACACAACCCAAACCTTTCAAAGAACCGTCGCTATAAATCACAAAGTTTCCCGTCTCATCTGGAAAAGCTAGTACTAAAGTTGATACCAATCTCTTCTTCAGTTTCTGGAAGCTTTCTTCGCATTTCTCTCTCCAAATGAATTTCTCGTTCTTCCTAGTTAACTTGGTTAACAGAGATGCAATCTTAGAGAAATCCTTTACAAATCTCTGGTAATATCCCGCTAGCCCAAGAAAACATCTCACTTCCGTCGGAGTCTTTGGTTGCTCCCATTTGGATACAGCTTCAATCTTTACAGGGTCTACCTTGATACCTTCCTTACTTACCACATGTCTAAGAAACTGTACCTCTGTTAACCAAAACTCACACTTGAAAAACTTCGCATACAGTTGTTTTTCTCTTAACCTTTGACGGGCAATCCTTAGATGCGTTGCGTGATCTTCTAGAGTCTTTGAATAGATGAGGATGTCATCAATAAATATAATAAAAATTTATCCAAGTACTCCTTATACACCCAGTTCATTAAATCCATAAAAGCCGCTGGTGCATTAGTCAATCTAAACGACATCACTAAGAACTCATAATGGCCATACGTGTTCTAAATGCAGTCTTGGGTATATCTTCAGGTTTTATCTTCAGTTGGTGGTCGCCAGATTTTAAGTCAATCTTTAAAAAATAGCATGGTCCCTTAAGCTGGTCAAACAAATTGTTAATCCTCAGTAGAGGATACTTATTCTTTATCGTCAACTTGTTCAGCTCTTTATAGTCAATGCATAATCTCATACTTCCATCCTTCTTCTTTACGAATAACACTGGAGCACCCCACAGAGAAACGCTTGGTCAGATGACTCCTTTATCCAATAGTTCCTGAAGTTGCTTGGCCAATTCCTTTATTTCCACAATAGTCATTCGATATGGAGCGTTGGAAACTGGTTCGGCTCCTGGTATCAAATTAATAGAGAAATCTATTTCTCGGTCAGGTGGTAATTCTGGCAATTCTTCTGGAAAGACGTCAGGATATTCTCTTACTATAGGGATCTCATACAAGGTAGGGGTCTCTTTCTTTATGTCCACCACAGGAGCTAGATACGCTTCACATCCTTGCCACAACAATTTCTTTGCTTGCAGTACTGAAAGAAACTTCTTTTCCTACTTCTGTCCTTGGTACCTTATCCTTACATTATCTGCGGTGATAGGGAATAAATAAATCCTGATTACGTAATTAGATATTACATTAATTACACATGATTTGGGCTACAAGACCCAATAAGAAGATGTATGACATTCAGACCAAAATGGTTAACACATTGATCAGGCCTGATGGACCAGATCAGGTCTGATGGAATAAAGAAGGCCCAAAACTTGGAATATTAATTAATTTCGTAATTAATTAATAAGGAAAAAATCAGCTATTAAGAATAGTCCCAATAAGGACATAAATCCTAGTGGATTAGCCTCCAAGGGACCTAGAAGGATAAGGAATCAGTTTCCTACCACTTAGGACTCCAAAGTCCATTTTTAATTCTGAGACTTGACCACCAAGACTCCTACACCAAGTCCAATTCAAGGACTCCCAACATCTATATAAGGGGCCTCACCCCACAAATCAGAACTACATTTTTTGACTTGATCCTTGGCAATCAGCAAGGTACGTAGGCATCTTGTTAAGGCAGACTGAGTCACGAAATACAAGAGCAGTCAAATCGAGCCTTGAAGCTCACATTCCTTAGTAATAAACACAGCAATTATATACCTTAGTTTCTAATCCATAACATTTGGCGCCGTCTGTGGGAAAGCACAACAACAACCATGGAGAGAACATGGAGAACAATTAGAGTCCTTGAAGGAGGAACACCAGCATGGACAACCCAAGTGATTTCGTCAACCGTGGAGGTACCTCCTCATTCAACTTATGCAGCCACACAAGAAGAAGCCCAGTTAGGGGCAATTGAACCTCAGCCACAAGGGACGATTCCCTCGACTACTCAAGGTACGAATCCCCAAGTTTAACAACTACATGCACCTGTGAATTCTCGACCGATTTGGTATGAGTATTCAACTGTTGTGACTACTAACCCCCATATGGAATGCCCCTTTACCCCGAGGTTGGAGGAAGCGGACCTGCTGGGCGGAGTGAAGCATGAGGGCGATCACCCCCTATATACAAGGTTTGGCTCTTATCCCTGAGGATCAGGAATTTTCTGGTCCTTACACTGAGAGAGACTTTGAATCTTCAGATGATGAAGTGGCCCCAAGAAGGAGGCGTGCTGGCAAAGAGCCGATGGCTGATGGTCGCCAACGTCCTAGGAGAACCCAATGGATGAATGCCCAAGAAGTGCAGGAAAGGACCAGGGCTCACGAGGCTAAGATTCAAAGGCTAAAGCGCGACTTGGAGGCGCACCAGAACACCAGACCCCCACTACCTCCAAGGGGGAGGAATCCTCCCCATATCATAGACTTGGATGGTTCAATATAGAGAAGGGCTAATGTCCCAATGGCTGATCCAGGCAATCTTTTTCCCCTTGGACATCTTGATGATCCTACCCCACCATTCACTGAAGAAATAATGAATGCCCATATCTCAAGGAAGTTCAAGATGCCCACTATCAAAGCTTATGATGGCACTGGAGGTCCCGCCAATCATGTCAGGACATTCTCTAATGCACTGTTGCTACAGCCCGTGAATGACGCTATTAAGTGTCGGGCCTTTCCTCAAACCCTGTCGGGTATGGCTCTAAGATGGTATAGTCGTTTGCCCCCAAACTCTATTGGGTCCTTCAGGGAATTAAGTCAGGCTTTTATTAAGCAGTTCATCAGTGGGAGAGTGCATGAGAAAAGTTCAGCATCCCTCATGAGCATTGTGCAGGGAGCGAAGGAATCCTTAAGAGACTACCTGAATCGTTTCACGAAGGACACTTTAAAAGTCCCGGACCTTGATGACAAGGTAGTCATGATAGCACTGTAACATGGAACTAGGGATGAGTTTTTCAAGATGTCCTTGGTCAAACGCCCCCCTGAAAGCATGTTGCAGCTCCAAGATAGGGCAGGGAAGTACATCAAGGTAAAAGAGAGTACGAGGAAGACAGTCGTGAGCAATGAGCCTGCTGGAGGCAAGAAGCGGAAGACCGATCTGGAATACATCGCTAAGGACAAGTATCCCAGAATATAGCAAAACCCCGACTCAACTCCGAAGAGAGGAGGGCCTGGACAAAAATTCACTGAGTATGCTAAGCTGAATGCTCCAAGGAGCCAAATTTTAATGGAAATCGAGAAAGATCGAGATATTTGTTGGCCTAAGCCCTTGAAGGCCGATCCTTCCCAGCTAGATAAGGGCAAGTATTGTAGATTCCACAAGGATGTTGGTCATGGCACCGATGAGTGTAGGCAACTAAAAGATGAAATTGAGTTCCTTATTAGAAAAGGGAGATTGAACAAGTACACTAGAGATGGAGGAGACAGGAGCAACAACGTGAGAAAAAACTTTGACGATCGAAGAAGAGATCAAGAAGATCAGGGGCGAAATCCCCAACCTAGGGGACCGGCGATAAATACAATCTTCGGAGGACCGCGACCCCGAGGGCCTGTGATAAACATAATTTTTGGAGGACCAACTCCTGCTGGATTATCCAAGAACTCCAGGAAAGCATATGCCCGAGAAGTTATGCATATTATTGGGGAAGCCCCGAAGAGGGCCGGGACAGGAGTAACAATGTCTTTTGATGATTCTAATGTGGAGGGTGTGAAATTTCCCCATGATGACCCACTGGTCATAACCCCGATAATAGGGAACAACCCGGTGAGAAGGGTCCTTGTGGATAATGGTGCTTTAGTGGATATCTTGCTTCATGACACCTTTTTAAGGATGGGATATAATGACTCCCAATTGACCCCAACCGACATGCCGATATATGGATTTGCGGGAGTGGAGTGCCCCGTAGAAGGGATAATCAAGTTGCCAATAATTATAGGACAGGAACCAAGGCAAGCAACTCAGATGTTGAACTTTGTGGTGGTGAAGGCTAGTTCGACTTACAACGCTATCATGGGAAGAACATGAATACACTCCTTCAAGGCAGTCCCTTCTTCCGACCATTCAGTTATGAAGTTTCCCACCCGGGATGGGATCAGAGAAGAGTGAGGAGATCAAAAAATGGCTAGAAGTTGTTATGTGGCCTCTTTGAGGGCAGATGGAGGTGGGGGGCAGGTTCTTCCTATTGAAGATCTGGATATCCGAGAGAATGATGAGAAAAGAGGAAAGCCAGCAGAAGACTTGGTTTCGATTCCTTTAGCCCCCGAGGCTCCTGAGAAGGTGACTTTTATTGGAGCCACACTCGAGGAGCCCCTTAGTGGGAAGTTGGTGAAATTTTTGCAAGAAAATAGTGACGTGTTTGCATGGTCAGCAGCTGATATGCCAGGCATAGACCCAGAACTGATTACTCACAAGCTGAATGTGGACCCAAATCGGAAGACAGTGAAGCAAAAGAAAAGAAGTTTTGCTCCAGAGAGGCAAGAAGCTATAAAACAGGAAGTAGAGAAGCTCTTAGAGGCTGGTTTCATTGAGGAGATTCAATTCCCGGAATGGTTAGCAAACCCTGTAATGGTGAAGAAGGCCAATGGAAAATGAAGGATGTGTGTGGACTTCACTGATCTGAATGATGCCTCTCCCAAGGACTATTTCCCATTACCAAGGATTGATACTTTAATAGATGCCACCACTGGGCATGAGATGTTGAGCTTTATGGATGGGTTTAGTGGATACAATCAGATCAAGATGCACAAAAATGACATTCCAAAGGTATCATTCATTACTGACTTTGGTGTTTATTGTTATCTTGTTATGGCATTTGGTCTCAAGAATGCAGGAGCCACCTATAAAAGGTTGGTAAATTAAATTTTTTAAGGATCTTATTGGCAAGACTATGGAAGTCTATGTTGATGACATGTTAGTCAAAAGTCTAGTAAAGACTGACCATATAACCCATTTGAGGGATGCTTTTGAGGTCCTGAGATAACATAAGATGATGTTAAATCCTACGAAGTGTGCTTTTGGAGTGGGGTCTGGAAAGTTTCTAGGATTAATGGTCGCTAAGAGAGGAATCGAGGCCAATCTTGATAAAATAAAAGCAATCCTGGACATGGAACCACCAAAAACTATCAAAGATGTTCAGAAGCTCACAGGAAGGGTTGCTGCGCTGGGATGATTCATCTCCAAGTCAGGGGACAAGTGTTTGTCTTTCTTCAAGTCCTTAAAGAAAGTTAAAGATTTTGTATGGAGTGTGGAAAACCAGAAGGCATTCGAGGAGTTAAAGAAATATATGGCTCAGACCCTGTTGCTGGCCAAGCCGGCTTTGAATGAAGTTTTATACTTATATTTGGCCTTCTCAGAGAGTGCCTTGAGCGATGTATTGGTTAAGGAGGAACTGAAAATCCAGAAACCCGTATACTATGTTAGTAAAATTCTGCATGGAGCTGAGTTGAATTATTCGACTATTGAGAAGTTTGCTTTAACCTTGGTAATGGCTTCAAGAAAGCTGCGTCCTTACTTCCAAGCTCATAAAATTAAGGTGCTAACAAATCAACCCCTGAGAAATATCATTCACGGTCTCAAGGCTAGTGGGAGGTTGATCAAGTGGGAAATAGAGCTGGGAGAATTTGACAGTAAATACAAGCCATGAATGACAATAAAAGCCCAGGCATTGGCTGACTTCATGGTGGAATTTACCATACCCAACCAAGAAGTCGGGGGGCAGGAAGATACCATACCCGATCAAGAAGTCTGGGGACAAGAAGATACCATACCTCAAGATAAGGAAGTTAATAAGGAGAAGGAATATTGGGTCCTCTATTTTGATGGAGCATCAAAAATAAATTCAAGTGGAGCATGTTTAGTTTTGCAAAGCCCTGATGGGTTCTTGATTGAGTATGCCATGAAGTTAGACTTCCCGACCACAAATAATGAGGCCGAATATGAAGCTCTGATAGCTGGTCTTGGCCTAGCAAGGACACTTAGAGTCAAGAACTTAAAAGTCTGTGGAGACTCATAGCTGGTCATATCCCAGATAAAGGGAGAGTTCGAGGCAAGGGATGATACGATGGCTAAGTATGTCCGCCTAGTAAGCGATGTGATGACCCAATTCGATAAATGCCATATTGATCATATTCCGAGGGAGGAAAATGCTAAGGCAGATACATTGTCTAAGTTTGCTTCATCTGAGATAGAGGAAAGTTCAGGAAGTATATACTTCCGCGTTCTGAAGACACGGAGCATAGATGTTAAGCTTGTAGCTCCTATAGGTGTGGGGACATCATGGATAGATCCCATCAAGGCCCATATTCAAACCGGTTGGTTGTCAAATGATGCTACTGAAGCACGGAAGTTGGCTGTTTGAGCATTAAGATACTCCCTGATAGATGGGATTTTGTATAAAAGATCTTATGTGGTTCCTTACTTAAGATGTCTCAGGCCCGATGAGGCGCGCTTGGCTATTGAAGAAGTACATAAAGGTATTTGTGGACAACACTTGAGGGGCAGAGCACTAGCTCATAAGATAACTCGTTTAGGCTTCTATTGGCCAGAAATGATAGCTGATGCCAAAGAGTAAGTGAAGAAGTGTGACCGCTGTCAGAATTATGCACCTGTCGTTAGACAACCCCCCGAGATGCTGTCTTCCATCAACTCACCTATCCCCTTTGCTATGTGGGGAATGGATATACTTGGGCATTTCCCCATGGACACGGCCCAAAGGAAGTTCTTGATTGTAGCCATTTATTATTTCACTAAGTGGATTGTAGCCAAACCCTTGGCCAAAATCACAACTAAGCACGTTGCACAATTCCTGTGGGAAAATATCATGTACAGGTACGGAATTCCCCGCATCCTAGTCACTGACAATGGAACACAGTTCAATAATGAGGAATTCAAGAAGTATTGTGAGGAGAATGAAATTGAATTACGATTTACCTCTGTGGCTCATCCGCAAGCCAATGGGCAAGCGGAAGTGGCAAATCGGATAATCCTGGATGGACTAAAGAAGAGGATTGAGAAGTCGAGGAATAATTGGGTGGATGAGATACTCCCAATACTATGGGCCTATAGGACTACCTGTAGAGTGTCGACCGGAGCAACTCCCTTCAAGTTAGCATATGGGGCAGAAGAAGTTGTTCCTGTAGAAATATCACATTCCTCCCCCAGGATTCAAGCTTTCAATGCTGAGGAAAATGAGGAAGGGCAAAGGTTAGCCCTGGATCTAATTGATGAAGTACGAGATGAGGCACATGCGAAGATAGTGGAATATCAGAAAAGGCTTCGTTCTACTACAACCTAAGGGTTAAAGAACGGTTCTTCAAATATGGTGACTTAGTCTTGAGGAAGGTGGAAGCTTTTGGTGTAGGGTAGAAAAGGAAACTTGCCCCAAATTGGGAAGGGCCGTACAAGTTTAAGAGTGTTCACGGTAGAGGGACCTAGAAGCTTGAGACTATGGATGGTTTTGAAGTCCCGAGAACTTGGTATGCCCAAAACCTGAAGGTTTACTATGTGTAAGATAGTTAAAGCTCGATTCTCACTTGTCAGAATGACGAGTAGGTTTAAAAGCACGTTGAAGCTTTGTTTGCTTAGGATCTTTATATATTCGATATAGGATATGTTTACTTTTATCAGGGTTGAACCCATCTCATGTAAGGTATCGAGAATACCAAGTTATAATAAAAAGCTTTCGGCTTAATCTGGCCTATTAGATTGATGCATTGTGATGGATAAAACCAAGTTATAAACTTGAGTTTGAAAACTCGGAAAAAACACGATAATACTTGGACAATACAAGTGAAAATAGTAAAAATCAATTACAAAGTTCGATATTGTCTAAAAAGAAAAATACATAATAATGCAAAGAACTTGGGGCTTAGAAGGCTCAGATTCTTCAGAACCACTATCCGAAGTCTCCTCGGACGTCTCTTCAGTCGGTCCCTCGGAAGTCTCTTCAGAAGTCTTTGCAGAGGTTTCCTCGGAACTATCCTTGGACGCTTTGGATGCCACAGGGGACGCTGGTTTTGGAGGCTCTTCTACCCTGGCCTTCTTTATAATAGGCTCGGTCTCCTCCTCAGAAGAAGAGTCCTCCTCTTCAGAGCTGGATTCAGGCTCCTTCCTTTTTTGGTCTTGGCTCTAGCTTCCTAATGGCGCTCTAACCGGGGACACTGAAGTGCCATCCTTAATCAAATTGGTGAGTTTATCTGCAACGCCCCCAAGTGCTAGGACTTGTACAGGGTAAGGGAAGGAAGATTATTCAAGGACCTCAGGAAACTCGTCCTGGATAGCCTCTACATCAGTGTCCCAGCCTTCCTTATAACTGACTGGATGGAGAAGGGCATCCTGCTCTACCATTAGATCCTTGAATTCTTAAGTATCCATCCAGCCGTCAAAAGCTTTGTCTTTTTGAACCTTGAGAATAACGATCTCAGCCCCGGCCGTTTCAAGATCAGAAGTTCAGGAGGCAAGTTGGGCTTCAAGAGCCTCTCTACGCTTGTTGGCCTCCTCTAGCTTCTTGTTTGTGTCTTCCAGACAAACTTTCCAAGCCTTGGCTTGGTGAATTGCCCCTTGAAAGTGGACGTTCGCCTACAAGAGACAAAGGGAAAGTAAGAAACAAGAAAAATTATGGCAGGAAGCTATAGATATCAAAAGAAAAAGACGTACCGTAGCCAAGGCCTGAGCTCTGAAAAGCTCGTTAGCCTCCAAGTCCTATTGAAGGATAAGATAATGATAATCCACAGGAGAAATGGAATGCATAGACCATTCCTTGGCAAGCGCTGTGTTGCCAACAATCGAATCCTTTCCCCGGATTCCCCAAGTGGGTTGGAAGAAAGCCCCTGGTTTTTGTTTTGTACGTAAAGGTTGGCTGGGGCCTTCCTCGTCTATTTCCTTCACCTGGAGTGGGAACTCCGGGAAGCGATCCCCGAGGCGCGGGTCTTTGAAGACCTTCCCGGCGTGTTTCATCCTGTTCGTTTCCACGTCTTTAGGCTTTCTAGCCTCTTCAATCTTCTCAGCAACTGCAACGAATAAGATAAGTGAATTGAGAAATTAGCAAAGTAAAAAGTAGGAGGAATGAAGACAACTAGAGAAGGAAGGAAACATACTTTTTTAGGAACGGGAGAAAGACCACGTTCTATAAGAACGGTCTCCCTGATAAGATCCCAAGAGTGGGAAGTCCTATTATCTTGAGTAAGGAGGTTGAAGGCTCTGGTCTCCTCCTCAGATAAAACTATATCATTCGGGCCCCCGTCCACAGCTAGCACAAAAGACGAACGAAAGAGGGTGCCCCAATCGCCACCCTCCCAAAGGACATACAGAAAATCCTTCTTCCACCCCAAGTTATTGTCAGGGATGGACTTCCCATTCACTATATGGGGAATAATAGCGCGTTGGTTCAAAGAAACCCACCTCGGATTCTTATTGGGGCTGTTCTTCAACTGAAAAATCTTTCGGAACACATTAACCGAGGTAGGGACGTTGTGATTGGCGCATTGCGACAAGTAGCAAAGAATCAACCTCCAAGAGTTTGGAGGGAGTTGGCAAGGGCTGATGCCGACATCGGCTAGCAGAACAGGGATAAATGGGTGAAAGGGGAGTCTGATACCTGCCCTTAGAGTGTCCCTGTAGACGCATAGAGCGTCTTTCTTCCATTGACAGGCCCTATTGGCCGGACCCGCAAGAACCAGCTTGAAGGCTTCGTTGATTTTGAACAAGTACTCAACTTGTCCAGCTCCTTTGGATCCCAGAAGACACTGATGTGGTCGTGCGCGTCCAGATGCATGTCAGATGGGTACTCATCCCCTCGGGTGTTGATCATATCAATCAAGGAAGTGTACCTCGATCAAATGGGGAACTCATTAGACTTTTTGTCCACATTAATCTTTGCCAAATGAGTCATTCTCTTATCAGCCATCTGAAAAAAAGGGAGTAAAAGAAGATAATTTTAAAACATAAGCTATGCAAAATTGAGCAAAAGAAAAGAAGAGAGAAAGGTATTTTACCTGAAGTAACGCTGCAAAAAGGGACTGGCTTGCTAAGTGAAGGTTTTGGGGCTCAAAAACTCCGACCTATAATTATTTCTCTGAGATCTTTAGGAGAAGAAAAGATGAAGGGAATTCAGAAATGAGAAAGTTAGAAATGAGTGACCATAGTTACTCCTTTATATAGGCGGAAAAGGGAAGATGAAAAGGCAAAAAAGCCCATTAAGATGAAAGCCCATAGAAAAAGCCCAAATTATGGAATGTTCTAGAATATCTTTAGAGTTATAAAGTTCTGGAACCTTCCAGAATATCTTTAATAATTCTTAAGGCCCAAACGAGGCCCAAATCCAAAAAAGGATTTGGAAAAGTGAAGGCCTAAATCCCAAAATGATTTGGAAAAGTGAAGGCCCAAACAGGGCCCAATCCAAGTTGGATTAGGAAAAGCCCAATAAAGACCAGGATTGAGGTCGAATTTGAGGTCATAAATCCTATTCGAATTCTTTCGAACAGGCGCCCGAAAAATAAGGGTTAGAAAGACCAAGATGAAGGTCGAAGTTGAAGTCATGAATCCAGGTCATAGGTTCGACTAGGATCCAGGTCGAAACCCTGGTCGTGATTCCTAGTCGAAACCCTGCAAACAGAAATCAAATAAGGACAGAAATCTCGACCAAAATCCAGATCGAAGGTTCGACTAGGATCCTGGTTGAAATCCAAGTCGTGGAACCTAGTCGAAATCCTTCGACTAGGAATCAAACAAGGACATAAATTTTGACCAAAATCCTGGTCGAAGGTTCGACTAGGATCCTGGTCGAAATCCAGGTCGTGGAACCTAGTCGAAATCCTTCGACCAGGATTAAAAGGCTGGCCCAAAATTCAACTAGGATCTAGGTCGAATTTTTGACTAGGATCCTGGTCGAAAAAGGGCTGAAAGTTAGAAAATGTTTTTAAAAATTGCAGAAAAATTGGAAAATCTCGGAAATAAAGGTAAAATTCCTAAAATATACCAGAAAATTCCTAAAAAAGGGAAAAAGGTAAGAAAATAATAGGGAAGTTTTTAAATAACCCTGAAGCCGTGTATAAGGAAAATCGTTGTAAATGTGTAGGTCGCTCCACACTTTACACAAAACGATACCCTGTAAGGGAAAGAGTGAACTTAACTTTTACGAAATCTTATACGGTTTCCCAAAAGTTGGGGGGCAAATGATAGGGAATAAATAAATCTTGATTATGTAATTAGATATTACATTAATTACACATGATGGACCAGATCAGGCCTGATGGAACAAAGAAGGCCCAAAACCCTGAATATTAATTAATTTCATAATTAATTAATAAGTGAAAAATCAGCTATTAAGAAGAGTCCCAATAAGGACATAAATCCTAGTGGATTAGCCTCCAAGGGACCTAGAAGGATAAGGAATCAGTTTCCTACCATTTAGTACTCCAAAGTCCATTCTAATTCTGAGGCTTGACCACCAAGTCTCCTACACCAAGTCCAATTCAAGGACTCCCAAAATCTATATAAGGGGTCTCACCCCACAAATCAGAACTACATTTTTTGACTTGATCCTTGGAAATCAGTAAGGTAAGTAGGCAACTTGTTAAGGCAGATTGAGTCACAAAACACAAGAGCAGTCAAATCGAGCCTCGAAGCTCACGTTTCTTAGTAATAAACACAACAATTATATACCTTAATTTTTAATCCATAACATGTGGTATACATAATAACTCTTTTTTTCTTGCAGTCAATATTTGCCTTATACAGAGACAACCAATCCATGCCTAAAATAACATCAAATTCTTCTAATTCAAAAGGTATTAGGTCGGCAGGAAAGAAATGTCCTAAAATCTCTATGGAGCACTTAAGACATAATTGACTTAAAAGGAATTTATCCTTATTGGCCACCTCTATAGTCAAAAGTTCATCTAAGTCTTCCAATATTAATTGTATTTTATTCACACAGTTCCTGGATATAAAAGATTTTTGGATGCTCCCGAATCAAATAAAATGTTAACAGGTATGGAATTAAGAGAAAGCGTACCAGCAACTACATCGGAATCCTTACCCGGAGATTTCTTAGTCATCTTAAAAGTTCTAACTCTGGCGGTACTTGTTGCTGGTCTTTGGGACACACTTCTTCCTACACTGCCCTGGGTAACTGATCTGCAATTCCTAGCAATATGACCCAATTATGCCTCAGCTGAAATAGGTTACTCCTTGGTTCTCAGATTTGCACTCAGTGCAATAATGACCCTTCTGGGCACACTTGAAAAATTGATATTCTCTTTGCACTAACCACTGTGTTTCTTTCCGCATGTCTTGCAGTCAATCACTGGCTTGTTGAACTTTGTCGGAGTAGAACTAACTTAGGTAGTACTGGGTCTAGCTTTCGGGAAATTCTGTCTCCCGAACTTCCTGTCTTTATTCTTTCCAAACCGGAGCTGAAACTTATGGCTTACTCCTTCTTGTTCTGACCTTGCAGGTCCACCTTCAAACTTTCTTTTCTTCTCACCCTTCTCCTTAGCAGCTAACCTCTGGTCACTTTCAATTACTAAGGCAGCTTGAACTACCGAAGTAAACGTCTTGAGTTGTAAGGCTACAACTCCACTCCTAATCTCTGGCTTCAATCCTTGTTGAAACCGCTTCGCTCTCTGAGCTTCTGAACTCATATACTCTGGTGCTATACGAGCCAACTCCGTGAACTTGGCTTCATACTCTATGACACTTCTGTCCCCTTGCTTCAGCTCTAAAAACTCCATATAACTTTAGAGACAATCCGGGAAATATTTTTCCAAGATCAGTTCTGTGATTCGGGTCCAGGGAATAGGAACTTATGCTTCTAACGCTCGGGTTGACTATCACCAATAGTTTGAATCATGTTTCAGAAAATAACTAGCATAATCTGTCTTTAATCCTCACTCACCTTGGTGAGTGCAAAAGCCTTATCCATTTTCTTCAACCAGATCCTGGCAGCAATAGGATCCGCTTCACCTTTAAATTATGGGGCTTTCACAGCCTGAAAAGACTTAAAATTAACAGCTTGGGATGTCCCCCTCATCTGGTGCTGTTGTTGGATCTGCAGTTGCTGCTGTTGGATTTGCTGTTATTGTTGCTGTATAAGCTGTTATTGTTGTTGTTGTTGTTGCTACTGAAATTATTGTTGCTGCTGCTGGAGTTGCTGTTGTTGGTGGGCTAGCTGAGTAGACTGGTGACACAACAAATCTATCAATTCACTCATGGAGGAATCCTCAACAGATCTATTGTTAGGTTGAGAATTCTGTTTTAGTGGCATTCTCATGAAACATAGCAGTCATTTATAAGAAAATAAATTACTCCAAAAAGTTTATACATATGTATCAGGAGAGTGTTTCCACTAAGACAATATCCTCATCCTCATTTAATTGGATCCATCCTGAGTGAATGATTATATTCTAGAAATACCAGCAACAGAAGCAACAATAATAGTAACAACAATAATAACAACGCACAAATGTATATAAAAACTGAACAACATAATAAGCAGCTACTATATAGCATCCAACAGAAATACAACTAATACAACTAAAACCATCTGAGTACACAACAAAATTGGCTGACATAGAAGCCTCAAACTACTACAAACTACAACAACATAATGTACATATATAAAGAAAACAATTACAAAACTCCTGAAAACCAACTATGAGCTCTATCTATTACTGCTGCCCCTCTGCTCTAACCACTGCCACTACCACTGCCACCAATAGAGCCCAACTCGAACACCAACCAGTTAACAAGGTTCTGGTACTGAATGGCCCCGAACTCTGAGCTAATAAAAGGGTCAAGAGACCGAGATCTCTCCATAAAAATCTTGATCAAAGATCTCACTCATCCTGAATATCAGGTTAAGGGCCAGGGATGCCCTGTAAAGGTCCAACTGGTATCTGGTCAAAATGCCCGGCCAGTTCCGGGCTCTACTCTCTAATGAAAGACATGTTCACCGCTCGGTGAACATGATAGAGAATTGGGGAAGAGGTGCCTGCAGGAGCAAATGGAGGAATCGGGGGTCTCGAGGAAGAAGAACCGGGACCACAACCTGGTGGAAAATCCGTAACAGCAGATACTGATCTCCGTACCCAACAGGGATGGGCACTAGGTCCAGGGATATCCCTCGGTACAAATGGGGGCACTGGTGGGGGAGGCAAAAGAGTCTCCTCAGCTACCACGTCTAAGGTCCTCTCTGAGTCGGAACTGTCTGATTCTGATCGGTTCTCCGGGGATGGAGAACTGGAGGTCACTATAGGCCACTGCCAACAAGATAAATATACAGGAAAGACACAACAAGGTTAAGGCAGTTCTATCAAAACATCACTAGGTGCCAGGGTAACGCCGTCGGAACCCTCGACTGACTCTAAGGTTTGCTCCTCTACAGGAGTTGCTGACTCACACCTTAAGACACAATTTCTATACCTTTCCGACTCAATCCTTAACTTAAATCAGGGACTGGAACCGGTAGCTCTGATACCAACTGTGACGACCTCAACCCAGGGGTCAGGAGTTGACGTCACTCCACAATAAACCAAAATATAAACTACAAGATTATTATTAATATTATACTATCACAACCCCAAACCAAGATCTGATCCAGGTTCAAGTATGATTTAAGTTACTCATTATTCAAATCACTTATTCAAAAAGTCTTACACACTAAACTTATTCATTAACTCATCATACCGCACATGGTCTGATACTAACTACCACTGAGGAGCCGGGTCTAGAAGGGGCTGAGACACGGTTCTGCCAAGGTCTGACTGGTCTTCTAGGAATCTTCGATATATATATATATATATATATATATATATATATATATATATATATATATATATATATATATAACAGGTTGCAAGGATGAGCATATAATCGCTCAACAGTACCAATATATGAATATCAAGATAAAATAGTAAAGTAAACAGTTATTGGAACATAACTATAAATCAACATAAAATCTGTAATCTGCAAACCATTTTGAACAAGAGTAAATGAAAAAAAAGCTGAGGTAACTGGATATCACTGACTAGCATGCTTTTAACAAAACAAACATAGTTGTGTGCTGTGTAAGTACTGTTAGGTCATACAACACTGTAGAAGGGGATTAAATACAGTATAGAATACAATCAAATCGATTTCGAACTCAAGTAACAGTAAATAGATATATTCGATATAATAAACTCTGTTACAATGGAACTGTTCTCTCTTAGTGATGAACAAATATCACGAGAGCTGCTAGGTTACAATATATGATCTTCTCGATAATGATAACACATATAGTGTAAACCTATATCTGTGTTTATATAATACACAATTACAAGATAACTTCTAATTTATATGGAATATAATTTTGTCTCCTAAAATATATCAATCAGATATCTTATACAACTCTTTAAGTCCTCTAACTCTTTCCATGCATATATTCTTTTATATTAGTCTCGATCTTCTTTCCTGTAAATCAGCTTCCTTCCTTAACTGTTAGTCCTCCCGTACTTAAGTTCTGATATCCATCTTCTGATATTTATCTTCTGATAATCTAAGTCCTGATATCCTTGAGTTCTGACTTCCAGTAAGTACTGATTCCAGTAAGTACTGAAATTTCCTGTTTGTTAAGATCTGAAAACTAAACATGAAACATATTAGACATGACATCTAAAATATATCTAACAATCTCCCCCAACTTCTAAATTGTGCAAAATATACAAGTTAATAGATTTGATGATGTCAAAAACATTTAAGTTCAAATGCAATAAGAGTTTAATAAGACTATTAACTACAACTTATAGTCCTTGTAGCTTTACCAACTTCACTGGATCAATCTGAATCCATAATGATTCTTAACAAAATCTCTTAACAGCTTGTCTTCAGTTTTCCTTAGAAATTCAACTAACTGTGCTTTGACCTGCATCAGTTCTTCATCTTTACTATCACCAATTTGATAAATGGCTATTCTGAGAGCTTGAGTTGATGCTCTTTCAAGTCCATCACCAAGTCTAATAACTCTAGGATGTGAAGAGTTTTCATTATAACATAAGCATTTTCCTTTCAGAATAACTTCCACCTTAGTAGAATTCTTCAGCATAGGAATTTCTCTTCCATCACCTTCAGTAATCATTGGTATATACTGATAAGTCTTTGTACCAGAGATTCTAAATAGATCTCTTATAGCCTTCAAAATGTATTCTGACCATCTTCTTGAAACATCATATTTTACTTCCAGAAGATAGTGAATATGTTGAAGTTCTCTGACACACTTCTTTAGCACATCAGTATCAGCTAGTCTGTAAGTTAATCCATCATAGAGAAATAAAATCAATTTCTCCTTTAGATTTTCCTTATCATGAACATCTATCATAATTTGAGCAGACAACACTTTATCAAGGTGCTTTTATTTGATTTGTTCATATGGTTTGTCTGTCAACATGAAAGGATCTCTTAGAGTAACTTCTACTTCTGTTTGTATCTTCTTTTCATCAGAACCTAATCCAGATTATCTCTAGGTTGCTTGGATCTCAACCCAAATGTTGCAAGTTAATTCATCGAAAGATTGGATTTTGGTTCAACTGGAGTAGCTTTCTTCCATAACAGCTTCTTTTTATCAGCTATTGTCATCTTTTCCAAATTAACTTGATCATAATTTACTGTTTCTTCTGTAGCTTGTTGTTCTTCATTCTGAAGAATTTGAGTACTGTCAGAGGTTGTTTCAGATTCTTCAATTATCTTTCTTCTCTTCAGAATTTGAACAGTTTCATATGCTATCAAATCATCATCATGCATTGTAGTTTGATAGACTGGAATGGAAGAACTTATCTTTTTCTCAATATTTAAAGGTTCACCAACCTTTTCTTTTCCTTTTGATTTAGGATCAATCTCAGTTTATGATCTAGTCTTGGACTCTGAAGTATCAGAATTTGACTTTTCCCTGATCACAATGCCTTTTTCCTTAGGCCTTGGAGGTTTCTTTGTATCAGAAGCTTTAGACTTAAGATTTGTCTTCTCAGCAACAAATCTAGCTTCTTCCTCCTTGAGAGTTTTCAAATCTATTCCTGGATTTTATTTTAGAAATAATCTTCTAGCTATCTCCTCATTAAGTGTCCGGATTTTAGGATTTTTGTAATAAACATTAGTCTGCTTCCCCTTTAGCTTCAGAGTTTGTAAAAACTTCTGAGAGTCTACAGATCTTGACTGAATCAGAATATCAGAACTTGACATCAGACTTTGTTTATCAGAACTTGACTTCAGACTTTTAGCATTCACAGCATCAGAACTTGACTTGTTCTGTATAGAAGATTTTCCTTGAACTTTTCCTTGACCTCTACTTTATCAGAGTTTCCCTGGTCATCACTTTTATCATCCTTTTTCTTCAGTATTTCAGTAAGTGAGCATTTGGACTAAACTACCTTCTCCCCCTTTTTGGCATCATCAGGAAGTAAGAGAGAAAGAAGAAGTTCAACTGAAGATTGGATGTCTTCCAATTGAGCTTTCTGAGAAACTTGGTTAGCCAGGACCTCGGCAATTTGGGCCTATTGCTTCTCTTGAATCTTCTCAATGGCTCCAATTTTCTCAAGAGTAGGTCTGATATATCTATTCTTGTCAAGCTTAAGCTGTAGATCTAGCTTATCAGCATGTTCCTTTAGTGTATCAACCTTTTCATGAGTAGAAGAATGTAGACCCTTGAAGATGTTTGGTAGATAGAGCAGTGATCTTGAGTTGTGTCTTTAAATCAGCATTTGTGAGCAACTCATCAGCTTTAGCAATATGCTCTATCAGAATGTTAGAACTTGGAATGAAATCAGTGTCATTCCACTTCTTGGTCCACTCCACACCTCTGTGAGTATCCTCCCAAGGAATAGGTGCTTCCTTTTCAACAAATTTCTTCACCAATTCTTCCTTTCCTAGTATAGGAACTGGAGTCTTAGCAGAAACACTGTCTTCAGAACTTGAGGAAGACTCATTATGTTCCGACAACACAACAGTGTGTGAAGCAACTGGAGATTCAAGAACAGCTTCATTTAAATTCTGAACATCAAAATTTATCTCCAGAGCTGGTGTGGTTGATGTGGATGGTATCTCAGCATTTAAAATTGGAAAATGAGTTGGAGTTTGTTGAGCTTCTGTAGATGGAGCTTCCAGATAAAGAAAATTTGGTATATTCAAATTAGGAATATCTATTTCAGAATTTTCAGTTTGTTCTCTAGCATCATCTGTAGCTTTAATAGGTAAGACAGGACGGGTTACAACTATATCAGTAGCAGTGTCTTTGGCTTGTGCTGAATGGGCTTCAATGATAATCGGTTCTTGTGAGATCAGAGATTCTTGATCTCCTTCCTTAGCTTCTTCAGTATCTTCTGATGGAGCCTTATCCAAATACCTCCCAGCCTTCATTTTCTTCAATCTCCTTTCCAATGAAGGAGTTGCTGTAACAGCTTCAGAACTTACAAATTTCTTCTTCAAAGTATCAGAACTTTGAGCTGCAGTTTCTTTCTGAGAAGTAACATTCTCAGCTCAACCTATCACAGGTTCTGATGCATGAACCCGTGCTTCAACTGTTTCCTCATCACTATCAGATTCATCTTTGAGAATCATCTTCCTTCTTTTTTGTGGAGGTTGGGGAACAAACTTTGTCCTCGTTGGCCTGGAAAGTGAAGATCTGATAGTATGTGCTGATGATTCAGGTTGAGATGATTGAGTTGATGGTTTAAAAGATGTCCAGATGGTAGATTTTGGTTGTGGTTGAGAAGTTAGAGGTGTTTGGGTAGTGGTGGTAGGTGCTAATGGTTGAGGTTCAGATGGTTGGACATCAGGATATAGTGCAGTATATGTAACTGGATCATAGGTTATTAAGGCCTATTTAATAGATAAAGGAATTCGGAGGGGTCTTAACACAGCCTTCTTATTATCAGTAGATAATAAGTCATTAAAAGCTCTTTTAGCTAGTCTAAATGGTGAAAGTGGTTCACTAGCTAATTGGGGCTTATCAGAACAACAAACACTATAGATAAGCTGACAGAATCTAGCAAAATAGACAGTATTCCTATCTTCTGTCATCCTATGCCCAATAAAGCCTAAAATCGCACTTGCATAATCAAAATCAGTTTGATTAATGGGAGCATACTCGATTTGTTGGCTGAGTATGGGAATTGCATCAAAATTAGAACATTTGTTGGTGTAGGTCTTTGTAATGCAGTCAAAGAAGAAACTCCATTCCCTCCTTATGTTGGATCTCTTCATTTGACCCATCTTTGCCAATATCTTTTCATACCCCAGACTGGCCATCATATTTTGAAGAACTGGCTCCTCAACAGTTGTATAAACGCAGTTCTCAAGCAGCTACAGTGTTTGACGAACCTTAGCCAACGTCACGACATGCTCATCCTCCCCTATTGTAAAGATAATACTTGGGGACCCTTGAGCACCACCATCATCATAGATTCCACTTCCCCAAAACTCCAGCACTTGGGATCCAGAGATTTCTTCAGGTTGGGTCAAAGCATACCCAATATCAGAATTAGTAAGGAAGTCCTGAATAAAGTGAAGTTCCGATGGAGCTTCAGTCTTGCTAAGAATGGACGAGTAGTTGTTGGGAACAAACTTAGCTCCATTGAAAATCAAGTCTTTTGGTGCCATCTCTGTAGAAATTAAGTGAGAAAGATAGTGTTTGTAAGGTGTTTGATAAAAGTCCTGAAAGAAAATGCTTCAAAGAATATTAGAGAGAAAGAGAATAAAATAGATTAAGAATAGAAAAGTAAGTAAAAGATTAGAAAATCTTTTAACTCTCATATATATACTCTCTCCACTCAACAGTTATGTTTTTGAAGTATGGGATACACTTTACACCTGGAAACGTGTGAACAGTCAGTAAAAAGTTAAAGCATGAGTTAATGGGCACGTAAAATAAGCAATATTACCGTGTATATGCAGTTTTTCAGGATAAACACGTTTACCACTAACCCATAATGATTATGACTATTTTTATCTTATTACCCAAATATATTTTGATTTAAATATGGTTGTTTCAGTTTTTACCACAAATAAGTCAAGTAAAGAATAATGCCACGTAAGCATCAAGGATTGCATCAGGATTTAATATCAGAACTTAACTTATATTAGATTTTAACAGTCATCAGAATATGGCTTCTAAACTGAAAAAGTGAATATCTTTTTCTGTGATTCTTCATACAAATACTGACTTGTTTCCTTTAAAGTTTAATCATCAGAACTTCCATCAGAACTTGTCATCTGAATTTATGCAAATGACACTTAACTGTTTGTCAAAAATAACTTAACCACCACAATAATTTTCATCATTCCTATGGAGTAAAAGTGTGTGCATTCAGCAAAATATCAGATACATATTAAAGTCTGATAAACTTCAGTACATCTTAGATATAAAGCATAACTAAGAAAAGTGCTTAAAATATGTTATCAATCATGAAGTCTACTATAGAAAAAATTTATGCATGAATCCACCTCAACTCTTTGTGCTCATTTTATGCATATTTTGAAATTCCTTTTTACAGTGGCTTCTCAGTGTAAGTGAGTCACGACTGCTTATCAGAATTTATGCTGTTGTCAGAGTATTTCTCCAATAATCAGAGAATGTGAAAAGTCACCAAGAAAATTTATTTGCTTTTCTAATGCATATTACTTAATACCAGCAATGCACTTGGGTCTTCCCTTCCACATATTTACTCTAGATCTCAAAGGAGTACCTGACTTTTCTTTTCTTTTCTTTTCTTTTAATAAGTGAGGCTTATCAACATTTAGTTCATTCTTAAGATTTACTGAAATCAAAATCTGACAGATAAGAAGCAAGAATCTAGTTTGTGACTTAGTAATAACATACACAAAGTAAACTTGACTAAGCTCAAAATCAAAATTTGCTTGTGTTAATGAGTTTCCACATAAATAACTAATTCAAACATGGGATTTCTAGTATGTTAAAGACTACTAGGTCAGCATCTAGCACAGTTATCCTTATTGGATTGAATAGTCACAGAACATTCAAAACATTATCAGAGTTAAAGATCCACATCAGATAACAATCAGTATTTAATGAATTTCAATTAAAGAACAAATTTCATGAAGATAAGACAATCTGTAAACATTGATCATAAAGTATGATGCATGAGAACAAAAACTAAGCAGATTTAGAGAAAGAACCTGAAACCATTCCAAGTTCATTTACCAGTCTTGTAAAAGTAGCTTCACATAGTGGTTTTGTGAAGATATCTGCTAGTTGTTGATCTGTTGGAACAAAATGCAATTCCACTGTACCCTTCATCACATGTTCCCTTATGAAATGGTACCTAATGCTGATGTGCTTTGTCATTGAGTGTTGAACTGGATTACCTGTCATATCAATAACACTTTGATTATCACTGTAAATAGGGATTTTAGAAAATTCTAACCCATAATCCAGCAACTGATTCTTCATCCAAAGAATCTGTGCACAACAGCTTCCTGCAGCAATATATTCTGCTTCTGCAGTTGATGTGGAAATTGACTTCTGTTTATTGCTAATCCAAGAAACCGATCTGCCTCCAAGAAATTTGCAGCTTCCACTAGTGCTTTTCCTGTCTATTTTGCATCCTGCAAAATCTGCATCTGAGTAACCTATTAGCTTAAAATCTGATTCTCTAGGATACCACAATCCCAGATAAGCTGTACCCTTAAGGTACTTGAAAATTCTTTTTCACAGCTATTAAGTAAGGTTCTCTTGGATCAGCCTGAAATCTTACACAAAGAAAGGTAGCATACATGATTTCAGGTCTACTTGCAGTTAAATAGAGTAAAGAACCAATCATACATGTGTAGTTAGTAATATCTACTGGTGAGCCAGTATTTTTATCTAACTTGGTTGCAGTGGCCATGGGAGTGGATGTTGTTGAACAATCTTGCATTCCAAATTTCTTCAGTAAATTTCTGGTGTACTTGGATTGATAGATAAAAGTACCTTCTTCATTCTGCTTGAGTTGAAGGCCCAAAAAATAACTAAGTTCTCCCATCATACTCATTTAATATCTTGACTGCATTAGCTTTGCAAACCTCTCACAGAGTTTGGCATTTGTAGAACCAAATATGATATCATCAACATATATCTGTACCAAAAATAAGTCATTTCCATGGTTGAGGTAGAACAGTGTTTTATCAATTGTACCTCTGAGAAATCCACTTTCCAGAAGGAATTGAGCTAAAGTCTCATACCATGCTCTAGGAGCTTGCTTAAGGCCATAAAGTGCGTTGTTAAGCCGGTAAACATGATTTGGAAATTTTGAATCTACAAAGCCTGGAGGTTGTTCAACATAGACCTCTTCTTCCAATTCTCTATTAATAAAAGCACTTTTCACATCCATTTGAAAGACTTTAAACTTTTTGTGAGCAGCTTAAGCCAAAAAGATCCTTATGGATTCTAATCTAGCAACTGGTGCAAATGTTTTATCATAATCAATACCCTCCTGTTGAGAGTAGCCTTTAGCAACCAGCCTTGTTTTATTCCTTGTAATTATGCCATCACTGTCAGTTTTGTTTCTGAACACCCATTTTGTGTCACCAACTGATCTATTCTTTGGTCTTGGTACTAGGGTCCAGACTTTATTTCTTTCAAATTCATTTAACTCTTCCTGTATTGCTTGCACCCAATCAGCATCTTGCCGAGCTTCTTCCACTTTTTTGTTTTAGTCTAAGATAGAAAAGAATGATAGAGGCATTCATTTGATGTTGCAGTTCTAGTTCTAACACCTACTTCAGGATATCCAATAATTAAGTCAGTTGTATGTGATTTGGTCCACTTCCTTGCAGATTGAAGTTGACTTCTAGAACTGGATCCTCCCCCATGATCCACGATGTCTCCATCAACATTTTCTGATGCTCACCCTGTAGTTATGCTCTCTGAGACTTCAGAATTTGACTTGGATCCTTCAGGATTTGAAGTATCAGAGCTTCTAGAATTATCAAAATTTGGCTCATCAGAACTAGATGAATTAGAACTTGAAGAGCCAGTGACAGGTTCTCATGCTTCTAGAGAGTCTTGAGATGTGGTAGGATCTTCAGCTTGCTCCCCCTGGACAGGTGCATTTTCTTTTGGAGTTTTTACCACAGATTCAATGACATCAGTACTTACAGGTTCAGGGTTTAATTCATCAGAATTTACAGAATCAGAATTTAAGTCTTCATTTTCAAATCTCAGCTGATCGTGATCATTGAAATCTTCAAGTCCAGTAATCTTCTTATCATCAAAAGATACATTAATAGATTCCATAACAACCCTCGTTCTTAAATTGTAGACTCTGAGGGCTTTTGTGGAAAGTGGATATCCAACAAAAATTCCTTCATCAGCTTTTAGATCAAATTTTGACAGCTATTCAGGATGAGTCTTAAGAAGAAAACACTTACATTCAAATACATGAAAGTATTTCAGATTTGGCTTATTTTTCTTCACCATCTCATATGGTATTTTTCCATGCTTATTTATGAGTGTTGTATTTTGTGTAAAATAAGCAGTCTGCACAGCTTCAGCCCAAAAGTAGGTTGGCAGCTTTGCTTCATCAAGCATAGTCCGTGCAGCTTCAATGAGAGTCCTATTCTTTCTTTCTACAACTCCATTTTGCTGTGGAGTTCCAGGTGCAGAAAATTCCTGTTTGATTCCATTCTCTTTACAGAACTCTTCCATGATTGAATTCTTGAACCCAGTGCCATTATCACTTCTTATAATTTTAACAGAATCTTTGACCAACTTATCCAGCTGTCTGACATGATCAGTTAGAGTAAATGCAGTTTCATTCTTCTTGTGCAAGAAGTACACTCAAGTGTACCTTGTGAACTCATCCACTATAACCATATCATATTTCTTCTTTGCAATAGACATGACATTGACTGGACCAAATAGATAAACATGTAGTAGGTGATAAGGCTCAAGAGTTGATGACTCAGTTTTGCTCTTGAAAGAAGATTTTCTTTGTTTTGCCTTTTGATATGAATCACAAAGACCATCAAGAGCAAATACTGATTTTGGCAATCCTCTTACAAGATCTTTTTTTACAAGCTCATTTATTTTGTTGAAGTTTAAATGAGAGAGT
Organism: Apium graveolens; assembly: GCF_009905375.1. Lineage (NCBI taxonomy): Eukaryota > Viridiplantae > Streptophyta > Magnoliopsida > Apiales > Apiaceae > Apium > Apium graveolens. The sequence goes on from NC_133652.1 coordinate 197,921,130, forward strand.
CTTTTGTGCCAATTCCAGCTTTCTTCAATTGATGCTCTACTCATCAGACAGATTGCAGAACCATCAGAACTTGTTGAAAGTTTGGCTCATAAACGTTACCATGCCTGTAACCTTTCAGAACCACTTTTCCTGTAGAATTGCTTACAACTTCACAGTGTTCTTCAAAGAAATCCACATGATAACCTCTATCACAGATTTGACTCACACTCAGCAGATTATGTTTAAGTCCTGAGACAAGAGCTATTATTTCAATGATGACATTCCCAAGATTAATATTGCCATATCCCAGAGTTTTTCCCATCTTGCCATCTCCATAAGAAACTCCTGGGACAGCTTTCTCCACAAAGTCTAAGAGCATGGCTTTATTTCCAGTCATATGTCCTGAACATCCACTATCCAGTACTGGGATGTTTTTCCTGTCGCCCTGCAATCACAAAGACCACTAATGGTTAGTTTTAAGGACCCAGAATTACTTGGATCCTTTGGCCTTTTTAAGTTTGTTAGCATTTGCAGCAGATTTAATATCAGAGTTTATGATAACATGTTGTTTATCAGAACTTATATCAGACTTTGCATCAGACTTTACACTAGAAGGAATTAAAGCAACTTTCTTTAAAAAAGGTTTTATTTGATAATAATCATAGTATAAACAATGATATTCCTTACAAGTATAAATGGAATGCCATAAACTTCCACAATAAAAACAAGGATTTTGTGGCTTAAACCTAACAGACTAACTCTTAACTCCTGACTTAGGAGGTAAAGAGTTTATATTCTTATTCTTCCTGCAAAAAGAAGCAAGATGGTTAGAGTTTCCACAGTTATAACATTTCTTTCTAGGAGCATTAGGAACAAGCATATAATTATTGCTTTGTTAGATATATTTGATAATGTCATGGCTAATATGATTTATGTTTAGTTTTCAAATTTTACTTAAACAGGATAAATCAGTACTTACTGGAAGTCAGGACTTAAGGATATCAGTTGTAACACCCCCAGATCCGGGGTCGGGGATCCGGGTCGTCACGGTCTTTCTTTCCACAATATCACTTCACTTAATTAATAATAACCAACCTTATGCTGTGACCCCACACTAACATACACCACAACCCGTTATAGTCTCAGAGATGAAATTCAAATAAGTACAAGTCTTTGAATCCACAATTTAAAAGTTATTACAACCCAAAACGATTACTTGATAAATTTACAGTTAATTGCCATTATCTGCCACAAGTTATAATTATACATAATTGATTCTCCAAAAGCAGATGGTCTAATCTACAATAGATCTACCTCTGCAGCTATAGCAGCTACGACATCAACGGGAAGACGCGAAACGCTTTCCACGCGCTTGCGCTGGGTCTGCTGGAGTCTGGTCATCTTTCCTAACTGTTGTTGTGTGATGAAAGAAGAAAGCAAGGGTGAGCAGCAAGCCCACCAAAATAATATGCATAATTATTTACAGTATATGAGTCTACTCATAATACTCATGAAAGTCTTGGTCAAACGAAATGAACCAAGTTGATAACTTAATGCGATGAAGTCGCAAAATATTCAGTATATATATATACATATATACTTTTCAAAATATTGGAAGTCCTCTTCCATGCATAATATACACAAAGTCCCAGTGTATAACTGTATATAAAAAATATCGTTGCAAGGTGATCTCATATATCTAACCTTGTCTCAACGTTTTTCTGAAAATCTTTGTCATTCATAAGACAATTATTAATTAGATATAAGTTTAAAAGATGAAGTTACCAAATACTTCACTACATTTATATCATTCCCAATACTACTTGAACTACCACCGTTCAAGTTATAATCAATTTCAAAAGTTCATCCCACTGATGAGACCACAAGATAAGACTTGAATAGATTCAATCTTTGAAAGATTATTGAATGAAAAAGTTATGAGATACTTTATTTAGTCCCGATATATATATAACCACATATATATATCCCTTTAAACATTTCCTGGAACCTCTGTTATGTGAAGTATGAACAGAGTTCGAAACATCCAATGAATTTTGGAAAGGAAAAGAATTTTGGCATAAACCCGATATCTTGCTGATCAGGCAAAGATACCAATAAGTAACCTTTTCTACTAGTAGATGGACGAATTCCCCACTGGTCATCACCCTGGTCATAATTAAGACCTATGCTGGACTGCCACTCAGCCACCTATGCATTTGATGGACTCCCACTGAGCCACTTACACAATAATAGACCGTACCTCGGCCTGTCGCTTATGCCGACTCAATGAGAGGGGCTTACTTCCCGAACGTTGGGCAAGTAATCAATTCATTTACCAAATCTGCAACCTTGTTGCGAATATAAAATACACCACAGAGCCGGATTCCCCAGGTTTTGAGCGAGTATTTAAATCCCCTTAAAAGGAAGATCTTAAATATAAAAATGAGTTTTTTTGGGATCCGCTCTGTCTTTTAAAAATCATTTTGAAGACTCGAAAACACTTTAAAAAGTGTTTGGAGTAAGGCTGATTTAATGAAGTAAATCAGTCCCCAGAATATTTTAGAAAATGACTGAATATTATTATTTTAAATAATATTCCCATAAAGAATAATCTTTATAAAAATAATTGAAGTAGAAGTATTAACTTATACTTGAAATAAACATTAAATAACCAAAGATATACTTATATGAAAGTATTATCTTTATTTGAATAATCGAAAATAAGTTTGATTATTAACACCTTATTCTTTAATAGAATAAAGAATATAATTCAGTACATAATCGGAGTCATAGATCCTCAAATGAATATTCAAATAATATTCAATAAATAATATAAACTGAGTCATAAACCCCCGAATGAATATTCAAATAATATTCAATAAATAATATAAAAGGAGTCATAAGCCCTCAAATGAATATTCAAATAATATTCAAATAATAAAATAAACTGAGTCATAAGCCCTCGAATGAATATTCAAATAATATTCAAATAATAAAATAAACTGAGTCATAAGCCCTCGAATGAATATTCAAATAATATTCAAATAATAAAATAAACTGAGTCATAAGCCCTCGAATGAATATTCAAATAATATTCAAATAATAGAATAAAGGTATCGAATAAACCTTATTCGATCCATAGTTTTAAAAACTATATCCATATATATATATATAAATATATATATAATATACTCGGGAACATCGACTCCCGGTTTAGAAATATGTTCACCTTTTATCCCCTATACTAAGGGTATACGCAACTACTTGCTTATTTCTAGCATAGGTATTATGCAACTATAAGCACTGAAATCAACAGATAGATAACCAGATTACGAAACAGACATGCATATATACCATATTAGCATGCTCCAATATATCGCAAAATTTGCTAATAACAATCATGCAATATCACAAGATAATGCATATACATATATTTACATCACAACAACAGTATAACGGGTAGAAAACTTGCCTGAGCGACTTGGGGTGATAAAAGGCTCGGGACGAGTCTGGTAACCTATAAACAACAAGTAAGTTGGAATTAAACCAAAATCACTTGTAAATCTATACTTTAACTAACTTAGACTCTAACGCTTGATTTTGCGCTCACTGATTTGCTTAAGTCACTCGGGTACCCTCGGCTCCTTCATTTTTAATAATTTAACCTTTACGAGTTTTAAAGCGATTCCTTCGCGAGTGACTTACCAACTGCCTAAAACACTTACCATAAATGTTTCATGCATTAATTAACCCTTTTTGATCTTTAACCTACATTTCAAAGTAAGGCGAGGGAAAAAGTTTCGTTCGTGAAACGCCGTTACTTGAAACGGTCGTTTCTCCTAAACCGTAAATCGGAATCGAACGAACTACATATCAAAACGAAGCTCGTAACATGAGCTATCTAAACATGGCAGTGGTCACAATCTAGCAGGGGGTTCTCGGGTCCTAATGCTATGCACAAAAACAGTCCAAAGAAAATCGGACGTTACGACGGCTATGTTTACGCGATTTCCCATTTTTTTTAAACCATTCAAACCCATTCCAAATCAACCCCAAATCCAACCTCAAATCCATCATACAACAATCATCCATCCTTATCACATCATAACAACCCCAACCAATTCAATTTAATCATTCATACTTATGCCTAAACTTAACTTTAATCATACTTAAGTTCTTTTATTCAAAACCACAACATTTACCATTTATACTTATTCCTCACATGAACTAAAAGCTTTACTTAGGTTCTTTAACTAATTACCAAGATTTACAACTCCAACAATACAACAAAACCAACTAATCTCTACAACTCAACCAAACTTCAACCATTCAAGCATCATGCTTCACATATGCTAAATCAAACACATTCAATCCTAATTACTCAAAACTAAAGCTAGGGTTTGTAGTTTATACCTTCCTTGGAGAGTGGAGAATCAAGAGGATGGCTTGGAATCACCTTTAAAGTCTTTATCCAAGCTTAATCTAAACAAAACTTCAAGAACACAAATTTTAGTTCTTGAAAACACTATTCACCATCTTCTTTGATGATTTATAGAAAAAGATTGGCTTGGAATTAGAAGCTTAAACTTATAGGAAGTATGTAACTTAATTAGGAGAAGCTAGGATAATTACCTTGGAAAATAACAAGTGGAGGAGCTTGGACTTTCAAAAATTAAGAAACCCACCCGAGAGCTTCATGAAGAATGGAGAATTTTGTGTTTTGTTTGATGAAAATGAAATGATTTGCTTGGTTGGTTGATTTGGTTTTGTTTTTGCTTTAGTGAATTACCTTCTTGCCCTTGGATTTGTGTGGTTACAAAGCCACCACACCTCCTCCTTCCCATGTCATGCTTATCTCATCCACATGATGTCATCCTTCCTTGTCTTCTTTCTATTGGTTGGATGACATCATTCCCATTAATCCCTTTGATTAACTTCCTAATCGTTTGCCTAATGACCGTTGATCTGCTATACGGTTCGCTTAACTTTCGTTCTCGTTTTATCGTTTGAAGGATCATACCCGGGATCTTATTACTTAGGTTCCCTTAACCTTTCTCAATATATTATATTCCTTCTATGATCCTCTTTTATAATCCTTTAATTTAAATCCTTTTTATCCTGTTACCTTATACTCAATTCTCTCCGTATATTGTGGATTTCCGGGAAAAACCAAAGTGTTCGGAATTGGATTCTGACGATCTTTACATACACTTATATACTTCATAGAGTACTAATAATATCCCATAAGATCAATAACAGAACCCCTACATAGCGTGGCATGAAAAGTTTTCTCGTTCAGCAAAAACACTATTCATAAGGGTTTCAAAAATTTCCAAAATTGGGGTTATTACAGTCTCCCCTCCTTAAAAGGATTCCGTCCCGGAATCAGATAGAAAATGAATAGGGATACGTTCCTAGCATTGCACCTTCTAACTCTTAAGTAAATTTTCCCACATTGTGGTCCTACCACCAAACTCTGCCTAGTTTAATAATCCTTCTCCTAAGCACTTGTTCTTTTTCACTCTATAACCCTTCCTGGTTGCTCCATACAGGTTACGTCGGGTTGCATATCTATGCGCTCATATGCCTCTATTTATCTGGCATCTAAATTACACTTCCTTAACATTGATACGTGAAACACGTTACGACCTGCTACATGTTCGGGGTTAGGGCTAGCTTCTATGCTATCCTCCCAATACGTCTTAATATATCCAAGGGTCCAGCAATTCGTGGACTTAGCTTTCATTTCTTTCCGAACCTCATCAATCCTCTCCAAGGGATACCTATAACATTACTAGGTCCCCTATTTCATACTCTTTATCCTTTCGTTTCAAATCAACATACTTATCATGTCCATCTTGGGCTACTACCAGCCGTCCTCTGATTAGATCTATCATATCCTTGATCTTTTGGACTACTGCGGGTCCGAGTATCTTGCGCTCTACAACTTCATCCTAACATAAGGGAGATCGACATTGTCTTCCCTCAAGGATCTCATAAGGCGACATCTCGATAATGACATATGATCTATTGTCGTAAGATAACTCAATCCGAATTAAGTGATCATTCCAAATTCTTTCAAGTCTATTGCACAGACTCTCATCATAGCTTCCAATCATTAGAGCTCTTGCTTCTCAATACCCATTCTTTTCCAGTTCGTAATTGCTACTACCTTCCGTTCCTAATATTATACGGGTTATACTTTTGCTTGTTAGCGTTCTATAACCTTTTAATAACCACGTCAACCTTAGTATCACGAATGTGTTCCCATTCCGCATACTACCACCACTTTATTACTCCTTTTTCAGTTGTTTCTATTTTCCAAAATTTGATCAATCAAATAGAAGTAAAGGAATTTGTTGAGAGATCACTATGATCATGAACACTTGTTATATTGCATAGTTAGTACAGAAGGTGGCCAGCCTTTAGTACTTGACAAGCAATTAAACAACATGTGGTATCCTACTAGGCTTCTATCACAAAGATAGATAGTCATTCGGCAATACCTCCCCTTCTGGAAGGGTTGTTCTTCTCAGCTTACATGAAATGAAAAGAAGAGAAAAGAACGAACTGAAGAGAATTGTATATATGAAAAAAATATACTGCCACAAAATATCTGGCTTGGAACCTACCTCTGAACTATAGAGGTTTGTCATAGAAGAACAAAACATATATGTATTTAATCAACATCAAGTATTATAGCATCGCATTTCACGTGCCTAAATATTTTCGCTATCCCGTCCATCATTCTATGGACCCATGCTCTTCCTCGAGCTTATACACAATTACCTTTGAAACTCCCTCGACATCGAAAATCGAATCTGGGATCTCATTCTAGACATCATCGTTACTTGAATTCTATGCTTGCACCGCAACCTTCCTTGTATAATAATACGACTCTCTATTGATAAGAAAGAATAATTATTCACTAGGTAGATACTCTACTTAATTAGTCTATCAATGATAACTTATACACTACCACTACCCGATTAGTGGTACTCAATCTCAACACCCATTCCAATACAACTCTCACGGTTGTAATCAGCTCATTACTCGCAGAATCATTGCTGCCTTACTAAGGTCCACCACTGACCTACTGTAGTCATTCATTTTCCATGAAGTCTTAATAACTAACCATACGGAGTCCATCCATCTCGTATCTAATTCTCCTAAGGAGTTAACATAACCACCAATCACAATTCATGAAGAACACTCCAAACTCTGACGTACTTTCATGACATGAAGCAGATAAAATTTGCAGAAGAGTTTCGCTCAAAGCAATGATAGCAGGTTAATACCATTCTTAATCATATGCCTTCAATAGAAGACTTAACTCAAAGGTTTGTTTAGTCCTTTTTGAACTATGGTCCTGGCTTATCTCAAGATAGTATCTTCTGAGATAGATAGCCCGCTCATGGCGATTACACGAATTAAACCTTTACTAACTACTATTACGGTTGGGTATTGCACAGTCATCAGAAGGAATGTCAATCTTCCAAACCATAATACAACCTTCACATTTTTTTAACCATCATCACTGTATTCTTTTGGCACACGCGCCTATAATTATCCACTTACCTTTAAAGTGTCGGCCACCTCTTTGGCCTTTCCTGATAGTAAAATTTCCTTACAGTCAATGTCATTTTAACCACCTCCAAATAAATTTTCTACCTTATTTCAATCACAGCTTATGTGAAGATGTTTTCCTTAAAATCTGATGAGTAAAAAAAAAATATCATCATTTTTCCATAAGTTATTGCCTCAATCTTTAGAGGTTAATCACTGTCACGACTGACTCTCAATCATACTTAGAACATCTTTTATCCTAGGCCCTAATTGCCCTGACAATTTCAACCTTTACTGGTTCGATCCATACTTTCTCGTGGTTTAACATGTGCCCCACTTGGCAACATCATAATTACGTCATATTTCCTTTATCAACATTTCTATTCTTGAGAATTTTGAATATTACCTTTCTCCTTGTAAAACCTCTAAGGTTATCCTTGAATCGTTCCTCCTGTATTCCCTAGATACAGGGCATATCAAAATACCATTTACTATTACTAGAACCATTGTCTATATACTTCTGAAAATTTCTCCACGAATTCTTAAAGGTTATTGTTACCTTAACCCTTTCCAAATCATACTGTCAAAACTCATACCGTCCCTATTAAGGGTGAAATGCAAACCTTTATGCATTCCCCTAGGATTCATTTTAAGTTACCGATGTTCTAGCCTTAATTCCACCTTTAAAAGGTACCTGCATCCATCCATGGATAAATCAAGTCATATATCCTCGACAGATTATCTTATTCATCATTCCCACCTCGATAGTCGATACCTAATTTAATAATAGCATCCTTATTCAAATTGAGGTCAATCCATATGGCCTCCAAAAGATAACAACGGTTATCCGCTTGTCTTGCCTAATTTGGTAACGATAACAAGGATGTTCTGGAAGATATTGGTCGTGTTCATCGTGAACTTCTTTTTAATAATTCCTTATTTACTTCTGTTGTTTATCTCAACAGTCACCTCAATGTTGGGATATCTTTCATATCTGGCGTCTCCCTTTCTGGGTATCATGCCACCGGTCTTACACTTTACCTTCTTGAAGGTCACTTCCTTCACCCAATTTTCTTAATTCCTTACTTTCTTGTCTCCTCAGTCTATCCGCGTCTCATTATTTATCCTTCGAATTATCTCAAGGTTTCCTCGAATCTTCCCAACTTACAGGGGATAAAATATATGTATCTCTTATACCTTCAACCATCAATTTAACTCATGGTGAATCACTCTCATCCGGACGATTACATACTTTTCTATTTCTATTTCTACGAGTCTTTAGGGTTTCCTCATACCCAACTCCCTTATCATTCCTCAAACTCTCTTGCCTTTATATTCCTTTCTCTTATCGTTATTTCGTGAACCAACACAACATAAGCATTGATTTCAAACATCCCGTCATTCTGGATTCGTGTCTTCAGAACGAATCTTGATAACTTTTACAACTTAGATTCATAATTCATCATACTCGTCTGCCTTTGTTCTGGCTCTTAAGCTTTTACACTATCTCCATAACCTTGGGAAGTACTTTCCTGAAAACAATTGACTGAACTTAAATTAGTTTATTATAATCTCTTGCTCCGTGCCTTCCTTGGCCTTTCACCAGCGGGTGGTCTCTCTCTTAGGAGGGTAAGTGACAAAACAGTCTTTTGTGGTTCGTCAATCATTTAGAATCTCAAATGATTCATCTATTTCCTTTAGCCAGGCTCTTGCCTCGACTGGGTCAGCTTGTTCCTTGGAACTCTGAGAGCTTAGCGACTTAAAGGTCATGAAAGAATTTCCCACCGCACTGTCTCCTCAGGGTGGTGGTTGGGGATAATAGTCTAAGTTCTCTTTAGACAGGTCCATGAATTGCCGTATAGGGGTACCATCTCGGGTCTCCTGTCCTTACTCGACTTTTGTTTCCTCAGTCTAAATATTTCTTCCTACTCCCCATAATTGGGGTCATCTTACATAATTTAAATCCTCATTTTCCACTTCATCATGTTATGGGTTCCTTTTGTCTTGGTGGCAACCTCCCTGACTATCACGTTCAGGGTTTGCTCTAACTCTTATTCCTCAAACTAGCTTTCATCTAAGATTTCATCTTTAAGCTCTTAAACCTTTGGAACCCAAATTCTATAGGAATACCTCATTATTCCCTTATCATCACTCTCGGTATTAATCTCATACCTATTTGTTGGCTCTCTGCCTTCATTCATCACTTTTACTGGCACAATATGTTCTTTTCCAATACTTCGGGCTGTATTGCTATCTCAAACAGCTTTTCGGTACCGGCTCCGGTTACCTTCACTACTATTTCCATTTTCTCAAAATCTCTTATAAACTCTCCAAAAGACATTATCATCTTGAGTCTCTCCTTTTTACTAAGGGCATCAGCCACCATATTGGCTTTCCCCGAATGATAAAGAATCTCCCAATCATAATTCTTGATTAGCTCTAACCGCCTCCTCTGGCGTATGTTGAGCTCTTTCTACGTAAGAATGTATTAGAGCTCCTATGGTTTGTGAATCTCACACTTCTCTCCATACAAGTAGTGCCTCAAATCTTTAGGGCAAAACTATTGCCACTAGCCCAAGCTCATGGGTGGGGATATCGAATTTTAAATTCCCTTAATTATCTTGACGCAGACGCGATTATCTTGCTGTGCTATATAAGAAGCACCCTAATTCCTTGTGCGAAGCGTCACTACACTTCACAAAATCACCTTTTCCATCCGGCAATGCCAGCATAGGGGCCATCACCAACCTCTGCTTCAGTTCTTGAAAGCTGTTCTCGCATTTCTCTGTCCATTCGAACTTCTCAGTCTTACGAGTAAGCCGCGTTAAAGGGGTTACTATCTTTACAAACTTGAACGAACCTCCGGTAGTGACCGGCCAATCCTACCTCTGGGAGTTGCCCTAACCATGGTCATCAATTCATCAGTGGTCCTTTATCCAATCTTGCCAGGATCCTCCTTGGGATCCTCTTAACAACTATCCCTTCTAGGACAACCTCCTCAACCGCTACCTCCTCAATATCAACATCATCCGGTCCTGCGTTAGGACGCTCTATTGGATCCATAATTTGATCTCCAATGAGTAATAAAACATCATCGCGATGTTGCTCCTCAACCTCAGGGTTCGGAGTCCCGCTACCATATACGATAACGAACTACGCTCCTATCACGATATTTATAAGGGTTCCCATAAGGGTTTTTAACTATCAGTGCTACGTTAGGTAGCCCGACTATGAACTTGGCAAGAGTTCTTATTATCTTAGTTAACTTATTATCTTAACGTCCCATCATCTCTGAGGTTTATAACGCTTAGCTCTGATACCATTTCTGTAACACCCCCAGATCCGGGGTCGGGGATCCGGGTCGTCACGGTCTTTCTTTCCACAATATCACTTCACTTAATTAATAATAACCAACCTTATGCTGTGACCCCACACTAACATACACCACAACCCGTTATAGTCTCAGAGATGAAATTCAAATAAGTACAAGTCTTTGAATCCACAATTTAAAAGTTATTACAACCCAAAACGATTACTTGATAAATTTACAGTTAATTGCCATTATCTGCCACAAGTTATAATTATACATAATTGATTCTCCAAAAGCAGATGGTCTAATCTACAATAGATCTACCTCTGCAGCTATAGCAGCTACGACATCAACGGGAAGACGCGGAACGCTTTCCACGCGCTTGCGCTGGGTCTGCTGGAGTCTGGTCATCTTTCCTAACTGTTGTTGTGTGATGAAAGAAGAAAGCAAGGGTGAGCAGCAAGCCCACCAAAATAATATGCATAATTATTTACAGTATATGAGTCTACTCATAATACTCATGAAAGTCTTGGTCAAACGAAATGAACCAAGTTGATAACTTAATGCGATGAAGTCGCAAAATATTCAGTATATATATATATACATATATACTTTTCAAAATATTGGAAGTCCTCTTCCATGCATAATATACACAAAGTCCCAGTGTATAACTGTATATAAAAAATATCGTTGCAAGGTGATCTCATATATCTAACCTTGTCTCAACGTTTTTCTGAAAATCTTTGTCATTCATAAGACAATTATTAATTAGATATAAGTTTAAAAGATGAAGTTACCAAATACTTCACTACATTTATATCATTCCCAATACTACTTGAACTACCACCGTTCAAGTTATAATCAATTTCAAAAGTTCATCCCACTGATGAGACCACAAGATAAGACTTGAATAGATTCAATCTTTGAAAGATTATTGAATGAAAAAGTTATGAGATACTTTATTTAGTCCCGATATATATATAACCACATATATATATCCCTTTAAACATTTCCTGGAACCTCTGTTATGTGAAGTATGAACAGAGTTCGAAACATCCAATGAATTTTGGAAAGGAAAAGAATTTTGGCATAAACCCGATATCTTGCTGATCAGGCAAAGATACCAATAAGTAACCTTTTCTACTAGTAGATGGACGAATTCCCCACTGGTCATCACCCTGGTCATAATTAAGACCTATGCTGGACTGCCACTCAGCCACCTATGCATTTGATGGACTCCCACTGAGCCACTTACACAATAATAGACCGTACCTCGGCCTGTCGCTTATGCCGACTCAATGAGAGGGGCTTACTTCCCGAACGTTGGGCAAGTAATCAATTCATTTACCAAATCTGCAACCTTGTTGCGAATATAAAATACACCACAGAGCCGGATTCCCCAGGTTTTGAGCGAGTATTTAAATCCCCTTAAAAGGAAGATCTTAAATATAAAAATGAGTTTTTTTGGGATCCGCTCTGTCTTTTAAAAATCATTTTGAAGACTCGAAAACACTTTAAAGAGTGTTTGGAGTAAGGCTGATTTAATGAAGTAAATCAGTCCCCAGAATATTTTAGAAAATGACTGAATATTATTATTTTAAATAATATTCCCATAAAGAATAATCTTTATAAAAATAATTGAAGTAGAAGTATTAACTTATACTTGAAATAAACATTAAATAACCAAAGATATACTTATATGAAAGTATTATCTTTATTTGAATAATCGAAAATAAGTTTGATTATTAACACCTTATTCTTTAATAGAATAAAGAATATAATTCAGTACATAATCGGAGTCATAGATCCTCAAATGAATATTCAAATAATATTCAATAAATAATATAAACTGAGTCATAAACCCCCGAATGAATATTCAAATAATATTCAATAAATAATATAAAAGGAGTCATAAGCCCTCAAATGAATATTCAAATAATATTCAAATAATAAAATAAACTGAGTCATAAGCCCTCGAATGAATATTCAAATAATATTCAAATAATAAAATAAACTGAGTCATAAGCCCTCGAATGAATATTCAAATAATATTCAAATAATAAAATAAACTGAGTCATAAGCCCTCGAATGAATATTCAAATAATATTCAAATAATAGAATAAAGGTATCGAATAAACCTTATTCGATCCATAGTTTTAAAAACTATATCCATATATATATATATATAAATATATATATATAATATACTCGGGAACATCGACTCCCGGTTTAGAAATATGTTCACCTTTTATCCCCTATACTAAGGGTATACGCAACTACTTGCTTATTTCTAGCATAGGTATTATGCAACTATAAGCACTGAAATCAACAGATAGATAACTAGATTACGAAACAGACATGCATATATACCATATTAGCATGCTCCAATATATCGCAAAATTTGCTAATAACAATCATGCAATATCACAAGATAATGCATATACATATATTTACATCACAACAACAGTATAACGGGTAGAAAACTTGCCTGAGCGACTTGGGGTGATAAAAGGCTCGGGACGAGTCTGGTAACCTATAAACAACAAGTAAGTTGGAATTAAACCAAAATCACTTGTAAATCTATACTTTAACTAACTTAGACTCTAACGCTTGATTTTGCGCTCACTGATTTGCTTAAGTCACTCGGGTACCCTCGGCTCCTTCATTTTTAATAATTTAACCTTTACGAGTTTTAAAGCGATTCCTTCGCGAGTGACTTACCAACTGCCTAAAACACTTACCATAAATGTTTCATGCATTAATTAACCCTTTTTGGTCTTTAACCTACATTTCAAAGTAAGGCGAGGGAAAAAGTTTCGTTCGTGAAACGCCGTTACTTGAAACGGTCGTTTCTCCTAAACCGTAAATCGGAATCGAACGAACTACATATCAAAACGAAGCTCGTAACATGAGCTATCTAAACATGGCAGTGGTCACAATCTAGCAGGGGGTTCTCGGGTCCTAATGCTATGCACAAAAACAGTCCAAAGAAAATCGGACGTTACGACGGCTATGTTTACGCGATTTCCCATTTTTTTTAAACCATTCAAACCCATTCCAAATCAACCCCAAATCCAACCTCAAATCCATCATACAACAATCATCCATCCTTATCACATCATAACAACCCCAACCAATTCAATTTAATCATTCATACTTATGCCTAAACTTAACTTTAATCATACTTAAGTTCTTTTATTCAAAACCACAACATTTACCATTTATACTTATTCCTCACATGAACTAAAAGCTTTACTTAGGTTCTTTAACTAATTACCAATATTTACAACTCCAACAATACAACAAAACCAACTAATCTCTACAACTCAACCAAACTTCAACCATTCAAGCATCATGCTTCACATATGCTAAATCAAACACATTCAATCCTAATTACTCAAAACTAAAGCTAGGGTTTGTAGTTTATACCTTCCTTGGAGAGTGGAGAATCAAGAGGATGGCTTGGAATCACCTTTAAAGTCTTTATCCAAGCTTAATCTAAACAAAACTTCAAGAACACAAATTTTAGTTCTTGAAAACACTATTCACCATCTTCTTTGATGATTTATAGAAAAAGATTGGCTTGGAATTAGAAGCTTAAACTTATAGGAAGTATGTAACTTAATTAGGAGAAGCTAGGATAATTACCTTGGAAAATAACAAGTGGAGGAGCTTGGACTTTCAAAAATTAAGAAACCCACCCGAGAGCTTCATGAAGAATGGAGAATTTTGTGTTTTGTTTGATGAAAATGAAATGATTTGCTTGGTTGGTTGATTTGGTTTTGTTTTTGCTTTAGTGAATTACCTTCTTGCCCTTGGATTTGTGTGGTTACAAAGCCACCACACCTCCTCCTTCCCATGTCATGCTTATCTCATCCACATGATGTCATCCTTCCTTCCTTGTCTTCTTTCTATTGGTTGGATGACATCATTCCCATTAATCCCTTTGATTAACTTCCTAATCGTTTGCCTAATGACCGCTGATCTGCTATACGGTTCGCTTAACTTTCGTTCTCGTTTTATCGTTTGAAGGATCATACCCGGGATCTTATTACTTAGGTTCCCTTAACCTTTCTCAATATATTATATTCCTTCTATGATCCTCTTTTATAATCCTTTAATTTAAATCCTTTTTATCCTGTTACCTTATACTCAATTCTCTCCGTATATTGTGGATTTCCGGGAAAAACCAAAGTGTTCGGAATTGGATTCTGACGATCTTTACATACACTTATATACTTCATAGAGTACTAATAATATCCCATAAGATCAATAACAGAACCCCTACATAGCGTGGCATGAAAAATTTTCTCGTTCAGCAAAAACACTATTCATAAGGGTTTCAAAAATTTCCAAAATTGGGGTTATTACATCAGTACTTATATTATCAGGAGATAATCATCAGAAGATGGATATCAGAACTTAAGTGCTGAAGGACGTTCAGATAAGGACAGTAGCTGATTAAAGGAAAGAAGATCGAGATAAACATAAGAAGAGATATGCATGAAGAAGGAATTCTATAAAGAATAGAATACTTGGAAGAAAAGATATTTGATTGATATATTTTAGGAAGCAGAATTATATTCCATATCAATTAGCGATTATCTTGTAACTGTGTAGTATATAAACACAGACATAGGGTTTAGATTATAAGTGTTATCATATTCGAGAAGATTATTCGTATTAACCCTAGCAGCTCTCGTGATATTTGTTCATCACTGAGAGGTAACAGTTCCATACTGTAACAAAGTTTATTGTTTCAATAAAGTTTGTGTAACACCCCCAAATCCGGGGTCGGGGATCCGGGTTGTCACGAGTTCCATTTCCCTTAATAACACCCAATCTTAATAAACAATCAACTACTATGTACTGTGAACCCCATAAACACACACACACCACAAGTTATAATCTCAGAGATGAATATCCCAAAAATAATCACAAGTCATTTTATTCCACAATTATATGCCAATACACCTTAAAAGGGTTTCTGAATAAATTTACATTTCTTTTCCATTATTACAATTCATAAATACACATAATCTGGTACATCAGAAGTTAAAAGCCTAGCCTATTGGTAGTTCCTACCTTAGCTACAGCGACATCAATGCCTATAGGAAACTGCGGAATGTTTCCTATCCACTCGCGAATCGGGACCTTAGTCCTGTTCATCTTTTCTATCTGTTGTTGTGTGATGAAAGAAGAAAGCAAGGGTGAGCAGCAAGCCCACCAAATAATATGTATAATGATTTACAGTATATGAGCCTTCTCATAGTACTCATGAAAGTCTTGATCAAAAGAAATGAACCAAGTTTGATACCTTAATGCGATGAAGTCGCAAAATATTCAGTATATATACATATATACTTTTCAAAATCTTGGAAGTCCTCTTCCATGCATAATATACACAGAGTTCCAGTTTATAACTGTATAAAACTATCGTTACAAGGTGATCTCATATATCTAACCTTGTCTCAACGTTTTTCTGAAAATCTTTGTCATTCATAAGACAATCATTAACTAGATATAAGTTTAAAAGATGAAGTTACAAGATACTCCAATATACTTATATCTTTTCCGAATACTACTTGAACTACCACCGTTCAATGTATAAATAGTTCATCCCATAGATTAAGCTACAAGACAAAACTTGAATAGATTCAATCTTTAAAATATCATCAAAATAAAATGAAGTTATGAGATACTTCATTTGATTCAAACATCATTTTGAAAACTTGACCCTGCCAACACTCAACAATCGCCCAACCGTAGCCTTTCTATCGAAGTGCTCTGGGTAGTGTTGCAGAAATATCCAATTGGATGATGAACTCATTACGGGAGTTTGCCGCTCCAGGAAGACCACTTATGATGATCAGTCGTAGTAGTACAACCCCACCATTTTCTACATGTAGAGGAGAACCTGTCGGATTTACTTGTCAACCGAACACTGGATTCCTAAGGAATGGACCGTCTTAGCGGAACTTCCAGGCTATTATGGGCCAATATAATAAGGCTGGGCCGGCGCCACTCGACCACTTACGCTACTCCTAGTTCAGATGAAATCCATGACTCTGAAACGTAAAGCTCGTCCCCCCTTTCCCCAAGTAGAAACTTGTTGATACGGCTCCACCAAGAAGTCGTATCTAGTTGGAAAGGAAAACTCACCGATATTTCCCAGGCGATGCCTGTTAATGGATTAACTTGTTCTAAGAATTTTACTTCCCGAGTGTTGGTTAAGTAATCAAAATTCTTTTATCAAGACAGCAACCTTGTTGCGAATATAAAACACACCACAGAGCCGGATCCCTCAGGTTTTGAGCGAGTATTTAAATCCCCTTCGAAAGGAGGATCTTAAATATAAAAATGAGTTTTGGGATCCGCTCTAACTTTTAAAAATCATTTTGAAGACTCGCAAAACATTTTTAAGAATGTTTGGAGTGATGCTGATTTAACAAAATAAATCAGTCCCAATATTAGAAAATATCTGAATATTATTATTTAAATAATATTTCCCATAAAGAATTATCTTTATAAAAATAATTGAAGTAGATGTTGTAAAACTTATACTTGAAATGAGTATTAATTAACCAAAGATATACTTATACGAAAGTACTATCTTTATTTGAATCATCAAAGATAAGTTTGATTATCGACACCTTATTCTTTAATAAAATAAAGAATATATCTCAGCAAATAATCGGAGTCATAGATCCTCAAATGAATATTCGAAATAATATTCAATAAATAAATAAGCTGAGTCATAAGCTCTCGAATGAATATTCGAAATAATATTCAATAAATAAATAAGCTGAGTCATAAGCCCTCGAATGAATATTTGAAATAATATTCAATAAATAAATAAGCTGAGTCATAAGCCCTCGAATGAATATTCGAAATAATATTCATTAAATAATATAAAGTTATCAAATAAACCTTATTCGATTAATAGTTTTGAAAACTATAACCATATATATCTATAAATATATATATATATATAAAATCTACTCGGGATCCTCGACTCCCGGTTTTAGAAAATGTTTTCACCTTTGGGTCCCTATACTAAGGGTATATGCAAATTACCGCTATTCTCTAGCATAGGTATTATCAACTGAACCAACAGATATATATGGCAAGAATACGAAACAGGCATGCATATGTACCATATCACATGCTACAATATATCGCAAGAATTTGCTAATTTAACCATCATGCATCTATCACAAGATAATGCATATACAAGTGTATACATCACAACAACAGTATAACGGATAGAAAACTTGCCTGAGTGCTCCCGGATAGGCTTAAGCTTAGAGTGGGTCCGATAACCTATGAACAACAAAATAAGTCGGAATTAAACCCCGGTCGGTTCAGAAACTAGACTTTAACCATTTAGAGTCCTAACGTTCGCTTTCGCGCTTAACGATTTACTTAAGTCGCTCGAGTACCCTCGGCTCCCCCATTTTTAATAAATTAACCATTACGAGTTTTAAGGCGATTCTTTCGCAAGAGTCTTACCAACTGCCTATTACACCTTACATAAATGTTTCATACTTCAATTAGTCCTTTAAGGTCTTTAACCTATGTTTCAAAGTAAGGCGAGGGGTAATGTTTCGTTCGCGAAATGTCGTTACTTAAAACGGCCGTTTCTCCTTAACCGTTCATCGGAATCAAACGAACCACATATCAAAACGAAGCTCGTAACATGAACTATCTAAACATGGCAATTGTCAAAACCTAGCAGGGAGTTCTTGGGTCCTAATGTTATGAACAAAAGCAGTCTAAAGTAAATCGGACATTACGACGGCTATGTTTACGCGATTTCCCAAAATTTTACCAAACCAATTCAACCACCAATCAATCCACAATCACAACCAAATCAAAACTCCATCCATACTACATCATAACAGCCCCAACAACTCAACATTAACAATTTATACTTATTCCCCACATGAACTAAAAGCTTTAATTAAGTTCTTTAACTAATTATCAAGATTTACAACTCCAAAAACACCACAAAACCAACTAATCTCTACAAACTCAACCAAACTTTAAACAAACAAGCATCATGCTTCATATATACTATATCAATCATATTCATTCCTAATTACTCAAAACTAAAGCTAGGGTTTGGAGTTTATACCTTCCTTGGAGAGTGGAGAATCAAGAGAATGGCTTGGAATCACCCTTAAAGTCCTTATCCAAGCTTAAACTAAACAAAACTTCAAGAGCAAAAATTTTAGTTCTTGAAAAATACTATTCACCATCTTCTTCCATGATTTATTGGAAGAGATTGTGAAGGAATTAGAAGCTTAAACTTATAGGATATCCATATCTATGTACAAGGAACGTTAGATAATTAACTCACTAATTAACAAGCCTTGGATCTTGAATTTTGGAAATTTCGTCTTTGAAAAAGAAGAAAAGCCGAGAGCAAGCTTGGAAGAAAGAGAGATTTTTGTGTTTTTTGCTTTGATTTGTTTTTTGGTTGGTTGAATTTTGATTTGTTTTAGGTTAATTACCTAATTAACCTTGATTTTGTGTGGTTATCATTCAACCACACTTTCTCCCCCCCCATGTCATGCTTACATCATCAAGTGATGTCACCCTTCCTCCTTTGTCCTCTTCCTATTCGTTTGATGACATCATCCCCACTAATCCCTTTGATTAGCTTCTAATTGTTTGCCTAATGACCGCTGATCTGTTATACGGTTCGCTTAACTTTCGTTCTCGTTTCTCATTTGAGGGATCATACCCGGGATCTTATTACTTGGGTTTCCTTAACCTTTCTCAATACATTATATTCCTTTTATGATCCTCTCTTATAATCCTTTAATTTAAATCCTTTTTATCCTGTTACCTTATACTCAATTCTTTCCGTATCTAGTGGATTTCCGGGAAAAATCAAAGTGTTCGAAATTGGATTCTGACGATCTTTACATACACTTATATACCACATAGAGTACTAATAATATCCCAGAAGATCAATAACAGAACCCCTACATAGTGTGGCATGAAAAGTTTTCTCATTCAGCAAAATCTGCAAAATCACTATTCATAAGGGTTTCAAGAATTTCCAAAAATTGGGGGTTATTACAGTCTCCCCTCCTTAAAAGGATTCCGTCCCGGAATCAGATAGAAAATGAGTAGGGATACTTTATTAACATTGCACTTTCTAACTCTCAAGTAAATTTTCCCACATTGTGGTTCTTCCATCAAACTCTGAATAGTTTGATAACCCTTCTCCTAAGCACTTGTTCCTTTTTACTCTATAACCCTTCATGGTTGCTCCATATAGGTTACGTCGGGTTGCATGTCTATGCGCTCATATGCCCCTATTTATCTGGCATCCGAATTATACTTACTTAACATTGATACGTGGAACACGTTATGACTTGCTACATGTTCGGGGGTAGGGCTAGCTCATATGCTAACTTCCCAAAACGTCTTAATATATCCAAGGGTCCAACAAATTGGAGACTTAGCTTTCCTTTCTTTCCGAACCTCATCAATCCTTTCCAAGGGATACCTATAACATTACTAGGTCCCCTATTTCATACTCTTTGTCCTTTTGAGTCAAATCAGCATACCTCTTATGTCCATCTTGGGTTACTACCAGCCGTCCTCTAATTAGATCTATTATATCCTTGGTCCTTTGGACTACTGCGGGTCCGAGCATCTTGCGCTCTACAACTTCATCCTAACATAAGGGAGATCGACATTGTCTTCCCTCAAAGATCTCGTAAGGCGATACCTCAATACTGACATATGATCTATTGTCGTAAGAAAACTCAATCCGTGTTAAGTGATCATTCCAATTTCTTTCAAGTCTATTGCACAGACTCTCATTATAGCTTTTAGCATTAGAGCTTTTGCTTCTCAATACCCATTCTTTTCCAGTTCGTAATCTCTACTACCTTCTGTTCCTAATATTATATTGGTTATACTTTTGCTCGTTAGCGTTCTATAACCTTTTAATAACCACGTCAACCTTAGTACCACGAATGTGTTTCCATTCCGAATACCACCATAACTTTATTACTCCTTTTTCAGCTGTTTCTATTTTCCAAAGCTTGATCAATCATATAGAAGTAAAGGAATTTGTTGAGAGATCACTATGATCATGAACACTTGTTTCATTGCATAGTTAGTACAGAAGGTGGCCGGCCTTTAGTACTTGACAAGCAATTAAACAACATGTGGTATCCTACTAGGCTTCTATCACACATATAGATAGTCATTCGGCAATACCTCCCCTTCTGGAAGGATTGTTCTTCTCAGTTTACATGAAATGAAAAGAAGAGAAAAGGACGAACTGAAGATAATTGTATATATAAAATATACTGCCACAAAATATCTGGCTTGGAATCTACCTCTGAACTATAGAGGTTTGTCATAGGAGAACAAAACATATATGTATTTAAATCAACATCAAGTATTATAGCATCGTATTTCACATGCCTAAATATTTTTTCTATTCCGTCCATCATTCTATGGACCCATGCTCTTCCTCGAGCTTATACACAATCACCTTTGAAACTCCCTCGATATCGAAAATCGAATCTAAGATCTCATTTTAGACATTATCGTTACTAGAATTCTATGCTTGCACCGCAACCTTCCTCATATAGTAATACGACTCTCTTTTCATAAGAGGGAATAGATATTCAATAGGTAGATACTCTACTTAATTAGTCTATCAATGATAACTTATACACTACCACGACCCGATTAGTGGTACTCAATCTCAACATCCATTCCAATACAACTCTCACGGTTGTAATCAGCTCATTACTCGCAGAACCATTGCTGCACTACTATGGTCCACTACTGACCTACTGTCGTCATTCACTTCCCATGAAATCTTAATATCTAATCATACGGAGTCCATACATCTCGTATAGAATTCTTCTAAGGAGTTAACATAACCACCAATCACAATTCATGAAGAACACTCCAAACTCTGACGTACTTTCATGACATGAAGTAGATAAAATTGCAGAAGAGTTTCAGTCAAAGCAACGATAGCAGGTTAATACCATTCTTAATCGTATACCTTAAATAGAAGACTTAACTCAAGGGTTCGTCTAGTCCTTTTTGAAATATGGTCTTGGATTATTCTCAAGATAGTACCTTCTGAGATAGATAGCTCGCTCATGGCGATTATACGAATTAAACCTTTACCAATTACTATTACAGTTGGGTATTGCACAGTCATCAGAAGGAATGTCAATCTTCCAAACCATAATACAACCTTCACAGCTTTAACCATCATCACTGTATTTCTTTGGCACAAGCGCCTATAATTATCCTCTTACCTTTAAAGTGTCGGCCACCTCTTTGGCCTTTCCTGATAGTAAAATTTCCTTACAGTCAATGTCATTTTAACCACCTCCAAATAAATTTTCTACTTCATTTCAATCACTGCTTATGTGAACATGTTTTCCTTAAAATCTGATGAGTAAAAAAAAATATCACCATTTTTCCATAAGTTATTGCCTCAGTCTTTAGAGGTTAATCACTGTCACGACTGACTCTCAATCATACTTAGAACATCTTTTATCTTAAGTCCTAATTGCCCGGAACAATTTCGACCATTACTGGTTCGATCCATACTTTTTCATGGTTCAACACATGCCCACCTGGCATTATTATAATTACGTCATATTTCCTTATTCAGAATCTCTATTCTTGAGAACTTTAAATATTACCTTTCTCCTTGTAAAACCTCTAAGGTTATCCTTAAATCCTTCATCAGGTACACCCTAGGCACAGGGCATATCAAGATACCATTTACTAATACCAGAATCATTATCTATATACTTCTGAAAAATTTCTCCACTGATCCTTAAAGGTTGTTGTTACCTTGATCCTTTCTAATTCATACTGTCAAAATTCATGCTGTCCCTATTAAGGGCAAAATGCCAACCTTTATGCATTCCCCTAGGATTCGTTTTAAGTTACCGATGTTCTATCCTTAATTCCACCTTTAAAAAAAATACATGCATCCTTCCATGGATAAATCAAGTCATATATCCCTGATAAGGGTGTCTTATTCAATCATTCCCACCTCGATAGTATATGCCTAATTTCACAATAACATCTGTATTAAAAATGAGGTCAATCAATTATGGCCTTCAAAAGATAACAACGGTTATCTGCTTTTCTTTCCTAATTTGGTAATGACAACAGGGATGTTCTGGAAGATATTGGTCGTGTTCAACGTGAACTTCTTCTTAATAATTCCGTATTTACTTTTGTTGTTTATCTCAACAGTCACCTCAATGTTGGGATATCTTTCATACCTGGCGTCTCCCTTCCTAGGTATCAAGCCACCGGTCTCACACTTCACATTCTTGAAGGTCACTTCCTTCATCCAATTTTCCTAATTTCTTACTTCCTTGTCTCCTCAGTCTATCCGCGTCTCATTATTTATCCTTCGAATTATCTCAAGGTTTCTCGAATCCTTGGATGAAATATATGTATCTCTTATACCTTCACCCATCAATTTAACTCATGGTGAATCACCCTCATCCTGACGATTACATACTTTTCTATTTCTATTACTACGAGTCTTTAGGGTTTCCTCATACCCAACTCCCTTATCATTCCTCAAACTCTCTTGCCTTTATATTCCTTTCCACTTCAGTTTCTTTTTATTTTCCTTTCTCTAATCATTATTTCATGAACCAACCCAACATAAGCATCGATTTCAAACATCCCGTCATTCTGGATTCGTGTCCTCAGAACGAATCTTGACAACTTTTACAACTTAGCTTCATATTTCATCATACTCGTCCGCCTTTATTCTGACTCTAAAGCTTTTACACTATCTCCATAACCTTGGGAATTACTTTCCCGAACAATTGACTGAACTTTAATGAGTTTATTCTAACCTCTGGCTCCATGCCTTTCTTGGTCTTTCACCAGTGGTGGCCCTTCTCTTAGGAGGGTAAGTGACAAAAATAGTCTTTTGTGATTCGTCCATCATTTAAAATCTCAAATGATTCCTATATTTCCTTTAGCCAGGCTCTTGCCTCGACTGGTTCAGCTTGTTCCTTGGAACTCTAAGGGCTTAGCGACTTAAAGGTCCTGAAAGAATTTCTCACCGCATTGTTTCCTCAGGGTGGTGGTTGGGGATAATAGTCTAAGTTCTGTCTGGAAAGGTCCATAAATTTTTGTATAGGAGTACCGTCTCGGGTCTCCTTTCCTTACTCGACTTTTGTTTCCTTAGTCTGAACATTCCCTCCTCCTCCCCATAATCGGGGTCCTCCTACATATTTTAAATCCTTATTTTCCACTTCATCATGTTATGGGTTCCTTCGATCTTGATGGCGACCTCCCTAACTATCACGTTTAGGGTTTGCTCTAAATCTTATTCCTCAAACTAGCTTTCATCTAAGATCTCATCTTTAAGCTCTTGAACATTTGGAACCCAAATTCTGTAGGAATACCTCATTATTCCCTTATCATCTTTCTCGGTAATAATCTCTTATCTATTTGTTGGCTTTATGCCTTCATTCATCACTTTTTCTGGCACAATCTGTTCTTTTCCAATAATTTGAACTGTATTGCAATCTCAAACAGCTTTTCGGTACCGGCTCCGGTTACCTTCACTTCTATTTCCATTTTCTCAAAATCTCTTATAAACTCTCCAAAAGACATTATCATCTTGAGTCTCTCCTTTTTACTAAGGGCATCAGCCACCATATTGGCTTTCCCCGAATGATAAAGAATCTTCCAATCATAATTCTTGATTAGCTCTAACCGCCTCCTCTGGCGTATGTTGAGCTCTTTCTACGTAACAATGGACTAGAGCTCCTATGGTTTGTGAATCTCGCACTTCTCTCCATACAAGTAGTGCCTCAAATCTTTAGGGCAAAACTATTGCCATGAGCCCAAGCTCATGGGTGGGGATATCGAATTTTAAATTCCCTTAATTGTCTTGACACGTACGCGATTACCTTGTTGTGTTGTATAAGAAGCACCCTAATTCCTTATGCGAAGCGTCACTACACATCACAAAATCTCCTTTTTCCATCCGGCAATGCCAACATAGGTGTCGTCACCAACCTTTGCTTCAGTTCTTGAAAGTTGTTCTCGCATTTCTCTGTCCATTCGAACTTCTCAGTCTTACGAGTAAGCTGCGTTAAAGGGGGCTACTATCTTTACAAACTTGAACGAACCTCCGGTAGTGACCGACCAATCCTACCTCTGGTAGTCGACCTAACCATGGTCAGTAATTCATCAGTGGTCCTTATTCATTCTTTTCAGGATCCCCCACGGGATCCTCCTTAGCAACAATCCCTTCTAGGACAACATCCTCAACCGCTACATCCTCAATATGAACATCATCCGATCTCGCGTTAGGACGCTCTATCGGATCCATAATCTGATCTCCAGTAAGTAATAAAACATCATCGCGTTGTTGCTCCTCAACCTCAGGGTTCGGTGTCCCGCTACCATATACGATAATGAACTACACTTCTATCACGATATTTATACGGGTTCCCATAAGGGTTTTAATTGTCAGTACTACGTTAGGTAGCCCGACTATGAACTTGGCAAGAGTTCTTATCATCTTAGTGAACTTATTATCTTAACGTCACATCGTCTCTGAGGTTTATAACGCTTTGCTCTGATACCATTTCTGTAACACCCCCAAATCCGGGGTCGGGGATCCGGGTTGTCACGAGTTCCATTTCCCTTAATAACACCCAATCTTAATAAACAATCAACTACTCTTCACTGTGACCCCACAATAAACACACACACCACAAGTTATAATCTCAGAGATGAATATCCCAAAAATAATCACAAGTCGTTTTATTCCACAATTATATGCCAATACACCTTAAAAGGGTTTCTGAATAAATTTACATTTCTTTGCCATTTTTACAATTCATAAATATACATAATATGGTACATCAGAAGTTGAAAGCCTAGCCTATTGGTAGTTCCTACCTCAAATACAGCGACATCAACGTCTATAGGAAACTGCGGAACGTTTCCTATCCGCTCGCGAATCGGGAGCTTGGTCCTGTTCATCTTTTCTATCTGTTGTTGTGTGATGAAAGAAGAAAGCAAGGGTGAGCAGCAAGCCCACCAAATAATATGTATAATGATTTACAGTATATGAGCCTTCTCATAGTACTCATGAAAGTCTTGGTCAAAAGAAATGAACCAAGTTTGATACCTTAATGCGATGAAGTCGCAAAATATTCAGTATATATATATATATACTTTTCAAAATCTTGGAAGTCCTCTTCCATGCATAATATACACAGAGTTCCAGTTTATAACTGTATAAAACTATCGTTGCAAGGTGATCTCATATATCTAACCTTGTCTCAACGTTTTTCTGAAAATCTTTGTCATTCATAAGACAATCATTAACTAGATACAAGTTTAAAAGATGAAGTTACAAGATACTCCAATATACTTATATCGTTTCCGAATACTACTTGAACTACCACCGTTCAATGTATAAATAGTTCATCCCATAGATTAAGCTACAAGACAAAACTTGAATAGATTCAATCTTTAAAATATCATCAAAATAAAATGAAGTTATGAGATACTTCATTTTATGCAAACATCATTTTGAAAACTTGACCCTGCCAACACTCAACAATCGCCCAACCGTAGCCTTTCTATCGAAGTGCTCTGGGTAGTGTTGCAGAAATATCCAATTGGATGATGAACTCATTACGGGAGTTTGTCGCGCCAGGAAGACCACTTACGATGATCAGTCGTAGTAGTACAACCCCACCATTTTCTACATGTAGAGGAGAACCTGTCGGATTTACTTGTCAACTGTAACACCCCCAAATCCAAGGTTGGGGATCCGGGTTGTCACGAGTTCCATTTCCCTTAATAACACCCAATCTTAATAAACAATCAACTACTCTGTACTATGACCCCATAATAAACACTCACACCATAAGTTATAGTCTCAGAGATGAATATCCAAAAAAATAATCACAAGTCATTTTATTCCAAAATTATATGCCATTACACCTTAAAAGGGTTTCTGAATAGATTTACATTTCTTTTCCATTATTACAATTGATAAAGATACATAAGTCTGGTACATAAAAAGTTGAAAGCCTAGCCTATTGGTAGTTCCTACCTCAGCTATAGCGATATCAACGCCTATAGGAAACTGCGGAACGTTTCCTATCCGCTCGCGAATTGGGAGCTTGGTCCTGTTCATCTTTTCTATCTGTTGTTGTGTGATGAAAGAAGAAAGCAAGGGTGAGCAACAAGCCCACCAAAATAATATGTATAATGATTAACTGTATATGAGCATTCTCATAGTACTCATGAAAGTCTTGGTCAAGAAGAAATGAACCAAGTTTGATATCTTAACGCGACCAAGTCGTAAAATATTCAGTATATATGTATATATATACTTTTCAAAATCTTGGAAGTCCTCTTCCATGCATAATATACACAGAGTTCCAGTTTATAACTGTATAAAAATATCGTTGCAAGGTGATCTCATATATGTAACCTTGTCTCAACGTTTTTGTGAAAATCTTTGTCATGCATAAGATAATCATTAACCAGATATAAGTTGAAAAGATGAAGTTACAAGCTACACCAATATACTTATATCTTTTCCGAATACTACTTGAACTACCACCGTTCAAGTTATAATTAGTTTCAAAAGTTCATCACATAGATGAGACTACAAGACAAGATTTGAATATATTCAATCTTTGAAATATTATTATAAATAATAAAGTTACGAGATACTTCATTAAGTCCCGATATATATATATACACCTATATATACATTTCATACACTCCTTTAAAAACCTCTGTTATGAAAATTATAAACAGAGTTGCAATATCCAATAAATTTGGAAAGGAGAAAACCATGGCATAAACCTGATATCTTGCTGATCAGGCAAATATACCAATAAGTAACCTTTTCTACTAGTAGATGGATGAATCCCCCACCGGTCATCACCCTGGCCACATAAGGACCTTGTGCTGGACCGCCACCCGGCCTCTTACGCGTTGATGGACTGCCACCCAACCACTTACACTTTAATAGACCGTACCCCGGCCTGTCGCTTATGCCGACTCAATTAGAGGGACTTACTTCCCGAACGTTGGGCAAGTAATCAAATTGTTTTCTCAAAACAGCAACCACGTTGCGAATGTAAAATACACCACAGAGCCGGATCCCCAGGTTTTGAGCGAGTATTTAAATCCCCTTTGAAAGGATGATCTTAAATATAAAAATGAGTTTTGGGGTCCACTCTAACTTTAAAAATCATTTTGAAGACTCGAAAACATTTTTAAGAATGTTTGGAGTACTGCTGATTTATTAAAATAAATCAGTCCCGATATATTAGAAATATCTGAATATATTTATTTAAATAATATTCTCATAAAGATAATCCTTATAAAAATATTCGAAGTAGAAGTTTTAAATCTCATACTTGAAATGGATATTAAATAACCAAAAATATATTTATATGAAAGTACTATCTTCATTTGAATAATCGAAAATAAGTTTGATTATCGAAACATTATTCTTTAATAAAATAAAGAATATTATTAAATAATAAGCGGAGTCATAATACCTCGAATGAATATTATAAATAATGTTCATTAAATAAAATAAACGGAGTCATACATCCTCAAATGAATATTCAAATAATATTCATTAAATAATATAAACTGAGTCATAAGCCCTCGAATGAATATTCGTAATAATATTCACTTAATAAAATAAAAGTTATCGAATAAACCTTATTCGATTAATAGTTTTGAAAACTATATCAACATATATATATATATATATATATATATATTTAATATATATATATAATATACTCGGGAACATCGACTCCCGGTTTAGAAATATGTTCACCTTTTGATCCCCTATACTAAGGGTAAACTCAAATACTGCTTATCTCTAGCATAGGTATTATGCAACTAATAAGCATTTGAACCAACAGATATATAAATCAAGAATACGAAATAGGCATGCATATATACCATATCACATACTCCAATATATCGCAAGAATTTGCTAATAACAAATATGCATTTATCACAAGATCATGCATATACATATATACATCACAACAACAGTATAACGGGTAGAAAACTTGCCTGAGTGCTCCCGGATGGACTTAAGCTTAGAGTGGGTCCGATAACCTATGAACAACAACATAAGTCGGAATTAAACCCCGGTCGCTTAAGAAACTAGACTTTAACCATTTAGAGTCCTAACGTTCGCTTTCGCGCTTAACGATTCACTTAAGTCGCTCGAGTACTCTCGGCTCCACCATTTTTAATAAATTAACCATTAAGAGTTTTAAGGCGATTCTTTCGCGAGTACCTTACCAACTGCCTAATACACTTAACATAATTGTTTCATACCCCAATTAGTCATTTAAAGTCCTTAACCAAGGTTTCAAAGTAAGGCGAGGGGTAATGGTTCGGTCGCGAAGCGCCGTTACTTAAAACGGTCATTTCTCCTAAACCGTACATCGGATTCAAGCGTACCACATATCAAAACGAAGCTCGTAACATGAACTATCTAATCATGGCAATGGTCAAAATCTAACAGTGAGTTCTCGGGTCCTGATGTTATGAACAAAACAGTCTAGGATAAATCGGGCATTACGACAGCTATGTTTACGCGATTACCAATTTTCTCACTACACCAAAACCTTACCAAACAACCCCCAATCATTAACACATCAAAACCTCAACTAAATAATACTATACCAGTCCTTATTCTCCAGATTCTTCATCTCAACAAATCACAATCAAGTTCTATTAACTATAATAAGATTCATTCACCAAATCACTCCAAATTCAAATCAAACTACTAATAATCAAAGACCATCCTTCTCATTTAGAAAACTAACCATCAAACTCACTAATAATCAAATTAAAGGCTAGGGTTTGAAGTTTATACCTTCTTTGGGAGGTGTTAAGTTGCTAGGAAGCCTTAGGGAGCCTCCTACAAGCTTGATCTTTCCAAAGAAATCAAGAACACAAAGTTAGGCTTTGAAGTTTCTAAAAGTCCGATTTAAAGAACTGTAAAAATGAGGGTCTTACCATGCTTATTTGGAAGAGACTTATGAACAAGAGTTGTAGGCCATCTCAATACCTTTCTAACGAGCCATAGAACACAACATTTGAGTGAGTATTGAAGGAGATATGGCAGTTTGAAGTTGCTGGGTTTGTTTTAGCCGAGAGCATTCTTCTTGAAGTGGGAAAGTCAACTTTCAATTTGTACTTGTGTTATGATATTTGTTGGTTGGTTGCTTCCTTTTGTCTTGGAAATAAATTAAATTTTTACCATGGTGAAAAATGTGTGGCTCACAATCAACCAACCAATCCTTCCCACTTGTCATGCTTAGGTCATCAAGCTTAGGTCATCTTATCACACTTGTCTTCTTCTTGTTGGTGTGATGACATCATCATCCACTAACCTCTTTGATTAACCCCTAATTACTTGGATAATGACCGCTGATCTGTTATACGGTTCACTTAACTTTCGTTCTCGTTTCTCGTTTCTCGTTTGAGGGATCATACCTGAGATCTTATTACTTGGGTTTCCTTAACCTTTCTCAATACATTATATTCCTTTTATGATCCTCTCTTATAATCCTTTAATTTAAATCCTTCTTATCCTATTACCTTATACTCAATTCTTTCCGTATCTAGTGGATTTCCGGGAAAAATCAAAGTGTTCGGAATTGGATTCTGACGATCTTTACATACACTTATATACCACATAGAGTACTAATAATATCCCAGAAGATCAATAACAGAAACCCTACATAGTGTGGCATGAAAAGTTTTCAGCAAAATCTGCAAAATCACTATTCATAAGGGTTTCAAAAATTTCCAAAAATTGGGGGTTATTACAGTTTATTTTCTGTTACTTGTGATATTAAAGTTCGATTTGATTGTACTTTATATTGTATTCACCCCCTCTACAGTGTGTGTGACCTAACAAGTGGTATCAGAGCCTATCTGTTAATGCACATACAGTTAAAGATCCGAACACAATCATGTCTGACACAGAAACTCCAACTAAGCCTACCAAAACTGAAGAACCACCAAAGACACAAATTCAAAGTCGGTATGAGACCATCAGAGTTCCCATACTGAGACCATCTGAATATTCCATATGGAAGGTGAGGATGACCATGTTCCTGGAAGCAATAGATCCAGAATATCTTGATAGAATCAAGGAAGGGACTCACAAACCAACCAAGCTCGCTGTTGCAGTTGCAGGTGAAGCAGCAAAGACCGTACCAAAGGAGAAGAGTGATTATACTGCTGAAGATATAGCATCAATTGCTAAGGATGCTAAGGTACGACACTTACTGCATAGTGCCATTGATAATGTAATGTCAAATAGGGTAATTAACTACAAGACTGCTAAGGAGATATGGGATGCTCTGGAAGCAAGGTGTCAGGGAACCGATACAATTAAGAAGAACAGGAAGACAATACTCACTCAAGAGTATGAACACTTTGACTCAAAGACTAATGACTCATTGACTGATTTATATGATAGATTTGTCAAACTCCTCTTGAATGATTTGTCATTGGTTGATAAGGAGTATGAACTTGAAGATTCAAACCTTAAATTCCTGTTAGCTCTTCCTGAATGCTGGGATTTGAAGGCAACAACAATAAGAGACAACTACAATCTTGATGAAACAACTCTTGATGAAATTTATGGAATGCTCAAGACTCATGAACTTGAGATGGAACAAAGAAGCAAGAGGAAAGGAGGAAAGTCAAGGACAGTTGCTCTTAAGGCTGAAGAAGAATTCCCCAAGGCAGCTACCTCAAGGAAAGACAAGGGTAAAGCTCTTTTCATAAATTCTGATACTGAGTCATCAAGTTCTGAAAGTGATGATGACTCGGATTCTGAAAGCTTGCCTGAGACTGATGCTGATGAGGAGCTGATGAAGCTGTGTGCTCCTATGGTGAAAGGGATCACAAAGATTGCATACAGGAAGTTCAGGAAGGGAAAGAAGTTTACCAAGAAAGGCACAAGTTCTGATAAGAAGAATTTCAGAAGATCTGAGGGCAAAGGAGGAAAGTCTGATAGAGGAGATTATACCAATGTCAAATGCTATAACTGTGGTGAGAAAGGCCACATATCTCCTGATTCCAAGAAAGTAAAGGGTGACAAAGGCAAGGCTCTTGTCATAAAGAAAAAATGTAACACCCCCAGATCCGGGGTCGGGGATCCGGGTCGTCACGAGTTCCATTTCCCTTAATAACACCCAATCTTAATGATTACTCAACTACTCTGTACTGTGACCCCACAATAAACACACACACCACACGTTATAGTCTCAGAGATGAACATCCAAAAATAACCACAAGTCATTTTATTCCATAATTATCTGCCAATACACCTTAAAAGGTTTTCTGAATAAATTTACATTTCTTTGCCATTATTACAATTCATAAATATAAATAAATCTGGTCCATCAAAAGTTGAAAGCCTAGCCTATTGGTAGTTCCTACCTCAGCTACGGCGGCATCAATGCTTCTAGAAAACTGCGGAACGTCTCCTAATCGCTTGCGAATCGGGAGCTTGGTTCTGTTCATCTTTTCTATCTGTTGTTGTGTGATGAAAGAAGAAAGCAAGGGTGAGCAGCAAGCCCACCAAAATAATATGTATAATGATTAACAATATATGAGTCTACTCATAATACTCATGAAAGTCTTGGTCAAAAGAAATGAACCAAGTTGATAACTTAATGCGATGAAGTCGCAAAATATTCAGTATATATATATATATACATAGATACTTTTCAAAATATTGGAAGTCCTCTTCCATGCATAATATACACAAAGTCCCAGTGTATAACTGTATATAAAAAAATATCGTTGCAAGGTGATCTCATATATCTAACCTTGTCTCAACATTTTTCTGAGAATCTTTGTCATGCATAAGACAATTATTAATTAGATATAAGTTTAAAAGATGAGGTTACCAAATACCCCAATATACTTATATCTTTCCCAAATACTACTTGAACTACCACCGTTCAAGTTATAATCAGTTTTAAGAAAACATCCCATAGATGAGACCACAAGTTAAGACTTGAATAGATTCAATCTTTGAAATATTATTGAATGAAAAGGTTATGAGATACTTTATTTAATCCCGATATATGTATATCCACATATATACCTCTTTAAACATTTCCTGGAACCTCTGTTATGTAAAGTATGAACAGAGTTTGAAACATCCAATGAATTTTGGAAAGGAAAAGAATTTTGGCATAAACCCGATATCTCGCTGATCAGGCAAAGATACCAATAAGTAACCTTTTCTACTGTAGATGGATGAATTCCTCACCGGTCATCACCCTGGCCGCATTAGGACCTCGCGCTAGACCGTACCCCGGCCCCTCACGCGTTGATGGACTGCCACCCAGCCACTTACACAATAATAGACCGTACCCCGGCCTGTCGCTTATGCCGACTCAATCAAATGGACTTACTTCCCGAACATTGGGCAAGTAATCAAATTGTTTTCTCAAAACAGCAACCTCGTTGCGAATATAAAATACACCACAGAGCCGGATTCCCCAGGTTTTGAGCGAGTATTTAAATCCCCTTAAAAGGAAGATCTTAAATATAAAAAAAAAGAGTTTTGGGATCCGCTCTGACTTTTACAAATCATTTTGAAGACTCGAAAACACTTTAAAGAGTGTTTGGAGTAAGGCTGATTTAATGAAGTAAATCAGTCCCCAGAATATTTAGAAAATGACTGAATATTATTATTTAATATAATAATCCCATAAAGAATAATCTTTATAAAAATAATTGAAGTAGAAGTATTAAAACTTATACTTGAAATAACATTAAATAACCAAAGATATACTTATATGAAAGTATTATCTTGATTTGAATAATCGAAAATAAGTTTGATTATTGAACATTATTCTTTAATAAAATAAAGAATATATCTCAGCAAATAATCGGAGTCATAGATCCTCAAATGAATATTCAAATAATATTCATTAAATAATATAAACTGAGTCATAAGCCCTCGAATGAATATTCAAATAATATTCAATAATAATATATAAAAGAGTCATAAGTCCTCGAAATATATTCGAAATAATATTCAATAATAAAATAAAGCTAAAGTTATCGAATAAACCTTATTCGATTTATAGTTTTGAAAACTATGACCATATATATATATAAATATATATATATATATATATATCCATATCCATATATATACAAAAATCTACTCGGGATCCTCGACTCCCGGTTTTAGAAAATATTTTCACCTTTGGGTCCCTATACTAAGGGTATATGCAAGATAGCGCTATCCTCTAGCATAGGTATTATCAACTGAACCAACAGATATATATTTCAAGAATATGAAACAGACATGCATATATACCATATCACATGCTACAATATATCGCAAGAATTTGCTAAATAACCAACATGCATCTATCGCAAGATAATGCATATACAAGTGTATACATCACAACAACAGTATAACGGATAGAATACTTGCCTGAGCGACTGGGGGTTACGAATGGCTCGGGACGAGTCTGGTAACCTATAAACAACAAGTAAGTTGGAATTAAACCAAAGTCACTTGTAAATCTATACTCTAACCAACTCAGACTCTAACGCTCGTTTTGCGCTTACTGATTCTCTTAAGTCACTC
Organism: Apium graveolens; assembly: GCF_009905375.1. Taxonomy (NCBI): domain Eukaryota; kingdom Viridiplantae; phylum Streptophyta; class Magnoliopsida; order Apiales; family Apiaceae; genus Apium; species Apium graveolens. The sequence continues at coordinate 197,955,692 of NC_133652.1, forward strand.
GAGTACCCTCGGCTCCACCATTTTTAATAATTTAACCTTTACGAGTTTTAAGGCGATTCCTTCGCGAGTGACTTACCAATTGCCTAAAACACTTACCATAAATGTTTCATGCATTAATTAACCCTTTTTGGTCTTTAACCTACATTTCAAAGTAAGGCGAGGGGAAAAGTTTCGTTCGCGAAACGCCGTTACTTGAAACGGTCGTTTCTCCTAAACCGTAAATCGGAATCGAACGAACTACATATCAAAACGAAGCTCGTAACATGAGCTATCTAAACATGGCAGTGGTCACAATCTAGCAGGGGGTTCTCGGGTCCTAATGCTATACACAAAAACAGTCCAAAGAAAATCGGACGTTACGACGGCTATGTTTACGCGATTTCCAAATTTTAACCCATTCACAAGCAACCCAAATCAACCTCAAATCCAACATACAACCAACCTCCATCCTTATCACATCATAACCACCCCAACCAATTCAATTTAATCTTTCATACTTATGCTTAAACTTAACTTTAATCATTCTTAAGTTCTTTTTAAATCAAAACCACAATAATTACCATTCCATTCACTACCATACCAAATCTCAAACTCTAAATCATAACAACAAGATACAATATCAACCCACTACTCAAAATCACCTTATAATATATATGAACCTAGGGTTTGGAAAAGGTATACCTTCCTTGAAGTGGTGGGTGGAGCTAGGAAGCCTTAAGAAGCTTTGAGAAGCCTTAGGAAAGCTTGGATCTTCAAGAAAAACAAGAAAAAGTTCAAGTTAAAAACTTGAAAACACTATTCATTGTCTTCTTCCTTGATTAAATGAAGAAGTTAGAGAAAGAATTAATGGCTTAAACTCATGATATAGCCATAACTAAGCATGAAGATGATTAGGGAATTTTCTTACCAATTTAGGAAGCTTTGATCTTTGATTTTGAAAAATCTATGCCTTGAAAATGCTAAAAAGCCGAGAGCAAGATGAACTCATGCCTTGGTTGTTTTGATTTTTTGATGGAAATGATTTTTTTACTTGGCTTGGTTGACTTGATTTGTATTTGATTTAGCAAATTACTACCTTGCCCTTGAATTTGTGTGGTTCTTATTCAACCACACCTCCTTCCTTCCCATGTCATGCTTACCTCATCCTCATGATGTCATCCTTCCTTCCTTGTCTTCTTTCTATTGGTTGGATGACATCATTCCCATTAATCCCTTTGATTAACTTCCTAATCGTTTGCCTAATGACCGCTGATCTGTTATACGGTTCGCTTAACTTTCGCTTTCATTTATCGTTTGAAGGATCATACCCGGGATCTTATTACTTAGGTTCCCTTAACCTTTCTCAATACATTGTATTCCTTTTATGATCCTCTCTCATAATCCTTTAATTTAAATCCTTTTTATCCTGTTACCTTATACTCAATTCTCTCCGTATCTTGTGGATTTCCGGGAAAAACCAAAGTGTTCGGAGTTGGATTCTGACGATCTTTACATACACTTATATACTTCATAGAGTACTAATAAAATCTCAGAATATCCATATCAGAACCCCTACATAGTGTGGCATGAAAAGTTTTCTCATTCAGCAAAAACACTATTCATAAGGGTTTCAAAAATTTCCAAAAAATTGGGGTTATTACAAAAAAAGCTGGACAGACACCTCAGACTCTGAAAGTGAGGAGAACTATGCGTTGATGGCAAATGCTGATAAAGAAAGTGCTGAGAGCAGTTCTGAAGCTGCTGAAATAAAGGTACCTCAGACTACTTATGCTTTTCATACTGATGATATTAATGAGTTGAGAAGATATTTTAAAACCATGTTTGTTAGTTATAGAGATTAAACTTTAACATGTGAAAGATTAACTTCTGAAAATCTTGCTTTTAAGAAAAGAAATGATTTCTTAGAAAAAGAGTTAGTTATGTTCCATCAAACTCAGAAGGATAGAGATGATGCTTTTTATGTTAGGGATGAAGTGCTAAAAATGAATGAATCTCTAAAAACTGAGTTAGAAAAGGAAAAAGAGATTATCAGGACTTGGACTAACTCTGGCAGAACAACTCAAAATTTGTTAAGTAGTGAAAATTGGAAAGAGGACTTAGGTTATGGAGAGGATAAGAATGATAAAGGAACTATAGAAATTAAGCCTGTTGCTAAGCAAAAGCCAAAATTAAAACCTGTTAAGTTTGTAACTGTAAAGTCTGATAATGAGAAATCAGAATTTAAAGAGGAATTAACTTCTAACAACCTAAAATAGGAAAAGACAGTTGAAGTAAATATAGGCTTAATGACTAAGAAGCAGTTTAAGCATAAGCTGAAAGATGTTAAGAATGCAAACAAGGTAAAATCACCTAGGAAAAATAAGAATGGAAAGGAAGGTGTGAATAAAAGCAATGATTATAGGCCTGTTCCTGATGCTCCTAGGAAAACGTGTCATAACTGTGGAAGTTCTAACCATCTGGCTTCTTTTTGCAGGAAGAATAAGAACATAAACTCCTTACCTTCAAAATCAGGAGTTAAGAGTCAGTCTGTTAGATATAAACCACAAAATCCTTGTTTTCATTGTGGTAGTTTATGGCATTCCATTTATACTTGTAATGAATATCATAGTTTGTACTATGATTATTATCAAATAAAACCTTCTTTGAAGAAAGTTTCCATTGTTCCTTATAGTGTAAATTCTGATTCAAAGTCTGATAGTGTAAGTTCTGATAAGAAAAATGTTGACAGAAACTCTGATGTTAATCCGCTGCAAATGTTAACAAACTTGATAAGGCCAAAGGATCCAAGCAAGTCCGGGTCCTTAAAACTAATCATTAGTGGTCTTTGTGATTGCAGGGCAACAGGTGAAATATTCTAGTTCTGGACAGTGGATGTTCAGGACATATGACTGGAAATAAAGCCCTGCTATCAGACTTTGTGGAGAAAGCTGGCCCAAGTGTTTCTTATGGAGATGGCAACATTGGAAAAACATTGGGATATGGCAATATTAATCTTGGGAATGTCATCATTAGAGAAGTAGCTCTGGTCTCAGGACTTAAACACAATCTGCTGAGTATAAGTCAAATCTGTGACAGAGGTTATCATGTTGATTTCTTTGAAGAACACTGTGAAGTTGTGAGTAAATCCAAAGGCAAAGATGTTCTAAAAGGATACAGGCGTGGTAACATTTATGAAGCTAAGCTTTGAACAAGTATTGATGGTTCTGCAATCTGTCTGATGAGTGGAGCATCAATTGAAGAAAGCTGGAATTGGCACAAGAAACTCTCTCATTTAAATTTCAACAATATAAATGAACTATTCAAGAAAGATCTTGTGAGAGGACTGCCAAAGTCAGTATTTGCTCCTGATGGCCTTTGTGATTCTTGTCAGAAGGCCAAACAAAGAAAATCTTCATTCAAGAGCAAGACTGAATCATCAATTCTTGAGCCTTATCATCTACTACATGTTGATCTATTTGGTCCAGTGAATGTCATGTCTATTGCAAAGAAGAAATATACGTTGGTCATAGTGGATGAGTTCACCATATACACATGGGTGTATTTCTTGCACACAAAAAGTGAAACTGCATCTATCTTGATTGATCATGTCAAACATCTGGATAAATTGGTCAAAGATTCTGTGAAAACCATAAGGACTGATAATGGCACTGAGTTCAAGAATTTGATAATGGAAGAGTTCTGCAAAAACCATGGAATTAAGCAGGAATTTTCCGCTCCTGGAACTCCACAGCAAAATGGAGTTGTTGAAAGGAAGAATAGAACTCTCATTGAAGCTGCACGTACAATGCTTGAAGAAGCAAAGCTTCCAACCTATTTCTGGGCTGAAGCTGTGCAGACTGCTTGTTTTACTCAAAATGCAACACTCATTAACAAGCAAGGAAAAATACCATATGAGATGGTGAAGAAAAAGAAGCCAAATCTGAAGTACTTTCATGTATTTGGATGCAAGTGTTTTGTTCTTAAGACTCATCCTGAACAACTATCTAAATTTGATCTAAAAGTTGATGAAGGAATGTTTGTTGGATATCCACTTTCCACAAAAGCCTTCAGAGTCTATAATTTGAGAACAAGAGTGGTCATGGAATCTATCAATGTCTCTTTTGATGACAAGAATATTACTAGTCTTGAAGATTTTATTGATCATGATCAGTTGAGATTTGAAAATGAAGACTCAAATTCTGATACTGAAAATCCTGACAGTCTAAGTCCTGATACTGTAAACTCTGATGGATTAAACTCTGATGTTATTGAAACTATGGTGACTACGCTAAAGGAAGATGCATCTATGCAGGGGGAGCATACTCAAGAACATACCACATCTCAAGAAGCATCAGAACATACATCTGGCTCTTCAAGTTCTGATTCGTCAAGTTCTGATAAGCCAAGTTCTGATAGTTCTGAAAATCTAAATTTTGAAGAATCCAACTCAGAGAGCATAGTTTCAGGGGGAGCATCGGAAAATGAAAATGAAGACAGCATGGATCATGGGGGAGCATCCAGTTCTAGAGAAAACCTTCCATCTGCAAGGAAGTGGACTAAATCACATACACCTGATTTGATAATTGGAAATCCTGATGCAGGTTTCAGAACTAGAACAGGTACTTCAAACGAATATCTTTATAATTCTTTTCTCTCTCAGACTGAGCCAAAGAAAGTGGAAGAAGCTCTTCAAGATGCTGATTGGGTGCAAGCAATGCAGGAAGAGTTAAATGAATTTGAAAGAAACGAAGTTTGGACCCTAGTGCCAAGACCAAAGAATAGATCTGTTGTTGGTACAAAGTGGGTATTCAGAAACAAAACTGACAGTGATGGCATTATTACAAGGAATAAGGCAAGGCTGGTTGCAAAAGGATATTCTCAACAGGAGGGAATTGATTATGATGAAACATTTGCACCAGTTGCTAGGTTAGAAGCCATACGGATATTTTTGGCTTATGCTGCTCACAAAAAGTTTACTGTCTTTCAAATGGATGTGAAAAGTGCTTTTCTCAATGGAGAATTGGAGGAGGAAGTATATGTTGAACAACCTTCAGGCTTTGTAGATTCCAAACATCCAGATTATGTCTACAGGCTTGATAAAGCACTTTATGGACTTAAACAAGCTCCCAGAGTATGGTATGAGACTTTAGCTCAGTTTCTTCTGGAAAGTGGATTCAACAGAGGAACTATAGACAAAACACTGTTCTACCTGAACCATGGAAAGAACTTACTTTTGGTCCAGATTTATGTTGATGATATCATTTTTGGGTCTACAAATGACAGACTTTGCAAGAAGTTCGCCAAACTGATGCAATCAAGGTATCAGATGAGTATGATGGGGGAACTTAGCTATTTTATGGGCCTTCAAGTCAAGCAAAATGAAGAAGGCACCTTTATTTGTCAAACTAAGTACACCAGAAACTTTGTGAAGAAATTTGGAATGCAAGATTGTTCAAGTGCATCCACTCCCATGGCTACTGCCACAAAACTGGATAAGGATACTGGTAAATCAGTAGATATTACTGATTACAGAGGTATGATTGGCTCTCTACTCTATCTAACTGCTAGTAGACCTGATATCATGTATGCTACCTGTCTTTGTGCAAGATTTCAAGCAGATCCAAGAGAACCTCACTTAACAGCTGTGAAAAGAATTTTCAAGTATCTTAAGGGAACAGCTGATCTGGGATTATGGTATCCCAGAGAATCAGATTTTAAACTAATAGGTTACTCAGATGCAGATTTTGCAGGTTGCAAAATTGATAGGAAAAGCACAAGTGGAAGCTGCCAATTTCTTGGAGGCGGATTGGTTTCTTGGTTTAAAAAGAAATAAAAGTCAATTTCCACATCAACTGCAGAAGCATAATATATTGCTGCAGGAAGCTGTTGTGCACAGATTCTTTGGATGAAGAATCAGTTACTGGATTATGGGTTAACATATTTCAAAATCCCTATTTACTGTGATAATCAAAGTGATATTGCTATGACAGGTAATCCAGTTCAACACTCTATGACAAAGCACATCAGCATTAGGTACCACTTCATCAGGGAACATGTAGATGAAGGTACAGTGGAATTGCACTTTGTTCCAACAGATCAACAACTAGCAGATAGCTTCACAAAACCATTGTCTGAAGCTACTTTTACAGGATTGGTAAATGAACTTGGAATGGTTTCAGGTTCTTTCTCTAAATCTGCTTAGTTTTGTTCTGTTGCATCAGACTTTATGATCAGTATTTACAGAATTCAATCTCTTTGTGTATTCTGTGCTTAATTGAAAAATATGTATAAGTACTAACTGTTGTCTGATCAATGTTTCTAAACTCTGATAGAGATATGTCTGTTTAGGTAACTATTCAATTCTATGAGGATAACTGTGCTAGATACTGACCTAGTAGTCTTCAATAAACAAGGGATCCCATGTAAGAAGTAATTATTTCTGTGGAAATCTATTGACACAAGCAAATTCTGATAATTGAGCTTAATTGAGTTTACTTTGTCTCTCTTATTACTAAGTCACAAACTAGAATAATGCTACTCATCTGTTAAATTCTGATGCTAGTAAATCTGTTGAATGTACTAAGTGCTGATAAACCTCACTTATCAAAAGAAAAAGAAAGAGAAACAAGGATTAAAAATCAGGTACTCCTTTGAGATCTAGAGTAAAAATGTGGAAGGGAAGACCCAAGTGCATTGCTGGTATTAAGTAATATGCATCAGAAAAGCAAATAAAATATTTTCTTGGTGACTTTTCACACTCTATGATTACTGGAGAAATACTCTGATAATAGCATAAATTCTGATAAGCAGTCGTGACTCACTTACACTGAGAAGCCACTGTAAAATAGAATTTAAAAAGATGCAAAAAATTAGCACAAAATATTTGAGGTGGACTCAAGCATGAATTCATTCAATAGTAGGTTTCAGAATATTGACAGGTTTTTAGTAAAGTTTTAGTTATGCCTTATTTCTAAGATGTACTGAAGTGAATCAGGCTTTTCTCTTTGTCTGATATTTAGCTTAATGCACACACTAACCACTCCATATGAATGATGAAAATCACTGTGGGGATCTATATTGTTTTAGATGAACAGTCAAGGTGTCACATTGCACAAATTCTGAGGACAAGTTCTGATTGCATGTTCTGATGATTAAGTTCTGAAGAATATAAATCAGAATTTGTGTGAGGACTTACTAAAATAGGCATTCCTCTTTTGAGTTAAGAAATTATGTTCTGATGACTGTTAAGTTCGGATATAAGTCTAAGTTCTGATATTACAGTCTGATTCTTTACTTGACTTATTTGTGGATAAAATTTGACAACAGTCTTAGTTTAAACCTGAATACTGTTGAAGTGGAAGATTAATAGTCACTATAGTTAGGGATAGTGGTACTCGTACATGCACAGTCAACTTTTACTTGCTTATTGTGCGCATTAAACCATGTTTTCTCTTTCCAATGAATGTTTTTCTTTTTCCAAGTCTGGGGAGACGAGGTAGAATTAATTCCACCTGTCAGCATTAAATTTCTTTGCGTCTCCTGGCATTCTCTTGCCTATATAAACAACCACTTCACATCAGCCTTCCCATCACCTCTTTTATCACAAACTCACCTTCATACTTTTTCTATCAAAAACACCATGGTCAATTACAATATGTTTTTGAACTATGAAACATTCAACATGGAGCTAAGCTGTGCCGATTGGCAGCAGGAATGGCACGTCACTGCCATTCCTGATGAGATATGGGACTCTGTTCCCCAGGAGGTACTTACCCACCTCCTGTTCTTCTACATGGACTACCATCGCCATCTGGAGCGATTGGAGGAGGAAAGGCTGGAAGCTCTCCGCCAGCAAGAGCGAATCATTCGACTCGCTATTTTGTTTATCGAGAGTAGGAAGAAGAAATAATTTATTTTCTTCTTCCTGTTTTTCTTCATCATCAGCCTTGCCCTGCTTCTTGAGCTAGGACAAAGGCTGTTGACGTTAGGTTTAGCAGCTTAGGGAAATCTTGTACAAGTTCTGATGTAATTTCAATTTCATGAATGTATTCTCTTGATATATTAATGAAATGTGTTTTTTTTTCAAGATCTTGTCTCTGAGATATTTTGTAATGTATTGATAAATCCTGATACATATTCATATTCTGATGACCACATAAATTCTGTTTTAACTTAAGTTCTGATTTTCTTTTATCAGTACTTGCTCGTCCGATTTATTATAGTCATTTTCACTCATTTTTTTTTCAGAATATTGATGTTGCAGTGAAAAATAATTCAATAAGTGGGAACAGTTTCCATTTTGAATTAAAACTGTTTCACCTTGATTAATGGAATAACTGGGTAAGTGGAACAGTTTTTCCTTGAAAAACTGCAAGTGGGTAAGTAATGATTACTGTTTTCTCGTGCCCATTAACTATTCGTTTTTACTGCATGTCTGACAGGTGTCCAACGGTTACATTTTTTTTTCAAAAGTATAAGTAAGACAGAGAGAAGATTTTTTAATCTTTTATTTCCTTTCATACTTTTTCTCTCTACTTGCTTTTACTCTCTTTCTTCTTCTAACGTTGGTTTTTCATATAGACATTTTATCAAACACCTAACAGGCACTTAAACCTCTCGTTTACTTTCATGGCACCTAAGGATTTAATCATTGATGGAGCTAAATTTGTTCCAAATAATTATGCTGCTATTCTTGATAATGCTGAAGCTCCGTCTGAATTGTATTTTGTGCAAGACCTTCTTGCACACAGTGAAATCGGGTATGCATTGACCCAACCTTCAGTATTCTCAAGCCAACAAGTTCTGACACTTTGGAGGACTGGAAACTTTGATAATGGTGGTCCAAATGGTACACCTAGTATTGTTTTCGAAGTGGGTGATTCTTCATATGCAGTCACTCCTGGTACAATACGCAAGGCTCTACATCTCCCAGAAGGATGTACTTTTTCAATTCCAGAGGAATCGGCTCTTCAGGAGTTAATGGCCAGTTTGGGGTATGAACAGAGTTTGGCAAAGCTTGGGCAGTTGAAACGGGCTTATATCAGAAGGGAATGGAGCTTCTTCTTCGACTGCATCACTAAAGCTTTTGGGAACAAGTGTTCGAATTTTGATGCCATCCCTATAATGAGTCAGCACATCGGGTATGCCATTATAAACCAAACTCATTTTGATTTTGCAACGACTATAATAGGTTTTATTGGGGATAGGATGATAGAGGATAGGAATGTTGTCTACTTTGCTAGATTCTGTTAACTTATATATACTTTTTGTACTGATGCACCTCACTTAATCAGTTCCTTAACTCCACCTTTTAAGGTTGCAAAATGATATTTTAATGACCTGGTAAATGCTGACACTAAGAAACTAGTGGTTAGACCTTTACAGATTCCTCAGTCTGTGAAGCAGATCTTAGTAAATGTTGATCCTGATTCCTATAGATCTGTTTATCCTGATGTCCAACCAACAAACACCTCCCAAACACCACAACAACCATCAGAACATACCACCCATACTACTCAACCAACCCTTAGGCAATATATCAAATCCTATCTCTCCACTTCACAGACAGTTCAACCCTCATCCTCAGCACCTAATGTGAAGCCTTCATCTTCCAAACCTAAGAGGACAAAGACTGTTCATCAAACACCTCAAAAGAGAAGGAGGATTGCTTTGAGAGATGAGTCTGACAGTGAGGAACAGGTTTCTACATCAGAACCTGTTGTCCAAGAAGCTGAGAAAGTGACTTTTCAGAAGGATTCTGAAATTGGGGGATCTAGGCTTCTCAATAGGCTTAGAAGAATGATTGTTCCTGAAACTCCTAAGGAATCCATATCTACAAAGAGATACAAGAAATAGAGGGCAAAAAGGCCAGTTTCAGATGAAGAATCAGTAGCTAAGGAAGGAGATCAGGAATCTCTGATCTCACAAGAAAAGGAATTTGCTAAAGTCACTTCTTCTTCATCAACTCCATCTCAGGAGGCTATTCCTGAACAGACCAATACACCATCTGTGTCTCCTGCTCAAAAGTATGTATCTCCTGTTAATATAGGCACAAGTGCTGATATTGATATCCAGAACTTGGTTGTGCCTGAAGTAATTCTCTTAGAAGCTCCAACAACAACTAATCCATCAACCACACCTGTTACTGATGCTGTTCAAACTCCAGAGTTATCTACTACACCTTCTCTGCATCTAGATGCTGATGATCAGAATTTAGGTGAGCATCAGGATATGGCTGTTGATCAGAACTTAGAACCAGATCAGCACTTAGAGGATGTTGAAGCCTCTATTGCTACTCACACTGTTGTTTTATCAGAAGATACTGATTCTGTAAGTTTTGATGCTGCAAATGCTGGAGATACTGGTGATGCTGCTCCAAATGTAGATGCTGATGAAGCAGGTCCTTCAGGACCTGCTCCTCAACAAACTATTCTTAAATCTGAACTTGTTAAGAAGTTTGTTACCAGAGAAGCACCAGTGCCTTGGAGTGAAACTCCTGCAGGACAGGAGTGGACTAAGGAATGGAACTCAGTTTCCTGTGTTCCAACTGCAAAGCATCTTGCTGAGCACTTGACAAAAGCTGATGAAATGTTAATTTCTGATGATTTCAAAACCCAGCTTAGAGTCACTGCATTGAGTACTAAACATCTATAAGGTCTCCATTCAACTACTCATGCAGAGCTACACAAGATTCAGGAAGAATTCATCAAACAGGACCAAATTCATAAAATTGACAAGAAAAAGTTCTTCCAGCCTACCTTTGACAGGATTGCTTATATTGAGAAGACTCAAGAGAAACAACAAGCTCAGATTGATGATATTCTAAAAAATCAAGCTTCTCAACAATCTCAACTTACGAAAATCCAAGCCTCAGTGGAATTGCTTGTCTCTCTTCTACTACCTACTGATGCCAAAAAGGGGGAGAGAGTAATTAAGTCCAAATGCAAGACTGCCAAGACACTGAAAGGGAAGGATGATGAAAAGGATGATCAAGGAAACTCTGGAATGGGTAGAGGTCATAGTCAAGGTAGAGGTTTCTCATCAAGAAAAGCTGAAATCACAAGTTACAGGACACGTTCTGATACTGGGAAAAGAATTAGTTCTGCTACTGGTAAAAGGATAAGTTCTGATGAACTTTTAGATCTTGATGAAGAAATGTCAAGACAGTTATTTCTTCGGGAAAATCCAGGAATGGACTTGGAAAGTTTAATGGAAGAAGAAGCCAGACTTAAATCAGAGAAAGTCACATCTAAATCTGAAGCTTCTGGTAAAAAGACACTTCCAAAACTCAAAGGCATTGTGATAAAAGAAAGGACAAATACTAAAGCAACATTGGCTAAATCACAACCGCAGATAGATCCAAGATCCAAGGGTAAAGAAAAGGTTGGTGAACCTATCAAGGTTTATGTGCCTCCTGAGAATGGAGAAATCACTGATGAAAAGGATGATCTTGCTCTGACTTCAAGAAAAGTTCTTAAAACAACCTCTGACATGGCTCAAGTTGTTCAGAGTCAAGAGACAGTAAGTTCTGATATTCCAAAGAAGCAAGTAACCTCTGACATAGTTCAAGTTAACTTGATATCAGAAGATAGATCAAAGACACTCCTACCAGGATTCACTAAAGCAAAACAGACTCAACCTTTGAAGACTGCTGCAAGTGGTTTTGAAGCAAGAGTAGTTACTAGAAAGGAAGCAAGAGATAAAACTGGATTGGGAAGTGCTGATGAAAGAAGAATACAGAACACTACCAATGATCCAACTTCCTTGAGTGAACCAGGTATTGGAGCAACTCCTGAGAGATTGAATCAACTGGAATCTGTACAAATGGTTTACCATACCTACTTGAAAGAACACATCTTGTTGTACTTCATGACAGATGGTAGGGTTTATCATATAAGGCAAAATGCCATTCCATTGAAGAATTTTGAAGAACTGGAGCATGTACTATTCTTACTTCAAGTGAATGACAGATTAACAGAAAGTGCTGCAAACTATTTGAAGGATCAGATTCAGAGACAGAAAAGGCTTTATTCTGTTAAGTCTGACATCACATATCTTCCAAAGTACAGAGATCACAAGGGTGATATAGTTGAAATGAAGCCCAATACTGCTAAAATTATAACTACCTTTCTGGGTTACAGGGCTGTGGAATTCAATCTTAAGTCTGATAAAGCTTATTTGATCAGACTGGATCAGGATATAAGAAAAGCAAAGATTAATGATCTCAGGGCTATAATCTTTCAAATTGGTGAAGATACTGCAGAGCTTAAAGATGCTAAAAGGAGGATGATTGATGAACTTAGATATGCTGAGAAATGTTTGTTGAAGAACTATCTCAGAACAACTCCTGACATCAGAGAAATCAGAAGATGAAGCCAAGTCAAGATCTACAACTGATTAAATTCTGATATTTGTACAGACTAAAGCTGTTATCAGAAGTTAAATGTTGGTAAAGCTTTAAGGACTGTAAGTTGTAGTTATCTAGTCTAATTCTCATGCATTTATACTTAATGTTTTTGACATCATCAAATATCTGTTAAACTTGTATATTATGCTAATTTACAAGTTGGGGGAGATTGTTAGATATATTTGATAATGTCATGGCTAATATGATTTATGTTTAGTTTTCAGATCTTACTTAAACAGGATAAATCAGTACTTACCGGAAGTCAGGACTTAAGGATATCAGTACTTATATTATCAGAAGATAATCATCAGAAGATGGATATCAGAACTTAAGTACTGAAGGACGTTCAGATAAGGACAGTAGCTGATTAAAGGAAAGAAGATCGAGATAAACATAAGAAGAGATATGCATGAAGAAGGAATTCTATAAAGAATAGAATACTAGGAAGAAAAGATATTTGATTGATATATTTTAGGAAGCAGAATTATATTCCATATCAATTAGTGATTATCTTGTAATTGTGTAGTATATAAACACAGACATAGGGTTTACACTATAAGTGTTATCATATTCGAGAAGATTATTTGTATTAACCCTAGCAGCTCTCGTGATATTTGTTCATCACTGAGAGGTAATAGTTCCATACTGTAACAGAGTTTATTATTTCAATAAAGTTTGTTTTCTGTTACTTGTGATATTAAAGTTCAATTTGATTGTACTTTACACTGTATTCACCCCCTCTACAGTGTGTGTGACCTAACATGCTTTTATTCACACCTTCCTTTCCATTCCTATTTTTTCTAGCTGCTTTAACCTTGTTGACATTCCTTATTTCTTCCAGCTTATGCTTAAGCTGCTTCTTTGTCATTAAGCCTATGTTGACTTCAGCTGGTTTATCATGTTCTAATTTGTCAGAAGTTGACTTCTCCTTAACTTCTGTCACATACTCTTTCATCTTTTCAGAATCAGACTTTATAGTTTTTGCTACAAACTTAACAGGATTTACCTTTGGCTTAACAATTTGTTTAATAACAATTGGATCAATTTGTTCAGTTCCTTTTTCACTTTTATCATCTCCATAACCTAAGCCCTCTTTCTAGTTTCCACTACTTAATAAATTCTGAGTTGTTGTTCCAGAGTTAGTCCAAGTCCTGATAATCTCTTTTTCTTTTTCTAACTCAGTTTTTAGAGATTTATTCAATTTTAGCAATTCATCTCTAACATAAAAAGCATCATCTCTTTCTTTCTGAGTTTGATGGAACATAACTAACTCTTTTTCTAAATAATCATTCCTTTTCTTAAAAGAAAGATTTTCAGAAGTTAATCTTTAACATGTTAAAGTTTGATCTCTGTAGTTAATAAACATGGTTTTAAGATATAATCTCAACTCAGTAATAACATCAGTATGAAAAGCATAAGTTGTTTGAGGTACCTTCAATTCAGCAGTTTCAGGGCTGCCATCAGCATTTGCCATTAAAGCATGATTCACCTCATCTTCAGAATCTGAAGAGTCTGTCCAACTTTTCTTCTTTTTGACAAGTGCCTTGCCTTTGTCACTCTTTCCTTTCTTGTAGTCAGGAGATATGTGGCCTCTTTCACCATAATTGTAGTATTTGACATTTGAGTAGTCTCCTCGGTCAGACTTTGCACCTTTGCCTTCAGATTTTCTGAAACCTTTCTTATCAGTACTTCAACCTTTCTTAAAAAACTTCTTTCCCCTTCTGAATTTCCTGTAGGCTATCTTTGTGATACCCTTCACCATAAGAGCACACAATTTCATCATCTCTTCATCAGCATCTATTTCAGGTAAACTTTCAGTTTTTGAATCATCATCATCAGAACTTGATGATTCTGATTCAGACTTTGTGATGAGAGCTTTTTCTTTGCCTTTCTTTGAGATAACCACTTTGGGGAATTCCTCCTCATCCTTAAGAGAAACTGTCCTTGACTTTCTCCTATGTCTCTTGCTTCTTTGATCCATCTCAAGTTCATAAGTCTTGAGCATACCATAAATTTCATCAAGAGTAGTTTCATCAAGAGCATAGATGTCTCTTATAATAGTAGCCTTCAAATCCCAACTTTCAGGAAGAGCTAAAAGGAATTTTAGATTTGAATCTTCAAGATCATATTCCTTGTCCACCAGTGACAGATCATTCAAGAGTTTGGCAAACCTGTCATATAAGTCAGTTAATGACTCATCACTTTTTGAGTCAAAGTACGCATACTCTTGAGTGAGTATAGTCCTCCTATTATTCTTGATTGCATCAGTTCCCTGACATCTTGTCTCCAAAGTATCCCATATCTCCTTTGCAGTCTTGCAATGAATTATCCTGTTTGACATGACATTATCAATGGCACTATGCAGCAAATGCCTTACCTTTGCATCCTTGGAAATGGATGAGATATCTTCAGCTGGATACTCACTTTTCTCCTTTGGTATGGTCTTTACTAATTGATCTGCAACTACAACAGAGAGCTTGGTTGGCTTATGCGGTCCTTCATTAAGTCTATGAAGTTATTCTGTATTTGTAGCTTCCAGAAAATAGCCATCTTCACTTTCCATATGGAGTACTCAGAAGGTCTCAGTATGGGAACCCTAATAGTCTCATATCGACTGTGGATTTGAGTCTTTTGAGTTTCTTTAGTTTTGGCGGGCTTGGTTGGATTTTCTGCTTCTTCAGACATGATTGCTTTGGATCTTTACTGTATGTGTGTTAACAGATAGGCTCTGATACCACTTGTTAGGTCACACAACACTGTAGAAGGGGGTTGAATACAGTGTATAATACAATCAAATCGATTTCGAACTCAAGTAACAGTAAACAGATATATTTGATATAATAAACTCTGTTACAATGGAATTGTTCTCTCTCAGTGATGAACAAATATCACGAGAGCTGCTAGGTTACAATGTATGATCTTCTCGATAATGATAACATATATAGTGTAAACCTATGTCTGTGTTTATATAGTACACAGTTACAAGATAACTTTTAATTGATATGGAATATAATTATGTCTCCTAAAATATATCAATAAGATATCTTATACAATTCTTTAAGTCCTCTAACTCTTTCCATGCATATCTTCTTTTGTATTAGTCTTGATATTTTTTCCTGTAAATCAGCTTCCTTCCTTAACTGTTAGTCCTCCCGTACTTATATTCTGATATCCATCTTCTGATATTTATCTTCTGATAATCTAAGTCCTGATATCCTTAAGTTTTGACTTTGAGTAAGTACTGATTCCCGTAAGTACTGATATTTCCCGTTTGTTAAGATCTGAAAACTAAAGATGAAACATATTAGACATGACATCTCAAATATATCTAACAAGTACACAGCAAATCAGATACGTAACAGATATGTTAAGATAGCTGATCAGGCTATCAACACCAGACGGCTCCAATTACCATTCCATAAACCTGTTCCGAAACTCAGAGACTAGCTAGGTCTCTGACCTGCTGGACTAATTGGTTATGTAATACGCGCAACTGAGTTAGCCTCTTACGCCACCTCGCTAGGCCACTCTGCCCCCTACGTATCCCATATCTGACCGTTTTATCCAGTTTTCAAAACACTTGTACCTATCCCATTTAAAAATTATTCATTTTAACAACACACGTAAAATCTGGTTCACAAATCATTTCATTCAGGATAGGTACCTTTCGAAGTTACTTTTCCCTAAAATAAGTTTAAAATAGTTATTTATAACTACAGGGGATACGTAACTTAAAAAGTTTCTGTTCCTTTACGAGAATAAAACAACAGTCAATTCATACGTACTAAACCATAAAAGAATGGTCAGGGGTAATTACCTTGCAACGTTTTCGGTAACCCTAAGTAGCTTTTACGCTGATTTCGGTCCTGGAGAAACTCGACTGGGAACTATAGTAACAGAATACCCTAATTAGTTAAACGATATGCTTGATATCCTCGAATCCTAATAACCCAATTCGATAACCCGACTCGTATAACGATTATACACATATTCACGTGATCCGTATTCATATATGGGTAAAATGCTTTATATCGAATAGTACACTTTTATCGTATTTTAAAATAATTTTTAGAAAATTTTGACAGCGACTCTTCTGTTTATAAGCCTCCTGATTATTAGGGTTCCAACACAAAAATTTCACCAATTATTTTAAAATCATTCCCGCACGAATAATTAATATCACAAATATTAATCAATAATTCCCTGCAATAAAAAAGAATTAAAATTAAAATTGCAACAGTACAAACCAACTGCACACAAACGGCCCAACAAGGCCCAACATAGAAGCCCAACTGAAAAACACAGTAGAGAAGCACACAGCCACACACACAAACATACACACACACACACTAATACGCACACATACACAAATATACACAGAGCACACACATATACACAAGTATATATATACATATCAATTGGACAACGATAGAACCAAGCCAAACCAGAGTTTAATCAGGCGAGGCTCACCGAAGTAATAAAGTAGGAATATGGCGGAGCAACAGGGAGAAAGAAAACGAAGGGGAGGAAAAGAAAATAACAGAGGAAGAAACGAGAACAGAGGGAGGAGACAAGAGATTATGAGAGAGAGACGAGTACAGGGAGTGTGGGGTATTGTTTATATTATTTTTTCATTTGACCGATGTTGAAAAAGGGAGACAAACACGTGTGCCCCTATTTTATAAACTGGCACGTGTTCGTGAGGATAATTATGAACTTTTTAAGGCCCAGTTGCCCCGAATTTCACAATTAACGAACCGAGTTGCACTTAAAATAATTTCAGAAAATCAAAAAAATAGTTTTAAAATGTTATAAATATCCCAAAATTAATTAAAACATAAATTTCAAAATTTTAAAACCATTTCTGAAACGTAATTTATACCCCCTTTTTACAATTAAACGATTCAACGTGCGGGTGAAATTATTCCCAAAAATTACCAAAATAATTTTAAAATTCTCGAAATATTATAAACTTCATAAAATATAAGTTTCGTAATTTTTGAAAAATCATGGAATTAAATACTGATTTTATAATTAAATGCAATCAAAAAATCATTTAAAGATAAATAATTAATAAAAGATTGATTTCTAAATTTTATAAAATCCTAAAACAAATTATTGAAATTATAAAATCATAAAAATAATTTTAGAGATAATCCAGATATTTATAAAAATAAAACTGCAATAAAATCACTTTTAAAAGCGAAATAAAATAATACAACTCAATAATTAACTACGCTATTCAATCCCATACACCAATAAATCACACATATATAATAGAGAACAACACACAACTGTCAAAACCAATACACATATTTTATTTGATTAATTATTCAATAAATACACTTTTGAAATAATACAAAATATAACTAATCGTTATCGTGGGGTTCTAACAGATTTACTCATGAATTTCTATAGTTAATTTGTTTCAATATCTTGGTGTGTGGTGATTGATTGATATCCTAGTATTGGTTGTGATTATTCATCTTATGTGCGTAGCTAACATATAAGATAGCGTGTTAATCTCTATTGAAGCGACAATGAATATAGAGATTTAGAACTTGCCATGCTAGTATAGGTTCATGTATTTATTATGCATGATTCATAGGTAATTTTAACCATCTTACTGCCCTATGTAATCACGATAGATAACTTGTTCATTAAACCTTTATGTTGTCAAATTCTATAGACATATAGGGTCTCAACATAATTAGTGTATATTCATCTTTTATCTATTTTGTGGATGTCTGGTTCTAGGGTATTCGTGCAACAAAAGTTGGCGTTTACTAGTTTGTGTTATCTGATTAGTTGTCATCACCATTGCATGCTAGGATTAAGAACAATGACTTTGAATGAAGTAGTAATTACGTTAGAATCCCATGTTTGTCTCATATAGTTAATTCAATCACTTTTATTCTTAGTTAATTGCATGCTAGTTTAATCTTAGTTATAAACATCTCAAATTGTTATTTGTCTTAGCATTGAACGATAACCATATCATTATTGCATAGATATTGCATAAATTGAATTTAACCTAAACCTGTCTATGTGGGAATGAACTAGAAAGAATTCTATATTACTTACGAACGCGTATACTTGTGTGTAATTTTAGCGCGTGTTTTTGTCCTAACAATCTTCATAGTAGTTAACTCTATTTCACTTATGCGAGATTACAAAGCATCTAATATTTATAATTAGCCAACCTATTTTTCATATCAATCTAGTAGTCAACATGACTGAGAATATCCTATAAGTTCTAGTTCTCTAAGGAATTACAATATGCAGGAATGTGCTACCAAAAATTATTTCAACATAAGCTACTCTTTCAACGGATGACAGAGTACATTATCCGTTGAAAGCTACAAATACACTTAATCAAATCTACTAAGGTGTTTTTGTAGCATATCATCAAGACTACAACATATTCCTAACAACTTCCAAACACATGAAGATGCTTCACAGTAGGATTTCTTTTAGATAAGATTGAGTAGGGTGATTTTCCAATATTCTTGTTAATGAGATATATATTTCGAGTATATCATGCAGTGTTGACAACTTCTTCTCAAAAATATTATTGGCAATTTGGTAGCCTGCAGCATTGTTCTAGCAGCCTCTACTAGTGTTCAATTCTTTATCTCAATTACCCCATTTTGCTGAGGTATTCTAGCAGCTGAGAATTCTTGAACAATGCCCTTGTCTTTGCAGAATTCAATTAAGGTTATATTTCTGAATTCTATGCCATTATCACTTCTCAATCTCTTCACACTATTCTGATCTTCAGCCTGCTTCTCAATCTTCTTGATGTGTTTAATTATGATGTGTGGAGTCTCATCCTTAGAATGCATAAATTCTACCCATGTGTACCTTGAGTAATCATCCAACATCACAAGTGCATATTTTTTTCTTGAAATTGATAAGACATTAATTGGTCCAAATAAGTCCATGTGAATAAGTTGCAAAGGTGCATTTATGGAATTCACAGTTTTACTCTTGTGACTTGATTTCTTCATTTTTCTTTTTTTAACAAGTCTCACAGGCCTCATTTTGAGTAATCTCCAGATTTGTCATGTCTCCAACTAACTTCTTTTTAACTAGGATATTGATTTCCTTGTAATTCAGGTGAAAGAGCTTTTTATGCCATATCTTGCTTTGTTCTTCAGATGCCTTGGTGTAGAAGTAACAAATTCCATCCTCATTTACTGAGTCCAAGTATGCAACAAATAAGCTTCCTTTCATTGCCCCCTTTAAAGCAGTTTCACCAGTATTTTTGCTGATAATTAGGCATCCTCTTTTGTAAAATACAACATTGAATCCTCTATCTGTAAATTGGATGACACTCAGGAGATTCACCTCAAGATCAGCTACTAGTGCTAAATCTTCAATGACAACATTTACAACAATTATCTTGCCATATCCCATTGTGAAACCTTTGCTGTTGTCTCCAAAAGTCAATAATGGGTCAGCCATCTCCTCAAATTATGATAGCAGAGCCATATCACCCGTTATATGTCTTGAACATCCACTGTCTATGATCCATATGACCTTCTTCAGTTTTCCCTGCACACAATGAGGATTAAGTGTGTTTATCAACCTAAGCAGTGTTGGGTACTTTCTTCTTGTTAACATATTTGGTAGAAGTAGAATTTGATGATTTAGAAAGAATAGAATTCATAGATTGATGTGCATTTTCGTTTTTAGCTGAGGACTTAATATTGACTTCCTTAAGATCCAGTCTCAGCTTGTGGCAACTTGTAATTACTTTCATGTTACAAGGTATGCAATCAAATTTGTCACAGAATGAGTAGGGATCATCAGTATTTGCTTTATTATATTTGCATGCTCCCAATCTTGGCACACTAACAGCCATTTTACAAAGGTGAGTTAGATGATTTGTAGAGCCACATTTATTACATTGTTTCCTAGGAGCATCTACAACAAATACAATGTTAATGCTCTTGTTTATCCTAATCTTCCCATTTCTATTTTTCTTCTTCTTTCATGCATTCTTAGTCTTAACGTCCTTGATTGGCTTCTTGGGGGGGTTTGATCCACCATGGGCTTCTTCTCATTTTTAAAAGGCGGAGTTATTTATTTGCATTTCTTTTAATTGTCCTCATCAGAAAGTTCTTGCTCTATGATCAACTCCTTTCCACTGAAATTTACTTCACATGCTTTGAATAATGGTGAACCAACCTTTCTCAGCATAACTGAAATATCTTTATTTATAGTTGCTTTTCCTTTATCACCTTCAATTTTCTTGTTGTTGTTCAATGCATCATACTCCAAGCCAATAGCTATGTTTGCACATGGCTTGTTCTTCTCATGGTACCGACCAACTAGTTGAGATACATTCCTGAATGACTTTAGTTTCACCTCATTCTTCTCTATCTTTTCTCTTAACACATCTTCTATTTTACTAGCACACTTCAGCTTGTTCTTTAGATATTCATTCTCTTTCTTGACTGTCTCAAGCTCCACAAGCAGTAGCTCACACTCTTGTTTCTCATTCTCAAGCTTCTCATTAGCTTTTGATAACCTAATGACCTCCTCAGTAGCTTATGCTAGTATGGATGTGAAACATTTTTATGCTCATCTTTTCAACAGTCTCCTTATACTGACTTCCATTTAAATTAATAGTGGTAAGAGTTGGTACTTGTGTTTTTGATGATGATGACTCTCCTTGCTCCAAGGCCATAAATACATAGTTTCCTGTTTCCTCATCATCATCATTATCTGAATGATCCCAACTCTTTCCTTCTGCAATTTAAGCTTTACCCTGTTGCTTTCTTAGAAGAGCCTCATACTTTGCCTTCAATTCAAGATAGGCCTTGTCCTTTTTCACCTTTTTAGGCTTCCTGCATCCTCTCTGTTCGACCAGTCGGTCTCACAGTCAGGCAGCAAAATGGCCTAGTTCATCACAATTAAAGCATCTGATCTTTGACCTGTCAACAAATCCTGTTTTGTAGTCATTTTTGCTGCCAGAGTTTTACTGTGCCTTTGCCTTCCAACTGTTGTCCTTGTTGGATGCATGTCCCTTATTTTTGAAGAACTTTGGCTTCTTTAGTCTAATGTTAGAGAATTTCATTTCTAAGTAAGCCATGGACTGATCTAACTCATCCAGTTCATCCAAGGTATAGAATTCATCCTCTTCATAATCAAGAATAACTTGCTTCCGTGGTTCCTTGTTCTTTTGCTCATTACTTGAAACAACTAGAGTCTGAATTTCTTGTTCATCATTCGATGACTGGCTGTGATTAACAACTAATGCACTTGATCCACAACAATGTGCCCTAGACCACCTCTTAAAGATTTTCTTTGGATCATTTCCAGTTCACAGGTTTTTAGAATACTATACAAAATCTCCAGTGTCATTCTGCTCAAGTCTCTCCCTTCTCTTATAGCTGAAATATTCTGTTCTGGATGGCAAGGAAGGGTGAGAAAAAACTTTAAGTTAACCTCCTCAGCTTCATAGTATTTATCATGAAGCTGCAAGTCATTAATCAGCTTATTGAATCTTTCAAAAGTATTAGTTATACTTTCCTTTGGTTTAGCCATGAAACCCTCATACTGAGATACCAATATTCTCCTTTGATTTGATCTAACTTCCTCTATACCTTCACACAAAATTTTTATTTTCTCCCATATATGTTTAGCTGTGTCACAGTTGACCTTATTGTACATGACATTATCAAGTGACTCTATTCGAATTAATTGCAAACCACTATCAAGAGAAACTTTTTCTTTCTCAATATATGTGTATTTTGAAGGATCTTTAGGACCATAGTAAGCTGGGATAACCATGTTTCCGTCTGTAGACTCTTCAATCCATTCTATAGGAATAAAAGGTCCATTCTTCAAAATTTGGATGTACAAGGGGTTGGCCATCCTTAGAAACAATATCATCTTTTTTCTTCCAAATGGTGTAGTTAGTCTTATTAAAGCCTGATATCTTTATACTGCTTATCTTTTGTGTATTTATTCTTCCAAGATCATGATCTGTTTACTTTCCGATTTTGCTCTGATACAACTTGTTAGGTAATGAATACAACACGGGGGGGGGGGTGAATGTGTTTTGGATATTTTTAAGGCTTTATGAATGTCTGTTTCTTGGTTAAAAAAGTAGATTAGAAATGCAGTAATATTATGTTAGCTCAAATATGACAGTGCACACAATATTTCAAAACTCACTTAATTTTGTATTAAAATCAAGCTAGTGTTTTGCTACAAATCCTGGATTCTTTGTAAGTAAAAAATTAGATCTATTTGATATTCTACAAAAAGCAAAGTACCAGTGTTTACTTTATAGATTAGTAAACACAGGTTTACACAACTTGTAATAAGATGTACTAAACCCTACTTTAAGTAATTTCTAAAGCTTTCCATTTCTGGCTTAGTGAATCTTTGCAAATCGTGTCGGTCCTTGACTTTCATTTGTCAGTTAATCTTGGCCCTTGATCTTGCACTCTTCAAACTGCTTTTGTAGACTTGTCAATCTAATTGCTTAGATCATTTTTTGATTGATAATCTTAGATTTTTAACTTTTCTGCATTTTGTACTTGAGGTTCATATCGAGATCTCCAGTTTGATCTATAGAGAACTGACATCTCGATAAGTATAATGGCTTATCGAGATCTCTCAGTTCTCTATAAGTGTATTTGACTTGTCGAGGTCTCTGAGTTCTCTATAAGTGAACTTGGCTTGTCCAGGTCTCAAAATCTCTGCATTTAAAAATGACTAGTCGATATCTCTGAGATCTCTATAGCATTTTGACTTGTCGATATCTCTGAGATCTCTAATTAGAAAATTGACTGTCAATATCTCCAATCTTCATATCTTCATTTTGACTTGTCGATATCCCTGAGTTCTCTAATGCATAAATGACTTGTCAATATCTCAGAGATCTCTATATACATTTTGACTTGTAGATATCTCTGAAATCTCTAATGATAATTTGACTTGTCGATACCTCCAATCTTCATGTCTTCATTTAGCTTGTCGATATCTCTGAAACTTCTCTATAAGCTATTTTGGATTTCTCGATAAGTCATTTTGGAGTTCTCGAATCACTTCTCTATATGACTTAATCTGTGACTTGTAGATATCTTGACTTAGAACATTGTTCCTAAAATAGTTTTATTCAACTCCAATCTTCTTCACAATTTCTCTGAGGCGTGATCTTCTTGATCTTCTTTCAGTGTTTATTCTTAGGTTTGAGACTGTTTACAGAAAAATACTCCGGTCTGATCTTTGACATTTTTACAGACTCAAGTAATACAATACAAAATAAAGATTTAGACTATCATACAAACTAAATCTTAAGGTTATCAATATGACTTAGTCTTGTTATAGGACAAGTATGACATGCACAATAATTTATAAAGATTAGTCGTATTTCGAAAATCGAATTTATCAGGCACCTTGTAGATGATTAATCAGTTAAATTGAGAATTTTTAGAACACTACGTAAATGTTGTATTTTCTTAAATATACTTTTTTTAGTAATTTATATTTCAATGTATATAATTTAAATTTTATATTTTTAAATTTTCTTCATATATTTAATTATTATATTAAAATTTTGATTTTTTTTAGATAAGTATAACGCATAAGTTATGATTTACCAAAAATTTTAGCTACTTATAAATAACTTATATATAAAATTATCCAAACGCGTAAATAATATATAAGTTATGATATTTGTTGTTGGGAGAAATTTCGTAACACGAAATCGGAGGTTGCTGAAATAGTAGAGTATAATTCGTATGAATGTGGCTATTTTCAGGGATTATAGTTTGTAAAAAATAGGATGGCTGGACTTCGGAGGTGTCTCGATTTGTCTTATTGTATCGGATCCCTTTACCAAGATGCCCGCATACCAATTTATATTGGATCAAGCCTACGCAGTTCTATGAAATTGGGCTTATCCCTAAGAGACTTTAGGGATAAGTTTTGTTAATGTGCTAATTACCGATTTTATGTGATTTAATCTTGGCGTTCTGATATCTTCCTTGATTTGAAAGATATCATTTCGAGATATTTTTCGTTATTAATTGATTGTGATTGATTTTTCCTCGTTTCAGGGACAGGATATTACTTGGGAAATAAGTAATTAATTATTAATCAGAATTAATAATATTATAAATTTGGACTATGCCAAATTATGGCATAACAACTAGCCCCCAGTTCTTCAGTGTAGCTTGCTGCATTGGAGAACTAAACATTCTTCAAGCTTCCAAATTTCTTGAGTCGCAGGAAAAAACTAAAATTAGTAGATCAGTAAATCATATGGAGCCCTACAGTGCTCATAATCCGTATGCGAGTGCAAGGTTGACATAATGCAAGAGCCAATATAGAGGATATATTTTTGTCAAGGTTTCAAAAGTGCGAGTATAAGTAATATCTTTTTGAAATCCATTGAGGTCTTCATTGTCAAGTTCGGACCCTTGCGTTTTGTATATAGCCTGAATTGGCGTATACACTTTTCAAGTGTCGTTGACTACTCACAAGGATGTATCTTCGTTTGAGCCCCCAATTTGGTTGATGGGGCATTCAATAAAGTAGACTCCTCTTTCAGGAGTAGGACCTTTGAATAATATAAATGTTACCCTTGTTCTCCTGAGTGTTAGGTCCCAATTTGTTTGTAGAAGGGGGGGTTGAATGCAAATAATACCGTTTAATCGAATAAAATGCGGAATAAAAATGTGAAACAAAATTCAAGTTAAATAAAACTTTTATTAAACTTGAAAGGTGTTACAACTACGGTATCGGTTACAAGGGATTAATCTCAAATCAATTATTACAAATCTAGAATAAATTCGACATGAACTTTTTCTATTTTTGCAATTAAAAGATCAAATGCTAAATGCGATTTGAGATTAAGTTCTAGGGATTTTAATCCGCTAGATAGATACACAAGAACGAGATAAATAATTCTAGTGGATTGGATTTAACTTTTTAATCTAGAATATTGGTCTTGAATAAAGCAGATGAAAAATAAAATGTTTGAGCCTTTTTTTTCTGTTGAGTTCTTGACTTGTGTTTTTGTTGAATAATTGCATGATTGTCTTCTGATGTGTTTTGTTGTTTAAGTAAAAAAAACAATCCAGTGAATCAGCAAGACTTTCGGCAAGACAATCAAATGAACTGGCATGACAATCCATTTGAACTAGTAGGACTTTCGGTGAGACTATCCTTTTGAACTAGCAAGACAATCCCAATAGCTAGCAAGACAATTAGAATGAACTAGCAAGACTTTCGGTATGACTATCAATTGTCATACCGATTGTCATAGTAGTTCAAATCAAATTGTCTTACTGAATTATTAATAGATTTTAATCTAATAATAATTCTGAAAATCCTTAATATTAATTCTGAATTAATTAATCAATTAATTCAATTAATCAATAAATTAATCTTTGCAGATATAATTTATTTTCTTAATTAAATTATTTGATTTAATTAATTAATAGAGAATTAATACTATTCTTGAGCAGCAACCATTCTTCTGAAAATCTTCTGAAAATTACTGTCAATTATGAATCAATTCCACCACTTCAATGTTGACACTCGATGTACTGTCTGGTTCATGAGTGACTAACTTTCGTGACATTTCTTCAAGCCTTGACCTTGATACTCTTGATTTTCTTCAGACTCGATCCTTGTAATTAATTGATACCCTGACGAGATCTCTGTCACTTGATTAAATCCACAATCTTGATTTATATCACTGAGGCTTGATCAATTTCTTGAGCTTCTTCCAGTGAATTAAGTCTTCAAGTCTGTAGATGAATAATGTTTCTTAACCCTGTGACAGATGTTACTCTGTGAGATCTCTCTGACGATAGATCCACTATTTACTTATTACATTCTTATTTGAGTTGAGTTAAATCCTCTAATATACAAATAGGCTATGCCATATGCCTTTCACTGAGGGAGTAGGGCCTTGTATAATCCAGAGGGTCGCTGACTTCATTACTTAAGTATGTAGCATCGTGGGGCTTATAGTTTGTTCAGGCTACCCTACTTGAGAATTTCAGCTCGCAAGTTTGAAATATTTTTGACATATACATATTATCGCGACGGTAAATGAAAATATTTTGAACGCAATCCAAACGCAAGAATAAATATGCCATTTTATAAATGTCGCGATATTTAATTTTTTATAAAATAATTTTTTCGTAAAACACATTGTTTAAAATTATGCGACTCGAATAGATATTTTTTTAAAAAAGAAGATGCATCTCGTACGATCTTCTAAATATAAACAGATAACTAAAATTAATATATCGTACAATATTTTTAAAAATAAATATGTCATCTAGAATTAAATTCCCGCAATAATTTTACAAGCACAATAATATATTTACTCGCACATATTTTTAATTAATATTGATGTAAAAAAAAATTAAAAACAAATTATCTGCGCATGCATGGTATAATAAATATATGCACAGTATACTTCTAATTGCAGGAAAGTAATAAGATTAAAAGATAAAATCATATCTTTAATTTTTTAGCCGCGTGTGACCCACGGAGGCTGCGAAGGCCATTCCTGCTAGAGGATGCGATGCAACTCATTTTCTCCGTGTTCCCAAGCAAGTCTGTTGTTCTTCAACTGATGCAATCGGGTCCCGCCAATTCAATCTTCATTTTATTTGATTTGTACACGCTATGTGCAACACAATTGTTTGTTTGATAATTGACATATTGTTTTTGTGCTTTGGGTAGAGTTGTTCGATCATTTTTTTTAATCACGTCACTGCTTTTTTCCGTATATGACTATCGTGTCTACCAAATAACGGGTGTAGGTCCGTCGTCCTATTTTCACCGATAAAACCCAAGATCCCCAAATATTTGTTAAGAATTATCCGTCCTCTACTAGATTATTAAAACCCTCCTTCTAACGCCAAATGTTGTTGGGAGAAATTTCGTAACAACACGAAATCGGAGGTTGCTGAAATAGTAGAGTATAATTCGTATGAATGTGGCTATTTTTAGGGATTATAGTTTGTAAAAAATAGGATGGTTGGACTTGTGAGTTGTGTCGATTTATCTTATTGTATCGGATTCCTTTGCCAAGATGTCTGCGTACCAATTTATATTGGATCAAACCTACGCAGTTCTATAAAATTGGGCTTATTCCTAAGAGACTTTAGGGATAAGTTTCGTTAATATGCTAATTACCGATTTTATGTAATATAATCTTGGCGTTCTGATATCTTTCTTGATTTGAAAGATATCATTTTGAGATATTTTCCATTATTAATTGATTGTAATTGAATTTTACTCGTTTCATGGAGAGAATATTACTTGGAAAATAAGTAATTAATAATTAATCGAAATTAATAATTAATAATATTATAAATTTGGACTATGCCAAATTATGGCATAACAATATTCATATTAATTATATAACAGTTTTAAACTTTAACTCATAATTTATATTTTCTTTTAAAAACCCCGACCGAGTCCATTGTATCGTTAATATATAATTTATATTATAAATTTATACATTCGCACATATAATTCAGAGTTTTTTGGCCCATTGAAT
Organism: Apium graveolens; assembly: GCF_009905375.1. NCBI lineage: Eukaryota > Viridiplantae > Streptophyta > Magnoliopsida > Apiales > Apiaceae > Apium > Apium graveolens. The sequence goes on from NC_133652.1 coordinate 197,983,627, forward strand.
AATTTCAGAATATCTATAAACTGAATATATCCCGACATGTAACATCCTAAATCAATCAATCAATCAATCATGTATCTTAATGATATAATAATAATAATAATAATAATAATAATAATAATAATAATAATAATAATAATATATAAAATCCCAGGAGCTCTAGAATCATCTGAAAATTATTTATCTATTTTTCTAGAACTCCTCAGTTTTAATTCAATAAAATTAAATTTCCTTTTATACATTCGAATTAATAAGGAAAATAATAAATATTTAGAAGTCAATTTTATTTAGAATTTGTTTATTCGAATTATTAGGGAACATAATAAATATTTAGAAATCAATCTTATTTAGAATTTGTTCATTCGAATCATTTCGAATTAATAAGAAAGATAATAAATATTTAGAAGTCAATCCTATTTAGAATTTATTTGTCTGAAAATTATTTATCTATTTTTTTAGAGCTCCTCATTTTAATTCAATAAAATTTCAATTTCCTTTCATACATTCGAATTAATTGGGAATATAATAAATATTTAGAAGTAAATCATATTTAGAATTTGTTTATTCGAATTATTTCGAATTAATAGAGAAGATAATAAATATTTAGAGATCAATCATATTTAGAATTTGTTCATTCGAATCATTTCGAACTAATAGAAAATATAATAAATATTTAGAAGTCAAACCTATTTAAAATTTACTTAAATTTTTTTTTACCGTTTTCTCAAATAACTTTAATCGTAATTTTATATTTAAATTTGAAGTTCACTAAAAACTTGAAACTTTCTTATTTAGGTACTATATTTTAGAAAATAAAATCCAAATTCATGTAGAAATAGATATAAATCCAAGTTTATATAGAGTATGAAATTTAATTATATAGGTTATATATTTTAGAAAATAAAATCAAATTTCATGTAGAAGTAGAAATAAAATTCAAACTTATAGAGAAGTAGATATTTATTAAAATTCTATTCAAAAATTGTAATAATTAAAACTTATTTCAACTTATTCAAAATAGAAACAAAAAATTGCTACTAACGTATCCGAAATGGAAAAAACTTATAATAATTAAAACTTATTTTAAATTATTCGAAATATAAAAGAAAAAATAAATTACAACAACTATATATAAATAAAGATTCTTCGAAATTGATGATATTCAAACAATTTCCTGCATACAAACAACTAGGAAGGACCTATGACCATGGAGTTAAAAGAAGTCGATATACCTTCCACATACAAATCTTTAATATTATTTGTCGTAACATTCTTTTTTTATTTAATTTTGCAGATCGTCGGTGAAGGGTTTATAGCACATAAACGCAGCGAAAACGTAAATTTAAATCTTAAAAAAATCGAAACCCTCCGCACGATCCATGCGAAAAATAATATTTAATTCATAGTTCAGTATGTTTACCTTAAGAAGTTTTACGTTAATGAAAAGATGGAGGTCTTTAATGGTGATCCAAAAATGATGAACGGAGATCCTTAGCAGCTGTTCCTCAAGTGTTAAGTACTCCACCGGTATCCACCAAGAAAATGATATAATGAAGGAGGAGATGGAGATAATTAGGGTTTTGTAAATCTTTTTGATTGAGGCAAAAATAGGGTCTATAATAGTATATTTATAGGCAAAATTTTTAGCTGAAAATTTTCCCATAAAATATTATTATTATTAACCCTTTATTATTCTCACTAATAATTATAACACCTTTTAATTATTAATCCTTTTTCTAAACTCTTTAGAAATAATTCTCTCACTTGATTTAATTTCCAAAAATTAAATTCTTAATTATTAATATTAAGAACCTTTTCTTAATTAATTTATAATCAATTAAATCTCATTTAATCAATTATTAAATTTGCCAATTAATTATTTATTTCATAAATAAATAATTATCAGCCATTATTAATTAATTCCTCCACCATTAAATCATTCTCTTTTATGGTGTGACCCTGTAGGTTCAATATTAAGCCGGTAGTAGAAATAAATAATAATAAAACTATTTTATCATTATTTATATAAATTCTCTAATTCATTAAATATGATTAATTAATTAATAATATATATTATACATCGTGAGGGATACTTCTCAGGATATCACGACTATCCGGATAATACGAATTCACTGCTTAGAATACCAAGAACCTATTCAGTGAGTAGTTACCGTATAATCAATTCTTTCTACCCTGCAATGTCACGATTAAATACAAGGCATGGAACTTGTGTCAAGCCTATCTTATTTAATCACTTGCTTTCCCATTCACTATGCTTAGTTCTATTTAATGTAAATTAGAAACTCCTTTCTAATTTCATTCACTCTGGCCTGAGATTCCTGAACTAGTATAAGTGGATCAGCATTGAACATTCTCTTCCTTCACTGGAAGGGGTAGATCCTTTATTGATCATACACTATCTTCGTGTACAAATTCCTATACCCAGTAGAGACCTTATAATTGTCCCTTGAGACTAAGAACTAAACCAAAACATAGTTCAGTGTACACAAGATGACTATGATGACCTCAAGTCTAAGGATACTTGTACAACTATCACTATGTGAACAACTGTTGACACGTGAGTGAACTCCATCAGTTGTTCAGCTGTGTGAGTCATGTTCAGTGAACTTATTCTATAATAAACACCTACATACTAGCTATAGTGTCACCACACAAATGTCTATGAGAACAGACATCCTTCATAATGAAGCAAGCATAGTATGTACCGATCATTGCGGATTATTAATTACCAGTTAGTGATCCTACGACCAGGAACTATTTAAGTTTAGAGTTATCATCTTTTAGGTCTCATTATTATGATCTCATCACAATCCATAAAAAGCTTTACTCTAAATTGTGGTATATCTTACTTAAACATTTAAATAGATAGAGCCCGCAATAAAAACAAAACAAGTCTTTTATTAATATCAATGAAATCAAAACAGATTACATAAAAGTTATTCCTAAATCCTCATACATGATTGGACTTAGGACATATCTCTTTCAGTCGGGTCTCGAGTATAAACTCCAAAATTTTAGGTAAGGCTATAATTATAAAAAAATATTTTAATTTATTCAAAATATAAAAAAAATTGCTAATGACATATTTGAAACAAAAAATACTTATAATAAATAAAACTTATTTTAATTTATTCGAAATACAAAAGAAAAATAAGTTGCTACTAACATATTCAAAATAGAAAAGAAAAATAAATTTCAATAACTATATATAAATAAAGATTCTTCAAATATGTATGATAGTTATACAATTCTGTGCATGCAGTTAGGAAGATATATGGTCATGGGAGTTAAAAGGGGCCGATACACCTACAAATTTTATAAAATTATTTATCGTAATCCTATTTTTTTATTTAATTTTGCACGACGTTGGCTCTTCAGTGTACATAAAGATGTCCAATACGATATTCTTTATTTGTAAAGGTCTGGATATGTTTATTTTATCAACATTTAAATACTTTTTTTATCTAAAGTATAAAATGTTTTAATTAGTATTGTATTTGACGGGAGTACGACTCAACCTAAATTTTATCTAAATTATAATATTTTTTTTTATTAGCATTGTGTTTGGCGGAAGGTCGGATCAAAATAAATCTTATCTAAATCCAAGTAATTTTTTTATTAGTATCGTGTTTGACGGAAATGCGACACAAATTATATTTTATCAAAATTTTAATAATTTTTTCAGTTTAACGGGAGGACGGCTCAAACTAATTTTTATCTATATCATAATAAATTTTTAATTGTATTGTGTTTGACGGAAGAGCAGATCAAAGTAATATTTATTTAAATTATTATATTAGTTTATATTAGAATGCATCTAAATGATCTTTTTTTATTACAACAGGCGTTGGTCTAAGAAAACCTCATAATTAGTTCAATTATTATCGACTGTTGAAGATATGATATTAACTGTTATCACCAAGAAAAATGTACGCAATTTTGTTATGTTATGTATATTATAACATGTGTCAGCAATAACTATGAATAATTATTATTTTTAATTATAATTTATGTTTTTCTTAAATAATCTTCCTATTAATTTTTTTAAGAATTGTTTTAGGGCCGCTGCAGCGCGGTTTTGTCGACTAGTACTTATATAAAGTAGAAGACGTGGGCATTTATGTGGAGAATCTCAAATCGTCTCATTTTATTTTTCTAGTTTTCTCAATTTTTTGAGTTAATAAATATCAAAAATTACAGTTAACTTATATTTTTCTAAATATATTATCATCATTCATAATATTCTCCTAAAATTTCTATAAGATCTTCCCTTAAATTTTTTGAAATCAACTTACCATTTTAATATTCTCCTGAAACTTATATTTTTCTAAATATATTATCTTCATTCGTAATATTCTCCTAATTTTTTTACAAGATCTTCCATTAAAAATTTTAAAATCTACTTATGATCTTAATATTCTCTAAAACTGCTTCTTTCTCTTTATCCAAAATTTCGTTTTAATACAATTTCTCCTCTTTCTCTTTAAATCAACGTACTACATTATATTTTCCTAAGATTTTCTTCGATTTTTAACTTATGAATTCTCAAATTTTTGAGTTAATAAATATAAAAAATGTATAGTTACCTTATATTTTTATAAATATATTATTATCATTTGTAATTGTTATGGATAAAAAGCTAAGGTTATTACTTGCTGTATTTATTACTAAGATTCGGGAGCTCAAGGCCTTTAATGGCTGCTCTCGTGTTTCGTAGCTTAATTCTACCTTTACAAGATGCCTACGTATCTCTGTGAGTTAGAGAATCAAGCCAAAAAACGTAGTTCTGATTGGTGGGGGTGAGACCCCTTATATAGATGTTGGTGGTCCTTGAATTGGACTTGGTATAGGAGACTTGGTGGGCAAGTCTCATAATTAGACTGGACTTTGGAGTCCTAGATAGTAGGAAACTGATTCCTTATCCTTTTAGGTCCCCTTGAGGCTTATCTATAAGGATTTATATCCTTATCAGGACTCTTCTCAACAGCTGATTTTTCCCTTATTAATTAATTACGAAATTAATTAATAATCAGGGCTTTTGGGCCTTTTTTATTCGACCAGACCTGATCTGGTCCATCAGGCTTAACCTTTCTGGTCTGAATATCAAACACCTTCTTATTGGGTCCAGCAGCCCATTATCAGGATTTATTTATCCCTATCATTTGCCCCCCAACTTTTGGGAAACATTGATTATGTTTCGCAGAAGTTAAGTCTATTCATTCCCTTACAGGGTTTCGTTCTTGCGTAAAGTGTGGAGCGACCTACACGTTTACAACGAATTTTTCCTTTTAGGAATTATTTTGATTTCCAGGAATTTTTCCCTTATTCCCGGGATTTTTCCCTAATTTCTGGAATTTTCCCTAATTTTTCTGGGATTTTTCCTTATTTTCCTGGGATTTATCCTTAATTTCTGGATTTTTCCCTTAATTTCTGGATTTTCCCTTAATTTCTGGGATTTATCCTTAATTTTTCTGGGATTTTTCCTTATTTTCCTGGGATTTATCCTTAATTTTTCTGGATTTTTCCCTTAATTTCTGGGATTTATCCTTAATTTCTGGATTTTTCCCTTAATTTCTTAATTTCTGGGATTTATCCTTAATTTATGGGATTTATCCTAAATTTCTGGGATTTATCCTTAATTTCTGGATTTTTCCCTTAATTTCTGGATTTTTCCCTTAATTTCTGGATTTTTCCCTTAATTTCTGGGATTTATCCTTAATTTCTGGATTTTTCCCTTAATTTCTTAATTTCTGGGATTTATCCTTAATTTATGGGATTTATCCTTAATTTCTGGGATTTATCCTTAATTTCTGGATTTTTCCCTTAATTTCTGGATTTTTCCCTTAATTTCTGGGATTTATCCTTAATTTCTGGATTTTTCCCTTAATTTCTGGATTTTTCCCTTAATTTCTGGGATTTATCCTTAATTTATGGGATTTATCCTTAATTTCTGGATTTTTCCCTTAATTTCTGGAAATATTAACATTTTTCAGAAACTATTTAAGGAATTTCCTTATTTTTTTGTAATTTTCCAGGATTTTTTCTTCCCTTTTTCTTCCTTTTTTCTCTCTCTCTTTTTTTTTTTTTTTTTTACAATTTTCGACCAGGAATCCATTCGACCAGGATCCTGGTCGAATTAGCCCCTGCTGTACCCTGGTCGAAGGATTTTCGAGGAGATTCCATTCGAGCAAGAATCCTGGTCGAATTTCGGCCAGGATTTCTCCCTTTTTTTTTTTTTTTTTTTTTTTACAATTTTTCGACCAGGAATTTTCGACCAGGAATTTTTTTTTCAACTTCGGTTAAGATTTTCGGTCAGGATCTCCATTTTTTGACCGAATTAACCATCATCTCTTGCCTTGGTCGAAGCTATTTCGAGCTGGATCATTTCGACCAAGATTTTATCTTGTTCCCTGGTCGAAAGGATCAAGGAACAAGGTCGAACATTATTCTGGCATTTCGGTCAAAAAACAATCATTTTCGACCAAGATTTTTGGTCAGAATTAATTTCTTGACCGAATTAGCTTCTTTTATCAGCCCTGGTCGAGGGAAATTCGACCTTAGACCATTCGACCAGGATTTCTCTGTGTTTTCTATTCGAAAGGGTCAAGAATATATACATATATTTTTTTGTATATACTTGGATTTAAGCTCTTAATTCTGGGCTAAGACTTGGGCCCATTTTAACTGCGCCTATTTTCTTATTTGGCCTACCCTTTTTTCTGGGCTTCAATAGAAAAAACTTGGGCCCATTTTTCTTGATCCAACTAGGTTTTTGCAATTGGCCCATTGTTTTAACTGGGCTCCCTTTCCACTCTTTTTTCTTAAACATCATTTGGGCCTCAAACAGGGCTTTTTAAACACTTGGGCCCTTAACCGGGCTTGATTTTTTCTAAAATTAGGCCCTTTTCTGAGATGGGCTTTTATTTTCTAAGCCCAAATTCCAAATCCTTCTAGGGTTTTTCTGGATTCTTCCAGATTCTTCAAAAACTCAAGTTTTCTTCTGATTTTTGCTAGAATTCTCTTGAATTTTCCAGGAACTTCCTGGATAATTCCAGAACCTTCTAAGTTTTGGGCCCAAATGGGCTTTTTTAAGGCCCATTATCCCCCTTCCTTGGCTATATAAAGGTGGGGTGAGAGTTTGATTTCTCCACACCTCTCATTTCACCTCTCTACTCATTCTACAACTTCTCCTCATCTTCCTCCAACTTTCTAACCTTTCCTCTCTCAAATCCCCTCCTTTAGTTTTCCAACCTCTCCTTCCTAGCTTTACTAATGGCTGACAAGAGTTCTGAGAGGGCGGCCAAGATAGCCTCGGCTTCAAAACGAGGTAAGGATATCGAGATCCGTTCTTCATATATGTCTTTAATTGATATGATTAACACTAGGGGGGATGAATATCCCTCCACTGCACATCTCGACTCTTTTAATCATTGTAATACTTGGCACAACATAGATTTCAATAAACTAAATGCTCGTTATAACGTCCTTCCTCCCCTTAGATTAGTTCCAGTCTCTGGTGGTGATCGTACTTGCCACTGGAGACCCGATACTCTCTTCATTTACACAGATGCCCTTAATGCTGGGCTTAGGTTTCCTTTTCACCCCTTTATTCCTCATCTTTTGGCTGATTTACAAATCAACCCATGTCAGCTTCCTCCAAACGCCTGGAGGAACATTCTATGTTTTATGGTCTGCTGTCTTAGGGAGGGCTTTTCTCTTTCTGTAGCTGTTTTTAGGAAAGTCTTTCAGTGTTACAATAGTTCTTCCAGCATCTGCGGCTGGGTCTATGTCAAGCAAAGGCCCAAAAGCAAACATATCTTTAACAGTGCCTCTATTCCTGATAATAATCAAAATTGGAGGAATAGTTTCGTCGGGTTACGTTGGGAGAATGGTGACTGGGGCACACTTTTTCGATCTTCCTTTGGGAAGGTCAGTGATGGTAGCCTCAAATCCATTCACTTAACTCCTGAAGAAACTATTATTTATAATGGGCTTACTCAGGATGATGGCACGACCACCAGCTGGACTCTCTTAGAGGAGTTTTCCCTGATTCATGTGGGACTATCCTCTGTTTCTCAACAGGGTATTTTTCTTCCCTTCTCAATTTTACTTCATTTCATGCATTATTAACTTCACTTATTTTGTCCTTTGCTTTGTTTCAGCTGCTAAGGAGATTAACGAGGACAATGTTCCTTTGGTTGAGGAAACAGCTAGGATGAAGAAAGCTCGGCTCGCAGGCCTAGACACCCGGGGAAAGGCCACGGAGCCTATCTTTTTGAAGAAGCAGAAAGAGCCTATAGGGGAGGCTTCAACTGAAGGAGCTGGGGGCCATAGTGCTCCTATTACTGCTGCTGCCCCTACTGCTGCTGCCACAGGAGCCTTCCAGCCTCTCTGGGGATTCCGCCGAGGGGACACCGTGGTTGGTTCCACGAAACATGCTTGAGATTGGTCCTACCATAGCGTGACTCCAAAGGACTTTACTGATGTGGTGGCCACCCCTGACCTTGAGAGGATTAAGCTCATGGGAGCCCAATCTCTGGCTTCGGTATGCCTTCTCTCTTTTAAATTTATCTTTCATTCTTGTAGCATTTTCTTGCCTTATACTTCGTTGGTTGCTTTGTTTCAGTCTAACGCCTATTTTCAAGGCGCCGTGAGGCAAGCCGAATCATGGAAGCGGGCTTCTGATAAGGCAGATAATGCCCTCAGGAGGCAACAGAAGAAGTATGCTACCCTGGAGAAGAAGCTCAAGCGCAAGGAGGAAGAACTCGGAGAGTCTAACGCCGAGCTGGTGGTACTTCGGGCGGAGAAGGATAAAGCTATAGACAACTATCTGGACTCGGAGGAGTTTGCCCAATCTATGAGGATTAGGGATGATTCAGTCTTTCCCGAGTTTTTTAGGACTGGTTGGGACACGGCCCTTGGGACCGTGAACGAGGCTTGTCCTGATATTAACCCGGCGGACTATATCTGCCCTGATGACGAGGCTTTGCTACAGAGGTTTCATACCCGAGTAGTTGTCTCAGACCATGTTCCTCAGGATCCACTCCTTCCTCCTCCCGAGTCTTCTTCCAGACCTGCTGAGGACGACAGCTCTTCCTCCTCCTCCGAGACGACAGAGACATCCAGTGAGAGTGGAGAGGACGATGATATGGATGCCGAGGGTACTTCAGCTCCTTAGAGCTTTTTCAGCCCTGCGTGGCTTTTTTATTTTCGAGACTTTATTTATCAAACTTTTGTAACATCTATCAGATCTATTTCATTTATCACCTTTTATGCTTGCATCCATGCATTTGATTTTTATTTATTAGGCCACAAACATACTTTGAAGAACTTATGAATTTCATAAAATTGTCTGGGATTCGTCCCTTACACAAGTCTTAATAAATTTCGTAATAAAACTAAAACATATAAATCCTAAGCAAGCAAAGCTTCAAGGTGCTTTTCAACCTACTCGCCATCCTGACGAGTGAGAATCGTACTTCGACCATCTCACACGTAGTAAACCTTCAGGTTTTGTGCGTGCCAGGTTCTCGGGACTTCAAAACCATCCATAGTCTCCAGCTTGTAGGTTCCTCTACCCTGAACGCTCTTGACTCTATACGGCCCTTCCCAATTTGGGGCAAGCTTTCCTTTCTGTCCGACACCAGAAGCCTCTATTTTTCTCAAGACTAGGTCACCTTGTTTGAAAAACCTCTCTTTAACCCTTAGGTTGTAGTAGAATGAAGCCTTTTTCTGATATTCTACTATCTTTGCGTGTGCTTTATCTCGCACTTCATCGATTAAATCCAGGGCTAACTTCTGCCCTTCCTCATTTTCTTTTTCATCAAAAGCCTGAATCCTTGGAGAAGAATGTGATATCTCCACGGGAACTACTGCTTCCGCCCCATATGCCAACATGAAAGGAGTTGCATTTGTCGTGACTCTACAGGTAGTCCTATAGGCCCACAATATGGGAAGTATCTCATCCACCCAATTATTTCTTGACTTTTCGATCCTCTTCTTTAGTCCATCCAGGATTATCCGATTTGCTACCTCCGCTTGCCCATTGGCTTGCGGGTGAGCCACAGAGGTGAACCGTAACTCAATTTCATTTTCTTCGCAATACTTCTTGAATTCCTCGTTGTTGAATTGTGTTCCATTGTCAGTGACGAGGATACGGGGAATTCCATATCGGCACATAATGTTTTCCCACAGGAATTGTGCAACCTGCTTAGTTGTGATTTTGGCCAAAGGTTTGGCTTCGATCCACTTGGTGAAATAATCAATGGCTACAATCAGAAACTTCCTTTGTGCTGTGGCCATAGGAAAAGGCCCTAGAATATCCATCCCCCACATAGCAAAGGGAATAGGTGAGTTGATAGAGGTCAGCATCTCGGGGGGTTGTCTGGCGACTGGTGCATGCTTCTGACAACGATCACACTTCTTTACATATTCTTTGGCATCAGCCATCATTTCTGGCCAATAGAAGCCTAAACGAGTTATCTTATGAGCCAAGGCCCTGCCCCCCAAGTGTTGCCCACAAATACCTCCATGCACTTCCTCAAGAGCTAAGCGTGCCTCATCGGGCCTGAGACACCTCAAGTAAGGAACCACAAAAGATCTTTTATATAGAATCCCATCTATCAAAGAGTACCTTAGTGCTCGAACAGTTAACTTCCGTGCCTCAATTGCATCGCTTGGCAACCAACCGGTCTGAATGTGAGCCTTGATGGGATCAATCCATGACGTCCCCAAGCCTACGGGAGCCACAAGCTTAACATCTATGCTTCGTGTCTTCAAAACACGGAAGTACACACTTCCTGAACTTTCTTCAATCTCAGATGAAGCAAACTTTGATAGCGCATCTGCTTTAGCATTTTCTTCCCTTGGAATGTGTTCAACATGGCATTCATTAAATTGGGTCATCACAGCCCTTACTAGGCGAACATACTTAGCCATCGTATCATCCCTTGCTTCAAATTCTCCCTTTACCTGGGATATGATCAACTTCGAGTCTCCACGGACCTTTAAGTTTTTGACTCTAAGTGTCCCAGCTAGACCAAGGCCAGCAATCAGGGCTTCATACTCTGCCTCATTGTTTGTGGTTGGGAAGTCTAGCTTCATGGCATACTCAATTAAGAATCCATCAGGGCTTTGCAAAACCAACCCTGCTCCACTGGAATTTGTTTTTGATGCTCCATCAAAATAGAGAACCCAATATTCTTTCTCCTTGTCCCCATTGTCGACTCCCTTGTCTTGAGGTATGGTATCTTCCTGCCCCCCGACTTCTTGGTTGGGTATGGTACATTCCACCACGAAGTCAGCTAGTGCCTGGGCTTTTATGGCCATACGTGGCCTATACTTGAGATCGAACTCTCCCAACTCTATTGCCCACTTAATCAGTCTCCCACTTGCCTTGGGACTGTGAATGATATTTCTCAGTGGCTGATTTGTTAGCACTTCAATTTGGTGAGCTTGAAAATAAGGACGCAGCTTTCTTGAAGCCATTACCAAAGCTAAAGCGAATTTCTCAATGGCTGAATAATTCAACTCAGCACCATGCAAAATTTTGCTGACATAGTATACGGGTTTCTGGACTTTCAGTTCCTCCTTAACCAACACCGCGCTCAAGGCGCTTTCTGAAACAGCCAAGTACAAGAATAAAACTTCACCCAGAACTGGCTTGGCCAACAACGGGGCCTGGCCCATATACTTCTTTAACTCTTCAAATGCCTTCTGATTTTCCTCACTCCATACAAAGTCTTTAATGTTCTTTAATGACTTGAAGAATGACAAGCACTTGTCTCCTGACTTGGAGATGAATCGTCCTAGCGCAGCAACCCTTCCTGTGAGTTTCTGAACATCCTTGACAGTTTTTGGGGGTTCCATGTCCAGGATTGCCTTTTTTTTATCGGGGTTAGCCTCAATTCCCCTCTTTGAGACCATCAATCCCAAGAATTTTCCAGATCCTACTCCGAAAGCACACTTCGTGGGATTCAACATCATCTTGTGGTACCTCAGGACCTCAAAAGCTTCCCTCAAATGGGTTATATGATCAGTCTTTACTAGACTCTTGACTAGCATGTCATCAACATAGACTTCCATAGTCTTCCCAATAAGATCCTTAAAAATTTTATTCACCAACCTTTGATAGGTGGCTCCTGCATTCTTGAGACCAAACGCCATAACAAGATAACAATAAACACCAAAGTCAGTGATAAATGATACCTTTGGAATATCATCCTTATGCATTTTGATCTGGTTGTATCCGCTAAACCCATCCATGAAACTCAGCATCTCATGTCCAGCGGTGGCATCAATCAAAGTATCAATTCTAGGCAGCGGAAAACAGTCTTTGGGGCATGCATCATTCAGATCGGTGAAGTCTATACACATCCTCCACTTTCCATTAGCCTTCTTCACCATTACAGGGTTTGCTAACCACTCCGGAAATTGAATCTCCTCAATGAAACCAGCCTCTAAGAGCTTTTCCACTTCCTGCTTTATAGCCTCTTGTCTTTCCGGGGCAAAATTTCTTTTCTTTTGTTTCACTGTCTTCCGGCTTGGATCCACGTTTAACTTGTGAGTAATTAACTCCGGGTCTATGCCTGGCATATCAGCTGCTGACCATGCAAACACATCACTATTTTCTTGCAAAAATTTCACTAACTTCCCTCTAAGGGGCTCCTCTAATGTGGCTCCAATGAAAGTCATCCTCTCAGGATTCTTGGGATCTAAAGGAACCGAAACCAATTCTTCTGCTGGCCTTCCTCTATTCTCATCATTTTCTCGAACATCCATATCTTCAATAGGAAGAACCTGCCCCCCGACTCCATCTGCCCTCAAAGAGGCCACATAACAGCTTCTAGCCATTTTTTTGATCTCCTCTCTCTTCTCCAATCCCGTTTCGGGTGGGAAACTTCATGACTGAATGGTAGGAAGAGGGGACTGCCTTGAAGGAATGTATCCCTGTTCTCCCCATGATAGCATTATAAGTTGAACTAGCCTTTACCACCACAAAATCCAGCATCTGCGTTGCTTGCCTTGGCTCCGTACCTACGGTGGTTGGCAATTTAATTATCCCTTCCACAGGACATTCTACTCCAGCAAATCCATATATCGGCATGTCGGTTGGTGTCAACTGGGAGTCGTTATACCCCATCCTTAGAAAGGTGTCGTGGAGCAAGATATCCACAGAAGCACCATTATCCACAAGGACCCTCTTAACCAGGCTATTTCCTATTATCGGCGTTATGACCAGCGGGTCGTCATGGGGAAACTTCACACCCTCTATGTCGGAATCATCAAAAGCCAATGTTACTTCTGTCCTGGCCCTCTTCGGGGCTTCTCCAACAATATGCATAACCTCTCTAGTATATGCCTTTCTGGAATTTTTGGACAATCCAGCAGCAGTTTGACCTCCAAAGATCGTGTTTATCACAGGCCCTCGAGGTCTCGGCCCTCCATAAATGGTGTTTATAACTGGTCCTCTAGGTTGGGGATTCCGCCCCTGATCATCTTGGTCCCTCCTACGATCTTCAAAGTTCTTCCTTCCATTATTATTTCTATCTCCTCCATCTCCAGTATACTTGTTCAATCTTCCTTTTCGAATCAAAAACTCAATTTCATCTTTCAACTGCCTACACTCATCGGTGTCATGGCCAACATCTTTGTGAAACCTGCAATACTTGCCCTTATCTAGCTTGGCGGGATCAGCCTTCAAGGGCTTAGGCCAGCGAATATCTCTGTCTTTCTCAATCTCCATCAAAATCTGACTTCTGGGAGCATTCAGCTTAGCGTATTCAGTGAACTTTTGCCCAGGTCCTCCCTTCTTGGGAGTTGAATCAGGGTTTTGTTCAGTTCTAGGATATTTATCCTTAGCGATATACTCCAAATCAGTTTTTCGTTTCTTGCCTCCAGTGGGCTCATTACTTACTACGGTCTTCCTCATACTTTCTTCAACCTTGATATACTTCCCTGCCCTCTCTTGGAGCTGCAACATGCTCTCAGGGGGTCGTTTGGCCAAAGACATCTTGAAAAACTCATCCCTAGTTCCTTGTTGCAGTGCTATCATGGCTACCTTATCATCAAGGTCTGGGACTTTTAAAACCTCCTTTGTAAAACGATTTAGGTAATCTCTTAAGGATTCTTTAGCTCCCTGCACAAGACTCATAAGAGATGCTGAACTTTTCTCATGGACTCTTCCACTGATGAATTGCTTAATAAAAGCCTTACTTAATTCTCTGAATGATCCAATAGAATTTGGGGGTAGGCGACTGTACCATCTTTGAGCCATACCCGACAGGGTTTGAGGGAAGGCCCGACATTTTATAGCATCATTCACGGGTTGCAGCATCAGTGCATTAGAGAATGTCCTAACATGATTAGCGGGGTCTCCCGTGCCATCATAGGCTTTGATAGTGGGCATCTTGAATTTCCTTGAGATATGGGCATTCATTATCTCTTCTGTGAAGGGTGGAGTTGGATCATCAGGATCTCCAAGGGGAAGGAGATTGCTTGGATCAGTTCTTGGGACAGCAGCCCTTCTTCTTACCGGACCATCCAGGTCTATGATAGGAGGAGGATTTCTCCCCCTAGGAGGTATGTGGGGTCTGGTGGCTTGGTGAGCCTCCAAATCACGCCTCAGCCTTTGGATTTCAGCCTCATGAGCCCTGATCTTTTCCTGCACTTCTTGGGGATTCGCCCCTGGGGTGCTTTAGGGGCGTTGCCTTCCATCGGCCATTGGCTCTTTTCCAGGACGCCTCCTTTTCGGGGCCACTTCATCATCCGAAGATTCGGAGTCTTTCTCAGTGTATGGACCAGAAAATTCCCGATCCTCAGGGATAGGATCCAAACCTCGTATATAGGGGGGCGACCGCCCTCGTGCTTCGCTTCGCCCAGCATATCCGCTTCCTCCAACCTCAGGGTGAAGGGGCATCCCATAAGGGGGGTTAGTAGTAACAATAGTTGAATATTCATACCCGACGGGTCGAGAATTCACAGGTATATGTATTTGTTGAACTTGAGGATTCGTACCTTGAATAGTCGGGGGAGTTGTCCCTTGTGGCTGAGGATGAGTTGCCCCTGTCTGGGCTTCCCCCTGAGTAGATGCATAAGTTGAATGGGGAGGAACCTCCACGGTTGATGAAATCACCTGGGTTGTCTCTAATGGTGTTCCTTCCTCTAGAGCTCCAATTGTTCTCCGTGTTCTCGCCATGGTTGTTGTTGTTGCTTCCCACAGACGGCGCCAAATGTTATGGATAAAAAGCTAAGGTTATTACTTGCTGTATTTATTACTAAGATTCGGGAGCTCAAGGCCTTTAATGGCTGCTCTCGTGTTTCGTAGCTTAATTCTGCCTTTACGAGATGCCTACGTATCTCTGTGAGTTAGAGAATCAAGCCAAAAAACGTAGTTCTGATTGGTGGGGGTGAGACCCCTTATATAGATGTTGGTGGTCCTTGAATTGGACTTGGTATAGGAGACTTGGTGGGCAAGTCTCATAATTAGAATGGACTTTGGAGTCCTAGATAGTAGGAAACTGATTCCTTATCCTTTTAGGTCCCCTTGAGGCTTATCTATAAGGATTTATATCCTTATCAGGACTCTTCTCAACAGCTGATTTTTCCCTTATTAATTAATTACGAAATTAATTAATAATCAGGGCTTTTGGGCCTTTTTTATTCGACCAGACCTGATCTGGTCCATCAGGTTTAACCTTTCTGGTCTGAATATCAAACACCTTCTTATTGGGTCCAGCAGCCCATTATCAGGATTTATTTATCCCTATCAGTAATAATTTAATTTCTTCTTAATACAATTTCTAAACTTTCCATGTTAATATTCTTCAAAATTTCGTTTTAATACAATTTCTTCTCTTTCTCCTAAAATCAACGTACTACATTATATTTTCTGAAAATTTTCTTCACTTTTTAACTAATAAAATATTACAGGGACAAATATCTATAAATATGCTTTCTCAATATTTTTTAGAATCATTATTTTATTATATAATGCGAAGACAAGTACAGTGAGGTGTCGCCTCTCATATCGTTTCAATCTATTTTTGTAATTTTCTCAAATTTTTATATTATTAAATAAAAAAAAACATTACATTGATTATTGACAAATAAATAATATATGTTTATGATATTAGATTTGTGAATAACGAGAAAGCGACTCATTAAAGTAAACATTTTTAACGAGATAATAACTTTTTAAACTTCCTGATTTATTATATTTATTGATTATTCATATTTTAGAATGACCAAGATCAGATGAGAAATACAAAAAATAAAAAAAATGGAGCATTATTTTAGAAGACCGTTACGAATCGCAGCTTCGTAATTTAGTTAATTATTATAATGGAAGTAGGAAAGATAATAAACGTAAAGAGAAAGTATAGAAAATAGGCAGAAGAGAAAAGATATATTAATTTCACGGATACAAATTATGATATACGTTTAATTTATATCTTACAGAGTTTATATAATACTATGTATGGGTTTACAGAAAATTTCACAAAAATAGGTTTAAAATAAAATTCTGATCTAAGAAATATTTTAATATTAATTAATGTGTCATGGTTAGTTGCCCGATTTCATTATAAGTTGTGTCAAAGTCGTATATTGCATCATTATAGATAGTATAACTGGGAGCTGTAACATTAACTATATATCACTTCGAAAGCAAGGAAATGCATGCATGGCGACAAACGTTCCACATATTCCATTGTTACCGTTACAAAGCATCCACGCATTTCCTGAGATAATATATATTATTCACATGTACCATAAACATATCCCTGCATCCTTTAAGCTTTTACCGCTTTGCATTTAGATAAAGGAAGAATATACCTCATTTTTAATATGGCTTTTCCGGACCACTCGAGCAACGAATATACCTCCCTCCTATAGTTATATATATAAGTAGAGAGAGAGTTTAGTTGCCTACACAGGTGTTTTTTTACCTTAACTCTCGTAATTCTACTTCCAACTGAATCATGCGTGCATAATATTTCATGTGCTTAACATTCAACAATATAAAACAATTCCTAACTATAACAATTCCAAATGTAATCTATATATAATACATAGGTTAATAACCGTTGGTGTAAAGACATATATATATCAATGAAATATATGTGCAAGATATTTAAAAATTTAAGTTATTTTAGAAAGCTTTTAATCTGGGATTGTTACATGGAATTCCAGCATATACTGATGGTACGTTCTGGAATACAGAATATAAAAAGTAGAATGAATAAAGGTAACCTAGACCCAAAGATGTATATCCCCACTGTTATCGAATCCAGAATCTCAAACAAAATGATAGAAGAATTAGACAAAAATGGACAAGAACCGATGGAGTTGTACTGCTGCTGCTTACATTAAAAATCAAGGCTGATTAGGCTAAAGGAATGTTAATATTTATGTTAATTTATGTTACAAAAAATCTACAATCAATACATATAATATAAGTGTCTGCGCGAATGCAGATGTGTGATAAACTGTGAGTAAACAAAAGAATAACGAAAAGAATATGAACGAAGAAGTTCTCGAATCCCGTCGTATAACGGTCTCCTTAAAGCTATTACGGTCCTCACCGTATGTGCGAGTCGATAGCCTCCTAGGATAAAACGAGGTGACAGTGATGTTACACGAATAGTACCTTCGACGAACTAGATGGAGTGAGAAACTATCACCGAAACATAGATAAAGTAGGGTTTGTGTTTAGGAGGCAATTGTGTTTACGTATGTTGAATGAATTAAAAACCTTATGATACGATATTTTATAGGCTCGAGTAAAATGTGTGCGCTACGCCACGCGTTAATTAATTAGTCGGTTAATAAATCAAATCCGTAATTGAATCAGATTTATTATTACGTCAAATCAATTTTAATAATTCGTATTCAAGACGAATTAAATATTTAAAGAGACCAAACCTAGTGGAAACTAAATTTGGCAAAACTAGTCCGAGATTATTCGGGCCAATCTTCTTCTACATTCTTATCCGCACATCGCACACGCGGGCAAACCCAAGACTTACGAAGCCTCAGAATCCCCCTCGAAATAACTCATTTGGACACTAGATAAGTGTTTTGCTATATAAAGCTATGTATGATCCTTTACAAAATCAATGTGGGAATTTCATTTTTTTGTACAAATTTTCTTTATTAAGAGACTAACGTTGGATGATCATATATTATTCATCTCTTATCATTTTGAGTGATTCAAAGTGCTTCGGAAAGCTCTCTCGGAGGATAACACATTCCAAATGTCACTCGTTGCGTGCACGCATCATTCATCCACCCAATTGTGGCTCAAATTGACTTAATAATGTGTGACTACTACCCACATTCACTATACCATAGATTGGATACCGCAACCAGGCAGTCAAAAAACCATTATAATAGGTTGACACTTTCAATAAATTTTACAGAAATTTGGATATACTGTAATGCTTTTAAAATTGGTTACAATTAAGTGTGAATAGTGCAATATTTTCAAGATATTGCAACGGTTTAGAAAATAGTTGCTACAAAGTACCAAATTTGGGGTCAAAATCACTACGCCATAAGTGGGCTATTGTAATACCTAAATGGTATTACAATAAGCCCCAAAAACATTACATTAGGTCTATTGTAACACCAAGGGGCGTTACGTATACGAGCATTATAATAGAAACCCTAATGTAACACTTCACTGATCTATTGTAACAGAGAGGAAAATGTTACAATAGGCACCTACTGTAACACTAAAAGGCACAAATGTAACGCAAAATGAGTGATACAATAGCTTGATCAAGATTGCATATGGGGGACCCTCAAGTGGGTCCCGTATAACCTATTGTAAATGTCTATTTTATCTATTGTAACATAATTGTTTTAGAATTAAGCAACATTAGCAACGTAATACTATATATAATCATATATTACACTATAATAGGGCAAATGTAACTATTAGTTTTAAATTTTTTGAAATATATGCTTAATTTAAAGAATAATCTCATTAGCAACAAAACATCAAAGTTATCATACATAATGGTTTTAATATCCAAACCATACTACTAAATAAAAGTGTCAACTCCATACCAACATCAACTACTCACACCCCCGACACATATCACAACTACTTTTACTTCTAATAGGACTTCTGCTAGAACTACTGCTTCTACGAGTGACACGTGAAGGGCTTCCACTAACACTTCGACTTCGGCTCATGCTCATGCTCCTGCTCCTAGTAGGGGTCATGCTTCTCCTAGGGCTCATGTTGGGGCTCTTTTTCATGCTTTTACTCCTTCCCATTAATGTACAATAATTTATGCTCAATATCCTTGTAGGACTGAAACTTGTACTTATGCTTTTATTTTAGGAGATTCTTTCTTATTACGTGTACAACCAGAAATTTGCAAGAACAAACCATCAATTCAAACCAGAACAACCCTGGTTATTTTGTTCCTCACCCATTATAATCCAAATGATAAAAAGGAATTTAGAAAATATAATAAATTATTTAATCAGAAATGGAGGTGGTGTTTGTCTAGTGGCAAACGAAAACAAATATATAATCACTTGCCTGCACATTGGTCTCACCAGCAAGTCAAACATATAGTGGGAATAAGTATAAACCAGATTATAATTTGGGGTTGTGTTGTTGTTGGTAGTGTTGCTCGGTGTCGTAACGAGAGCAAGTTCCCAGCTTGATGTATTACCAATTTCACTAAATGCATTACTCGTTGACAGAGGTTCACTACCTGAATGATATTGTAGGTATCAGACTGATATTAAATAATCTTTAAACTAGAAATGAACTGGAATTGTCCACAACATAATAAAAGGTGTTTATTCTCTGAACATGTGGATTACTCCTCACAACATTTTTCTATTGGGTTCAAGTATCACCCCAATAGAAATACAAATGAAGATGCAAAAGTAACATCTTTAGCTAACCCTGTTTTGGGGTCGCAATATAAAAGGTGTTTATATGTATTTCAAATAATCCATGGTAGAGATTAACGCTATTTTGGGGTCACGATATAAAAATTGACTAAAAATGGAATATGCTCCATATCCTTTCTAGATTAACAAAACTACTTTGCATTGACACCATATCTCAAGACTAAAATGCAGCTCCTGTAAAGCCTTGAAACTGCAGTAATACATCCAGATGGTGGACTCTGCAGCTTGGATAGCATAAAGAGTGGTATAAACTAGGAACTGGCTATGGTACTCCATATATATATTACAATGTCTACCCATCTGGTAAAGTCAATCACTCAACCATACCAGAGTCCATAAGGGTTTGTTAGTAAAACCAGTCCCAACAATAAAATCTCCTAGTATTTTTAACGCATAAATTAGCTAATAAGGTGCTGAACTAGGAATAAATCATGAATGTGATTAAAGATCCAGATAATACATATAGATTCGTGTCAACCCGTGTTCATATATTCATAAATATTCCAGCTCCTAGAAACTGCACCACGGATAAATCCATTACGATCATAAGAAGATATTTCATTGATGTTAAGATCAATACAAACCTTGACAAGATCTTCACCAATTCGTTTTGTAGCTTCCTGAGATTATGAAATGTGAAAAAAGCTAATCTAAACAGCAGTTCAACGTTAAGAAACTCAACCACAAGATTTGTCCAAGTGATAAGTAGACAAAAACTCTCGTTTATTTTAAAATAAACACCTTCTATAAGATATGGTCTACTCTCTTGACATCAACTTATGTAGAATGTGTACTTACAACAGTGCTACAGGCGGGGTCCTCACGCATTGCTTTCTGCAGAGTGCTTTCATAAAACAAATTTTTTTTGTTATGATCATCAACCAGCATAATATATAATTGTTTATCGGAGCAGAACACCGAAAGTCTTGGTCTTGTAGGCGTACCATTAAACTGCTCAAACCAAAAACATTACTCGTAAACTAAGCGGTAATAAAAATAAGCTCCGGATAAAACAACAAATCAAACAATGAAGTACGATCGACAAATCAAGCTAAAAAAGATGACCAGGACAACATAAAGTTAGAATTATCTCAAATTCAGCAATAAGCACCAAAAAATTTAAAGTTTCAAAAATTTTTGTCAAATGAAGACTATATGCCTTGACAGCATTGTAACACTGTAGTTTATGTGGTTGAAGACGCGCACAAACTAGTTATCAAAGACTTAGTCAATGCCTTTGCAGTAAAAAATGAGTACCTTTTTCCCTATAATAGAAATATATTTTTCTACTGTGCAACTGATATTGCATTGTTAATGTTGTATCCATTTGTAATGGATACAACATTTATCGGTGTATAGCTTTTATAGCAATTGACCAAGAAACAACACAAATGAAGATGCAAAAGTAACATCTTTAGCTAACCCTGTTGATTTATTAAGGATAGAAGACACTTTTAATATCAATTGATTGCTTCATCATTGGAGCAGAATATTCCTATAGTCTGTTGATGCAGACTAAGTATAATATCCGGGAAAATTATGTGAATATTATATGTTAAATGAATAAATATTATGTGTTTATATAAGTTAAAATGTTTATTGCCATGATATTACGTATTTTTAAATGCTATATGTGTTTCCGTGCGGACCAGAAAATATTTCGATTGATTAATATCTGTTGAAACTGTAATTATATGAATTGATCTGTAATCGGGACGCGTGTTTATTTGCGTCTTTATATAGGTACTCGCTTTATTTCGTTTTATTTGTGTTTGAATGTATTTTATGTGTTTTCGGGGTTTTCTTTTAATTTAGGTATCATTTCGGTTTTTCAGAAATAACGGACCGGGACCCCATCGGGACGTTAAAACCCACAAAATTTGTATTCGTATTTTTATAAAATTTAAAGATTCTTCAAATAGTTCGTGTTACATATTCTTGGATTATTTGTAATTGTCGGAGGATTTTGGTATAAATATTGCTTTTATTTACAAGTTATATTTAATAATGCTTTCCCGTAAATTATTATGTCTGGGCTTGTTATTTTAATTGCGTGATAAAAGAGTACAGATTTGTGATTTATTAGGATTAATTACACAGGTATAAATAACCTTCATGTTTATCTATATAATCATATATAAAAAAATAAAATTAAAGAACATAAATAATGAATAATCTGATAAGGTCGGTTTCTTCTTCTATTTCGTTTATCTGATTAGAAGAACTCGAGAATTCAGTTTCAAAGATCAATTCAAAGAAGGAGATTTATCAATTTATTTGCAGCAATCAATATATCAAATTAAAGCCCCTGATTGAGACGATCATTTCGATACCGAATTCATCGATTAAGGTCGAGTTTCTTACTCATTCTCTGTTCGTCGGAATCGACGGTTTTGGACTTTTGATTTCAGTGATTATCGATTGAATTTGTTGATTTTATGAGCATCCTGATATTGTTTCAAGTTCATCCGCGTGTAAAATCATGATTTTCATTGGGTATATTTGATTATGCGAATTCAATTTTATAAGTCATATTTTTTATTCGATTTCTGTTATATTTGTTGATTGTTTGATGATATGATTGTCGATAAGTGATTGTTTATGACCAGAGATTTAATTCTGTGTGTAGTTCGTCGATTATGGTTTCCGTTTGTGTGATTATCGTGTTTCTCCGGAATCCTTCGCCCGTTTTAATGGAGTTTGCCGGTGAATGGTTTCTGGGTTTGGATGATTGTTTTATTGTTATTATCTGGACTGTTGAATCGATGTTGGTTGTGTTTGGGACGAAAAACAGGCGAATGGATCCGTTTTGGGGCGTTGCCGGAGTTCCGCCGCGGTCACCGAAAAACCTCGCTGGTTTCTGGGTTTTCCAGAAATCCGGCGGGTTGTTCTTGGCGACCCGGCCGGTTCCTGGCGACCCGTGATTGACCCAGTTGGGTTTTAAACCTGACCCCGTTAGGTTTTAGACCTGACCCGGTGTTAATCTTTTGTTCCCCAAAACAGAAATTAAAATCTGTTTGTGCAATTTTCTTTTTATTTCTATTTCAAAAATTTATTTCCTAATTTCCAAAAATTAATTATTTTAATTTTAAAAATCATTTACTTATTACTTATATTTCTAAAAATTATTTTTTTAATTATTTTAAATTTCAAAAAAAATAATTATGTTATTATTTTTAAAATCCATATTTGTTTTATTTATCTATAATTTATTTTAATTAATTATTTATGGATTTAATTAATTGATTAAATTCAGTTAATCAATTAATTTTATGTATAAATAGTTAAATAAAATATAATTATTTATAATTAATTCAAATAAATCCTAAAAATTATTTTAAGCTTTTAAAAATTATATTTTGACATTTAAAAGTCAATTAATATTATTATTAATTGATTTATTCCTATTTTATTTTTATTTTATTCATAATAAATGAACCGTTCATCCGTTTAATATGAAACGAACGCATACACACTTAAAAAATATTACGCTTTTAATAAAAATACTTATACGACCAAATTTCTTTTGTATTGCAATGTCATTTGATTTGATAGTCCTTCTAAGTTTGTGTCTGATCGGTAAACACTAGCATTGACTTGATTTCAATTCTGAACGTACTAAGACATATCTTATGACGATCTAACTTATGTGTTACATAAATTATGTGATTACGTGATACATGAACAACATGATTACGTGTTACATGATATGCATGCTATCAGTTTACAATTTTAGAATGCCATGATTATTTATAAATGATTGGGTAGATGTTAAGACGTATATTTACGTCGATTGAGTTTGCAACTGTCAATTAAGATAGTCCTTTTATTTACAGAATCGAGTAGCAAGGAGTGCGGTCAAGTGTTAGACGGAGATAGTAGCTAGCAGCTATAAACCAGAGTAATAGTAAGAAGTTATCGAGCATACTTGGCAAGTATACCTACTCTCACTTATTGTTCAAGTGATATTTATTCTTACTTTATTATTCAAGTTTTATGCTATTCTAAGTTCAGAATAGTTAAACATTTTTACATTCGCTATAAATTACTCTATACAGTGAAGCTCTGAATTGAGATTAGCGAATAACTAATTGTTCCAATTATTTCGCCATTGGTTATTGAGATAACTCTGGACCATGAGAAATGGGGAGTTATGTGGTTAAGGATGTCATTTGATTCAACTCCTTATTAAAAAAAAATTATGGGTCGGATGGTTGCGTAAGAGGCCATGGCGGCGGTCCAGTGTGAGCTATGTGTTATATAGGATGTAACACCTTGCTAGGCCGATATGTGCCTTGGGTACCCTTTTGTTTAGTTGGATATGCTTCGGCATACCGGTGTTGCTCCGCGGCAAATCACTGGCGGCAACACACCGTCGTTCGAGGATTCCAATCCCAAAACAAAATATATAAGCAAATGTTGTTTATTATCCAAAATTTATATCAGTTTTAATATTGTTTAGATATTATGGTTTGGTTTTGTTCATCAGATATATTATTGTTGTTCTAAATCATAAATTATATACTGCTTGCTGAGCTTTTTTTCCGCTCATACTTGTTTTATATCCTGATTCTTTCAGCTAGGCTAGAGCAAGCTTGAGTTCCAGGTCTGACCAGAAGTTGTGTGCGTGTAGATAGTTTGGTGTGTTTTCCAAGTAGACAATTTGGGACATTTGGATAGTCTAGAGGTTTGTAATAAAATTTGAATAAATTGTAAAACTAAATAGACATATGGTTTGTAATAACAGTTAGTTGTTTTAGTGTCTGTTTTATACTATAACCTGTGATCGATCCAGTTGCATGCAAGGGGTCATATCTATTATATTATTCCGCTATGTTTATTTTATTATAGAGTGACCCCCAAATCTTGACCCTGGGTTTGGAGGGCGTCACAGGTTAGTATCAGAGCTATAGGTTATGGTCACCGAAACAGGCTTAGAATTGTCATAAGTGGGTCATAGGAAGATCACATAAGATAGGCGCATGTGGTTTAGCTTTTTTAGGATCAAGTTTAGGTTATTGGGTTGGTTTATAGGTAAGTTGTTCAAGTTTCCTGTTTTATTTTTAGCATTAGGCTTTTGAGCCGTTGCGGTGATATTTTGGTTGGTTTCTGAGAATAGTAAGAAGTGATGAAAGAGGTTGGAAGGTTGTGTTGCAACCCTATCCACCATTTGTTGGTTTATTTGAGATTTTGATGAAGAGTTTAAAAGGTTTGGAAAATTCTTCGTTAATTTTCTTTGTGTTATTATTCTCGAGATAATAAGAAGGATTATGTGATAATCATGTCGCATGTGTTAATATGGTAGCAAGTTTGTGATATTTTTTGGGAAAGAGATAATGCTTGAGAAATTTAGTATGCTAAAGAATTGCTACATATTTGACACAATGCTTGACAGATTATTATATACGTTGTTTGTTTCTTACCAGAATAATGACACCAAATAGGAGGAATAATTCAGGAGAGGACCGTACCGAGAGTCGTACAGATCCAACGATTATCCAGATGGAGGGATTGATGCAGCAGCAAGTATTGCATCTTATGCAGCAGCAAGAGTAGCAACAACAGTGGAAGCAACAGTAGCACCACCTGCAGTGACTTTTAAGCAGTTTCAAGCTGTGAAGCCACCCGATTTCAAGGGAAGTGTTGAACCCGTGGAAGCCAATGCATGGCTTAAAGAAATTGAGAAGGCTTTTGACTTAGTCGGAGCGGGAGCTGAACAGAAGACCAAGTTTGCAAGTTACTTTCTGAAAGGCGAGGCGAACTATTGGTGGGAATCAACACGAGCATTGGAATGAGGTGAGTTTATAACTTGGGAGAGGTTTACAGAGCTGTTCCTGGAGAAGTATCTCCCGAGGTACATGAAAAATCAAATAGAGATCAAGTTCTTGAACCTGACACAGGGTGATCTTATTGTCGCTGAGTATAAAGCTAAGTTTACTGAGTTAGCAAGGTTCGTGCCAGACCAGGTTGATACAGATGAAAAGAAAGAAAGAAGATTTGAGCAGGGATTAAAGTTTTGGATTCAGAACAGAGTGGCCATGTTTGAGTTGACTTCATATGTGGCAGTGGTTCAAAAAGTAATGGTGATTGAAAGCAAAAGTGACACGTCTAAGAAGGAAAAGGATGGAAAGAAAAGGAAGATAGAAACCTCAGGAGGAGGACAGCAGCAAGGAAATTTCCAAGGCCGTTTCAACAAAAGGCCAGAGTTTCAAGGTAATAGGAATGTGGGATTCAGGAGACCGCAATCGGGAAATGGAGGACAAGGCAGCCATTTTCAGAATTCAGATCAGCAAAGGTCTAATCATCCACCAGTGGCAGAATGTAAGTTTTGTGGTAGAAGGCACTTTGGGATTTGTAAGGCTAATGTATTGTGTTATAAGTGCAATCAGAAGGGACACTATACTAATGAGTGTCAAAGTTAGACTATAGCCCAGAAAACAGGGACATTGTGTTTCAAATATGGAAAGATGGGGCATATTGCCAAGGACTTCAGAGAACAGAACCAGTAGCTAATGTGGCAAGGATTGAAGGACCACCAGCAAAGGACCAGCCAAAGGCCAGTACATTCAACATGACTATGAAGGATGCTGTTCAGAGTTCATACGTGGTTGCATGTACGGTTCCAGTCAACTCCGTAGATGCTAAAGTTTTAATCGATAATAAAATATGGATAATTGTCATATCTTCCTATTTATTTTTATGTTGATTTGTGATTTTATAGGAAATTTATGGATTTTATTAATTCTTTTTCCGAGTATTTATTAACTATTTTATATAATCGGGAACCAACCGATGTCATCCGTTTTTACGTTTTTATAACCCGAAACTCTTCCGAGAACTCCTTCCTAACCTAATTGCAATATTTCGAGCATTTTCCATATATTGACTTTTTTGATCCGGCGTACGGTTTGTCCTGTGCGGGTCCCGGCGCAATCTCTTCGATACATTATTCGTTTCGGTAAATCAATAAAACTCGTATTTTCGATAAACGGGATCTTTTTATTAAACTATCACAATTATCACCTCGTAATACGTGTAACCAGGCGCTGAGACCAAGACCGCGATACAAATTATACTGATTTGGATAATTATCCCGAAAACCGGTATCGTTTGGATCAGTTTTTATAAATAAACATACCATTTTGTATCTGGAATGATCCAACGGGATACGAATTTTCTGTAATTATAAATAGCCTTTTCCGTATTTTATTTCGTACCAGAAATCATTTACAAACAGTATTTACAGAGTTTTTACAGAGAAAATACTATAATTATATTTTGTTCTTCGTAATCAAATACAAATTCGGAGGCGTTATCGATATCCGATTGTGGCGTACATATACTCAAAACGAAGCTACTGAAATATATAATCCAAATCTTTCATCCGTTTCATTACAGATTTCAAAGGTATTTTCTGATTTAATTATTTATATTCGAATTTCTTGATAATTAAATTATGATTTTTTGTTCCAGAGATTGTTTGTATGATTTGATGATTGTATATTATAGAGCTTGTTCTCCTGATCATTTTGGTATATTATACTCTTGATTTGGAGTTCAATAACATGTTTAATTTTGGGTTTGATTTTCGGAATTAGAAATTAGGGTTTATAGTTTGTTTGAATGTTCTTGATTAAATTTAGGGGTTTCTTAAATAGGGATTAACAGGTGTTGAGAGATAGTGGGTTTTGTTCCCCTTGAAATTTGCAATCGATTCATATATACCTTACTAATCGACGTTGCTTGTAGTGACCGTGGTTGTGTTTGGAAAGTTCGCCGGTGTTCTTCATTTTCCGGCCAAAATCCGGCCAAGTTACTAATGTTTTATGAGATATAATTGCATGATATAGTTGCTAGCAGTAAACAGAATAAATCTGCACAGTTTGGGGTGGTTCCGGTCTGTGGGGCGTGATTCCGGTGAGCTTGCGCGGCGGCGGGTCGCCGTTAATGGCTTCCCGGCCGTCCGTCGGCGAAGTGGAAGGAGGAAGACGGCAAAATTGTTGTCTAGTCCCCTTAGTTTTTAGAAACTTACAATTTAGTCCCTAACCTTTTAAAAACTTATAAAATTTTAACTTCTGTTTTATTTATTTTCAAAAATAGGATTTCTTTTTATAAATGATTTTAAAAATAGTTTTAATTATTTTAAATTCCAAAAATCATTTATTTTTAATTCCAAAATTTGTTTTTAATTCAAAAATAAATCTAAATTATTTAATTAATTAATTATAATTAATAATTAATTGATCAATTAATTTAAATATTAATTGATTAATTAGTTTAATTAATTATTAATTGATTTTAATTGATTATTTAATTGGATTTAATTATTTAAAAACGATTTAAAAATTCCGAAAAATAGTTTCGAGCTTTAAAATATTATTTTAAATTGTTTCCAAGGTTCGATAATTATTATAAAATTGTTTTGAAGCCATATTTGCCCAACCGAAACCTGTTTATTGCTTTAAAATTTATCTATCGACTCGTTTTAATTCCGAAAAATGTATTAAAAATCATTTTAAATACCCGAAAGCCTGTTTTGACCCGAGACTCCTTTACAAATGATATGTCATTGATTATTTGACGTGTTATGTGCTATATGTGACTTGTTATTTGATTGTTGATCTATATGTTCGGTGTTTACTTGTTTATTGCGTAACTTTCAATCCGTTAATCGGATTTGGGTAAAACGAAGTGTAGATAGAAGTGTATACCGAATAGAATCGTATGAGTTGAGTATTGATAGATACTTATGTCATGTGAGCAGAAGAGGCAAGGCGTAGGAAAGGGAAACAGATAGCCGAGGAGTAAGACAGTTTTGATTGGAAGTTAGTACCGTATAGCAAGCTAGTACCAGGCAAGTGTTCTGAACTTTCTCGAGATATATTGTAGTTGATTGATAGTCCTGTTCTATATTGCAAGTGCTTTGTAGCACTGAAGCCCAAACCCTGATTCCAACTATTGATCTTGAGCCGTAAACCCTATTCTTTCTAAACCATTGATTGTTGTATACCCAAATACAAACCACAAATATACGATACTACTCTACAAATACATACAAACTAAATACCCAAACACTGAATCAAATTACTTGCATATTCAAATCATTGTACCTTATACTTTGAAATACCAAATCCTTGTAACCTTGAAACGTTGATTCATTTGTTATCCAATTCTTTCATTACCTAACAGCCAAGCTTTAAAATTGCCATATGGATCCTTTGTGAAGATTGAAACCATTTCATTATCGAACATCCAATGTTGTTTATGATTCTGTTTATTGCTTTACATTGTTTATTCTTTTATTATGTTAGAATTGGATTCTTCTTATAAAATTGTGGACCAGATTCGTGGTCAGACCAGATTAGTGGTCAAGTTAGGCCAATGTGTGCCTTGGATCCAGTAATTAGAGCAGTGTTGTGTGCTTTGCTCGGGGTTAGTGCATGACTGATCAGCAGCCTAACCTTGGTTTTTAAAATAAAAATATAATATCCAATTCTAAATCATTAATCCTTGTTCACTTGATACCTTAATCCTTTTTCACTTGATGATCATTATTCTCAGTCTTATCATTGTGACTTGCTGAGCTAGTTAGCTCATTTGTGCGATGTTGTTTATGTTCTTTTCTAGTTAAGAAGGAACCAGTTGGTAGCGAGGATCCCCAATCTAGTACGAGAGCTAGGGGTCCAGGTTGATCGAGTTAAGCTAGCTGGCATCTTTTGTGATAGTTTAAGTTTGTAAAAGTTTGTAATACTGTTTAATATTCAGTTCTGAGTTTGAATAGTTGGGATTTGGACGTTTGTAATATAAAGTGTGTGTGTGTGGCTTGTGTACATACTTTAACCTGTTGCGGTCCGTGGTAGTTGGTAAGTAGGGTCACTACATATTATTATTGTCTTTACTATTGTTATAAGCAGGTTATAAATAAGGTATGTGTGTGTGTGGACCCCAAACTTCTGACCCGGGTTTGGAGGGCGCCACAAGTTTGGTATCAGAGGTACAGGTTATAGGTCACTGACACAAGCCTAGGTTGACGGGATTGGGTAGAGGGTTAGGATTAGAAGTGAGGAAATAAAAAGATAGAACGTTGAGAAGATGAGTGCGATGGTATAACATGTATTAGTATAATTCACGTTGTGGTTCGAGATTCTTATATTGCGATATGATTTCAAATAGCAGCGATGGCCGACTCTTTCATCTCTGTACCAGCTGATCACTCAGAGCCCTCAGTTGGAGGACCATCTTCGGATCCACGTCCTGTTATTCCACCCGTGTTGGCTATTTTACCTCCACCTGTGTTGTAGCCCGTACCACTGCAGGCTATTCCACCCCTAGGCATGAGGCCACCTATTAGAGGACCTCCACCAACCGATTCAGATTCCACTGGGCATTCAGTTGCGGGTGCCCCATTCCAGTCTACATTACATCCTGTTCCTTATTACCGATATGAGGCTCTTTTATTGGAGCGTGATTCCTTGTTGGCACAGATCCGAGAGCTGCAGCATATCATCAGGACTAGAGATATTGATCATGGTGTGAGGGAGCTTCGAGAGGAGATCCATGTGACACGCAGGACTCTTGAGGCTAGGCTACATGGAGCTACATTACCTGGTTGAGGCCCTGATGCACTTATGGGATGGGCTAGTGAGGTGATGTAAGATTTTAAGAGGCTGGGAGGACCAGAGTTTCCATGGAGTTAGATCCAGAGATAGAGATGCTGACCAGTGCTGTTGTGGATGTTTAGTATGTACAGTAGTGTGTAGTATGTATCAGTAGACTTTTGGGTTGTATTTATAGACTAGATCTGCTAACTAGTGAGTAGGTTTGTTGTACCATTTTTGCTTTTACTTTTAAAGCGTCTTTACGCTTATACTACCTAAAACTTTTGATCTATATATATCAGTACATTTTCCTTTCCAGCATTGTCATTAACATTACTACACCTGTTATATTTTACTTTATTTATTACATCGGTTATACCCTTGTGATACCTTAACTTTTATATTCTGTAAAGAAGCATGCAATTTATTTGATCCAACTGTTACAACTGTTTTCAAAAAGAGATATTTGTGTTTTACAAAACTTTTCTTTTATGTAAAGGATTTGATTTAAAAGCTAAATAAGTTGTTTGATTCTTTACAAAAAATGCCTCCCAGAAGAAATACCCGCACCAACACCCAGAATGAAGAAACCAAAAATAACAACAATAATAATCAAGATGACCCAAACCAGAATGTAAACCCAGGACCCATAGACCCAGCAATATCCCAGATTCTTCAAATCTTGGTTCAACAAACAGTTCACCTGACTCAACAACAACAAAGACAGACCAATCCCCAGGTGACTTTCGAAACATTTCAGGCGGTAAACCCACCAGAATTTGGTTAAAGGAAATAGAGAAGTCGTTTGCTCTAGTTAAAATGAAGGAAGAACAGAAGGTTGAATTTGCAAGTTATTATTTGAAAAATGAGGCCACCTATTGGTGGGAGACTATGAAGACATTGGAAGGTACAGATGTTATTACTTGGGAGAGGTTTAAGGAATTATTTTTAGAAAAATATTTTCCCCAGTTTGTTCAGGATCAGATGGAGCTGAAGTTTTTAGAGTTAAAGCAAGGAAATATGTCGGTGGCGGATTATGAGAGTAAGTTTAAAGAGTTGTCAAGGTATGTGCTGTCATATGTGGATACTGATAGAAAGAAGGCTAAGAGATTCCAGCAAGGTCTGAAGCCATGGATTAGAGGGAAGGTAGCCATTTTTGAGTTGGATACCTATGCAGGAGTTGTATAGAAGGCCATGATTACAGAGACAGAGAGCGAGATGTCCCAGAAGGAGAAGGAAAGTAAGAAGAGGAAGTTTGAAGGGATTAAAGGTCAGTCACAATCAGGGAAGTTTCCAAACTTTAAGAAGGGAAAGTTTCAGCCAGGGAGAAATTTGAACTTCAAGAGGCAAAATGCAGGCGACGGAGGCCAGGGCAACCGTCCAGTCAATGTGAATCAGCCGAGTTAGTTGAGGTTAACTTTTCCAGATTGTCAGGTATGTGGGAAGAAACATGGAGGGGTCTGTAATAATTTGAACGTGGTATGTTTCAAGTGTAATCAGAAAGGGCACTATTCGAGGGAGTGCCACAATCAGCTAGCAAGAGAGTCAACAAACAAGGATCAGCCTATCCGGAATCCAGCAGTTAAGGTTCCAGCTATTGGATTTACGTGCTTTAAATGTGGAAAGCCAGGACATATAGCCAGGGATTGCAAGACACCAGCCCCAGTCAGTAATGTATTGGGAATTATGGGATCTACCCCAGCGGTGAATGAGACTCCAAGGGCTAGAACTTTTGATATGTCTGCGAAAGAACGCTATCCAGGATACTGATGTTGTGGCAGGTACGCTTAATATGAATTATTTATGTGCCAAAGTATTGATAGATTCGGGAGCAACTCGATCGTTTATTACTTAAGATTTTTGTAACACCCCCAAATCCGGGGTCGGGGATCCGGGTTGTCACGAGTTCCATTTCCCTTAATAACACTTAATCTTAATAAACAACCAACTTTTACATACTGTGACCCCACAATATACACACACCACAAGTTATAGTCTCAGAGATGAATACCAAAAATAATACAAGTCATTTTATTCCACAATTATAAACCATTACACCTTAAAAGGGATTCAGAATAAATTTACATATTCCTTGCCATTATTACAATTCATAAATATACATAAGTCTGGTACATCAACAGTTGAAAACCTAGCCTATTGGTAGTTACTACCTCGGCTACAGCGGCATCAACGCCTACAGGAAACTGCGGAATATTTCCTATCCGCTTGCGAATTGGGAGCTTGGTCCTGCTCATCTTGTCTATATGTTGTTGTGTGATGAAAGAAGAAAGCAAGGGTGAGCAACAAGCCCACCGAAATAATATGTATAATTAATTAACAATATATGAGCATTCTCATAGTACTCATGAAAGTCTTGGTCAAGAAGAAATGAACCAAGTTGATATCTTAACGCGACAAGTCGCAAAATATTCAGTATATATACATATATACTACTCAAAATCTTTGAAATCCTCTGACATGTATAATGTACACAGAGTTCCAGTTTATAACTGTATAAAAATATCGTTGCAAGGTGATCTCATATATCTAACCTTGTCTCAACATTTTTCTGAAAATCTTTGACATGCACAAGATAATCATTTATTAGATATAAGTTTAAAAGATGAAGTTACAAGATTCTCCAATATACTTATATCTTTTCCGAATACTACTTGAACTACTACCGTTCAAGGTATAATCTGTGTCAAAATTTCATCACATAGATGAGACTACAAGATATGATTTGAATAGATTCAATCCTTGAAATATCATTCAAAAGAAATGAAGTTACGAGAGACTTCATTAAGTCCCGATATATATATCCATATATATATCTCTCATATATTTCCTGAAAACCTCTGTCATGTAAAGTATGAACAGAGTTGTAATATCCAATAAATTTGGAAAGAAAAGAATTTTGGCATAAACCTGATATCTTGTTGATCAGGCAAAGATACCAATAAGTAACCTTTTCTACTATAGATGGATGAATTCCTCGCCGGTCATCACCCTGGCCGCCTTAGGACCTCGCGCTAGACCGTTACATGGCCACTCACGCGTGGATGGACTGTCACCCAGCCTCTTACACCTTCATAGACCGTACCCCGGCCTGTTCCTTATACCGACTCAATTAGATGGACTTACTTCCCGAACGTTGGGCAAGTAATCAAATTGTTTTCTCAAAACAGCAACCTCTTTGCGAATATAAAATACACCACAGAGCCGGATCCCTAAGATTTTTGAGCGCATATTCAAGTCTCCTTCGAAAGGAAGATCTTAAATCTGAAAACGAGTTTGGGATCCGCTCTAACTTTTAAAATCATTTTGAAGACTGGAAAACATTTTTAAGAATGTTTGGAGTAATGCTGATTTAATGAAATAAATCAGTCCCGATATATTAGAAAATATCTGAATATTATTATTTAAATAATATTCCCATAAGGATAATCCTTATAAAAATAATTGAAGTAAAAGTTTTAAAACTTATACTTGAAATGAATAATAAATAACCAAAGATATACTTATACAAAAGTACGATCTTTATTTGAATAATCGAAAATAAGTTTAATTATCGAAACATTATTCTTTAATAGAATAAAAAATATTATTTAATAAATAAGCGGAGTCATAAGTCCTCAAATGAATATTCAAAATAATATTCATTAAATAAAATAAACGGAGTCTTAAGTCCTCGAATGAATATTCAAAATAATATTTATTAAATAAATAAGCGGAGTCATAAGTCCTCGAATAAATATTCAAAATAATATTTATTTATAATATAAAACTATCGAATAAACATTATTCGATTGATAGTTTTGAAAACTATATCTATATATATATAAATATATATAAATACTCGGGAACATCGACTCCCGGTTTTAGAAAATGTTCACATTTGGGTCCCCTATACTAAGGGTATACGCAACTACTGCTTATCTCTAGCATAGGTATTATGCACTTATAAGCATTTGAAATCAACAGATAGATAACCAGATTACGAAACAGACATGCATATATATACCATATCAGCATGCTTCAATATATCGCAAAATTTGATAATTAACCAACATGCATCTATCACAAGATAATGCATATACATATATACATCACAACAACAGTATAACGGGTAGAAAACTTGCCTGAGTGTTCCGGGGTAGACTTAAGCTTAGAGTGGGTCTGATAACCTATGAACAACAACATAAGTCGGAATTAAACCCCGGTCGCTTAAGAAACTAGACTTTAACCAATTGAACCCTAACGTTCACTTATGGTAACTCTCGAGTACCCTCGGCTCCACCATTTTTAATAAATTAACCATTAAGAGTTTTAAGGCAACTCTTTCGCGAGCACCTTACCAACTGCCTAATCCACTTTAAATAAATGTTTCATACTCTAATTAGTCATTTAAGGGCCTTAACCAAGGTTTCAAAGTAAGGCGAGGGGTAACGGTTTGGT
This sequence comes from Apium graveolens, assembly GCF_009905375.1. Taxonomy (NCBI): domain Eukaryota; kingdom Viridiplantae; phylum Streptophyta; class Magnoliopsida; order Apiales; family Apiaceae; genus Apium; species Apium graveolens. The sequence goes on from NC_133652.1 coordinate 198,018,639, forward strand.
CGCGAAACGCCGTTACTTAAAACGGTCGTTTCTCCTAAACCGTACATCGGATTCAAACGAACCACATATCAAAACGAAGCTCGTAAGATGAACTATCTAATCATGGCAATGGTCAAAACCTAAAAGTGAATTCACGGGTCCTAATGTTAAGAACAAAAACAGTCTAGGGTAATCAGACATTGCGACGACTATGTTTACACGATTACCAATTTCGTACAACTCCAATTCAATTCACAAACAACCCACAATCATCACCATTCCACCATCATTCAACCACAATACAATATCATTCAACCATAACTCAATATCTTAACTTATTCATCTAAACCAAGTCAAAAATGTGGCCAAGAACTTTAAATCCAACAAGTATCACTCCTAACTCCAAAATCAACAAAACCACTTACTAAACAAAGCTCTAAACATGATTACACACCCATTACACTAACCCATCATCTAAACATTAGGAGATCCAAACAACAAAACTTAAGACTAAGATCATGAAGAGTTATACCTTCCTTGAAGCTTTTAATCCATGAAAGATCCTTGGAATGCTCATGGAAGCCTTAATCTAACCTCTTACAAGCTTCATCTTTCAAAGAAATCAAGAACACAAAAATTAATTACAAGAAAGTACTATTCACCATCTTCTTGAATGATTTATAGGAAATGCTAGGAAAGGATTTTGAAGCTAAGATTCCTAGGAAGTATGTAACTTAACTAGGAGAAGCTAGGATAATTACCTTGTAAATTAGCAAGTGGAGGAGCTTGGACTTCCCATTTCTTAAGGAAGAGGCCGAGAGCTGTTGCTTGGAAAGGTGGAAAAAATGTGTTTTTGTGATTTGTGATTTGTTTGGTTGGTTGTTTTGCTTTTGTTTTGTTTAATTATCTTTTAACCATGTAAAATTGTGTGGCTTGAAATCAACCACCCTTCCTTCCCTTTTTGTCATGCTTAGGTCATCAATCCTATGTCATCTTCCCATGATTGTCCTCTTCTTATTGGTTTGATGACATCATCCTCACTAACCTCTTTGATTATCTCCTAATTACTTGGCTAATGACCGCTGATCTGTTATGCGCTTCACTTAACTTTTGTTTTCGTTTATCGTTTGAGGGATCATACCCGGGATCTTATTACTTAGGTTTCCTTAACCTTTCTCAATACATTATATTCCTTTTATGATCCTCTCGTATAATCTTTGAATTTAAATCCTTTTTATTCTGTTACCTTATACTCAATTCTTTCTGTATCTGGTAGATTTTCGGGAAAAATCAAAGTGTTCGAATTTGGATTCTGACGATCTTTACATACACTTATATACCATATAGAGTACTAATAAGATCTCAGAAGATCAATAAAAGAACCCCTACATAGTGTGGTATGAAAAGTTTTCTTATTCAGCATAATCTTCAAAATCACTATTCATAAGGGTTTCAAAAATTCCAAAAATTGGGGTTATTACAGTCTCCCCTCCTTAAAAGGATTCCGTCCCGGAATCAGATAGAAAATGAATAGGGATACTTTCTTAGCATTGCACTTTCTAACTCTCAAGTAAATTTTCCCACATTTTGGTTCTTCCATCAAACTCTGAATAGTTTGATAACCCTTCTCCTAAGCACTTGTTCCTTTTTTTTCAATCTATAACCCTTCCTGGTTGCTCCATATAGGTTACGTCTGGTTGCATGTCTATGTGCTCCTATGCCCCTCTTTATCTGGCATCCGAATTACACTTCCTTAACATTGATACGTGGAACACGTTATGAACTTGCTACATGTTCGGGGGTAGGGCTAGCTCATATGCTAACTTCCCAATATGTCTTAATACCTCAAAGGGTCCAACAATTCGTGGGCTTAACTTCCCTTTCTTTCCGAACCTCATCCATCCTTTCCAAGGGAATACCTATAATAGCACTAGGTCCCCTACTTCCTATTCCTTGTCCTTTCATGTCAAATCAACATACTTCGTGTTCCCATCTTGGGCTACTACCAGCCGTCCTCTGATTAAATCTATTATATACTTGGTCCTTTGGACCACTGCTGGTCCGAGCATCTTGCGCTCTACAACTTCATCCTAACATAAGGGGGATCGACATTGTCTTCCCTCAAAGATCTCATAAGACGACATCTCGATACCTGACTTCTGATCTATTATCGTGAGAAAACTCAATCCGCGTTAAGTGATCATTCCAAATTCTTTCAAGTCTATTGCACTGACTCTCATTATAGCTTTTAGCATTAGAGCTTTTGCTTCTCAATAACCATTCTTTTCCAGTTCGTAATCGCTACTACCTTCCGTTCCTAATATTATACTGGTTACACTTTTGCTTGTTAGCGTTCTATAACCTTATAATGACCACGTCAACCTTAGTATCACGAATGTGTTTCCATTCCGAATACCACCATAACTTTACTACTCCTTTTTTAGCTGTTTTTATTTTCCAAAGTTTGATCAATCATGTAGAAGTAAAGGAATTTGTTGAGAGATCACTATGATCATGAACACTTGTTCTATTACATAGTTAGTACAGAAGGTGGCCAGCCTTTAGTACTTGACAAGCAATTAAACAACATGTGGTATCCTACTAGACTTCTATCACACAGATAGATAATCATTCGGCAATACCTCCCCTTCTGGAAGGGTTGTTCTTCTCAGCTTACATTAAATGAAAAGAAGAGAAAAGAATGAACTGAAGAGAATTGTATATACGTAAAAAAATTATTGCCATAAAATATCTGGCTTGGAATCTACCTCTGAACTATAGAGGTTTGTCGTAGGAGAACAAAACATATATGTATTTATATCAACATCAAGTATTATAGCATCGTATTTCACATGCCTAAATATTTTTGCTATTCTGTCCATCATTCTATGGACCCATGCTCTTCCTCGAGCTTATACACAATCACCTTTGAAACTCCCTCGATATCGAAAATCAAATCTGGGATCTCATTCTAGACATCATCGTTACTAGAATTCTATGCTTGCATCGCAACCTTCCTCGTATAGTAATACGACTCTCTATTGATAAGAAGGAATAAATATTCAATAGGTAAATAATCGACCTAGTTTTTCTATCAAAGATAACTTATACGTCAACACGACCCAATTGGTGGTACTCAATCTCAACATTCATTCCAATACAACTCTCACGGTTGTAATCAGCTCATTACTCGCAGAATCATTGCTGCATTACTATGGTCCACCATTGACCTACTATCGTCATTCACTTTCCATAAAATCTTAATATCTAACCATACGGAGTCCACAAATGTCGTATATAATCCTTCTAAGGAGTTAACATAATCACCATTCATAATTCATGAAGAATACTCCAAATTCTGACGTACTTTCATGACATGAAGCAGATAAAATTGCAGAAGAGTTTTAATCAAAGCAACGATAGCAGGTTAATACCATTCTTAATCATATGCCTTAAATAGAAGACTTAACTCAAAGCTTCGTCTAGTCCTTTTTGAAACATGGTCCTGGCTTATCTCAAGATAGTACCTTCTGAGATAGATAGCCCGCTCATGGCGATTACACAAATTAAACCTTTACCAACTACTATTACGGTTGGGTATTGCACAATCATCAGAAGGAATGTCAATCTTCCAAACCATAATACAACATTCACACCTTTAACCATCATCAATGTATTCCTTTGGCACAAGCGCCTATAATTATCCTCTTACCTTTAAAGTGTCGGCCACCTCTTTGGCCTTTCCTGATAGTAAAATTTCCTTACAGTCAATGTCATTTTAACCACCTCCAAATAAATTTTCTACCTCATTTCAATCACTGCTTATGTGAAGATGTTTTCCTTAAAATCTGATGAGTAAAAAAAAATATCACCATTTTTCCATAGCTTATTGCCTCAGTCTTTAGAGGTTAATCACTGTCACGACTGACTCTCAATCATACTTAGAACATCTTTTATCTTAGGTCCTAATTTCCCTGAACAATTTCGACCTTTACTGGTTCGATCCATACTTTCCCGTGGTTTAACACGTGCCCCACTTGACATTATTATAATTATATCATATTTTCTTTATCAAGATTTCTATTCTTCAAAACTTTGAATATTACCTTTCTCCTTGTAAGACCTCTAAGGTTATCCTTGAATCATTCTTTCTGTATTCCCCAGATATAGGGCATATCAAAATACCATTTACTAATACTAGAACCATTGTTTATGTACTTCTGAAAAATTTCTCCACTGATCCTTAAAGGTTGTTGTTACCTTAATCCTTTCCAATTTATACTGTCAAAACTCATACTATCCCTGTTAAGGGTGAAATGCCAACCTTTATGCATTCCCCTAGGATTCATTCTAAGTTACAGATGTTCTATCCTTAATTCCACCTTTAAAAAGGTACATACATCCTTCCATGGATAAATCAAGTCATATGCCCTTGATAGATTGTCTTATTCAATCATTCCCACCCAGATAGTCTATACCAATTTCACAATAGCATCTTTATTCAAACTGAGGTCAACCCATATGGCCTTCAAAAGATAACAATGGTTACCCGCTTTTCTTGCCTAAATTGGGTAATGATAACAAGGATGTTCTAGAAGATATTGGTCGTGTTCAACGTGAACTTCTTCTTAATAATTCCTTATTTACTTTTGTTGTTTATCTCAACAGTCATCTCAATATTGGGATATCTTTCATACCTGGCGTCTCCCTTTCTGGGTATCAAGCCACCGGTCTTACACTTCACATTCTTGAAGGTCACTTCCTTCATCCAATTATCCTAATTTTTTACTTCCTTGTCTCCTCAGTCTATCCGCGTCTCATTATTTATCCTTCGAACTATCTCAAGGTTTCCTCGAATCCTCCCAACTTACAGGAGATAAAATATATGTATCTCTTATTCCTTCAATCATCAACTTTAACTCATAGTGAATCACCCTCATCCTGACGATTACATACTTTTCTATTTCTATTGCTACGAGTCTTTAGGGTATCCTCATACCCAACTCCATTATCATTCCTCAAACTCTATTGCCTTTATATTCCTTTCCACTTCAGTTTCTTTTTATTTTCCTTTCTCTTATCATTATTTCATGAACCAACACAACATAAGCATTGATTTCAAACATCCCGTCATTCTGGATTCGTGTCCTCAGAACGAATCTTGACAATTTTTACAACTTAGATTCATAATTCATCATACTCTTCTGCCTTTGTTCTGGCTCTAAAGCTTTTACACTATCTCCATAACCTTGGGAAGTACTTTCCTGAAAACAATTGACTGAACTTAAATCAGTTTATTATAATCTCTTGCTCCGTGCCTTCCTTGGCCTTTAACCAGCGGGTGGCCTCTCTCTTAGGAGGGTAAGTGACAAAAACAGTCTTTTGTGATTCGTCAATCATTTAGAATCTCAAATGATTCCTATATTTCCTTTAGCCAGGCTCTTGCCTCGACTGGGTCAGCTTGTTCCTTGGAACTCTGAGAGCTTAGCGATTTAAAGGTCCTGAAATAATTTCTCACCACATTGTTTCCTCAGGGTGGTGGTTGGGGATAATAGTCTAAGTTCTGTCTAGAAAGGTCCATAAATTGTCGTATAGGAGTACCGTCTCGGGTCTCCTTTCCTTACTCTACTTCTGTTTCCTTAGTCTGAACGTTCCCTCCTCATCCCCATAATCGGGGTCATCCTACATGTTTTAAATCCTCATTTTCCACTTCATTATATTATGGGTTCCTTCTATCTTGATGGCGACCTCCCTTACTATCACGTTCAGGGTTTGCTCTAAATCTTATTCCTCAAACTAGCTTTTATCTAAGATCTCATCTTTAAGCTCTTGAATATTTGGAACCCAAATTCTATAGGAATACCTCATTATTCCCTTATCATCTTTCTCGGTATTAATCTTTTATCTAATTGTTGGCTCTGTGCCTTCATTCATCACTTTTTCTGGCATAATATGTTCTTTTCCGATAATTCAGACTGTATTGCAATCTCAAACAGCTTTTCGGTACCGGCTCCGGTTAACTTCACTTCTATTTCCATTTTCTCAAAATCTCTTATAAACTCTCCCCAAGACATTATCATCTTGAGTCTCTCCTTTTTACTAAGGGCATCAGCCACCATAATGGCTTTCCCCGAATGATAAAGAATCTCCCAATCATAATTCTTGATTAGATCTAACCGCCTCCTCTGGCGTATGTTGAGCTCTTTCTACGGGAAAATATACTAGAGCACTTATGGCTTAGGTAAATCTCGCACTTCTCTCCATACAAGTAGTGCCTCCAATCTTTAGGGCAAAACTATTGCCACAAGTCCAAGCTCATGGGTGGGGATATCGAATTTTATATTCCCTTAATTTTCTTGACGCGTACGCGAGTACCTTGTTGTGCTGTATAATAGCACCCTAATTCCTTATGCGAAGCGTCAATACAATCACAAAATCTCCTTTTTCCATTCGGTAATGCCAACATAGGGGCCATCACCAATCTTTGCTTCAGTTCTTGAAAGCTGTTCTCGCATTTCTCTGTCCATTCAAACTTCTCAGTCTTACGAGTAAGCCGCGTTAAAGCGCTACTATCTTTACAAACTTGAACGCACCTCCGGTAGTGACCGGCCAATCCTATCTCTAGTAGTCGCCCTAACCATAGTCATCAATTCCTCAGTGGTCCTTTATTCATTCTTGTCAGGATCCTCCACGGGATTCTTCTCAACAACAATCCCTTCTAGGACAACATCCTCAACCGCTACATCCTCAATATGAACATCATCCGGTCCCGCGTTAGGACGCTCTATCGGATCCATAATCTGATCTCCAATAAGTAATAAAACATCATCGCGTTGTTGCTCCTCAACCTCAGGGTTCAGAGTCCCGCTACCATATACGATAACGAACTACACTTCTATCACGATATTTATAAGGGTTCCCATAAGGGTTTTAACTGTCAGTACTACGTTAGGTAGCCCGACTATGAACTTGGCAAGAGTTCTTATTATCTTAGAGAACTTATTATCTTATCGTCACATCATCTCTGAGATTTATAACGCTTAGCTCTGATACCATTTCTGTAACACCCCCAAATCCGGGGTCGGGGATTCGGGTTGTCACGAGTTCCATTTCCCTTAATAACACTTAATCTTAATAAACAACTAACTACTACATACTGTGACCCCACAATATACACACACACCACAAGTTATAGTCTCAGAGATGAATACCAAAAATAATACAAGTCATTTTATTCCACAATTATAAACCATTACACCTTAAAAGGGTTTCTGAATAAATTTACATATTCCTTGCCATTATTACAATTCATAAATATACATAAGTCTGGTACATCAACAGTTGAAAACCTAGCCTATTGGTAGTTACTACCTCGGCTACAGCGGCATCAACGCCTACAAGAAACTGCAGAATGTTTCCTATCCGCTTGCAAATTGGGAGCTTGGTCCTGATCATCTTGTCTATATGTTGTTGTGTGATGAAAGAAGAAAGCAAGGGTGAGCAACAAGCTCACCGAAATAATATGTATAATAATTAACAATATATGAGCATTCTCATAGTACTCATGAAAGTCCTGGTCAAGAAGAAATGAACCAAGTTGATAACTTAACGCGACAAGTCGCAAAATATTCAGTATATATTTACATATATACTACTCAAAATCTTTGAAATCCTCTGACATGTATAATGTACACAGAGTTCCAGTTTATAACTGTATAAATATATCGTTGCAAGGTGATCTCATATATCTAACCTTGTCTCAACGTTTTTCTGAAAATCTTTGACATGCACAAGATAATCATTTACTAGATATAAGTTTAAAAGATGAAGTTACAAGATACTCCAATATACTTATATCTTTTCCGAATACTACTTGAACTACCACCGTTCAAGGTATAATCTGTGTCAATAGTTCATCACATAGATAAGACTATAAGATATGATTTGAATAGATTCAATCCTTGAAATATCATTCAAAAGAAATGAAGTTACGAGATACTTCATTAAGTCCCAATATATATATCCATATATATATCTCTCATACATTTCCTGAAAACCTCTGTCATGTAAAGTATGAACAGAGTTGTAATATCCAATGAATTTGGAAAGAAAAGAATTTTGGCATAAACCTGATATCTTGATGATCAGGCAAAGATACCAATAAGTAACCTTTTCTACTGTAGATGGATGAATTCCTCGCCGGTCATCACCCTGGCCGCGTTAGGACCTCGCGCTAGACCGTTACCCGGCCACTCACGCGTGGATGGACTGTCACCCAGCCTCTTACACCTTCATAGACCGTACCCCGGCCTGTCGCTTATGCCGACTCAATTAGATGGACTTACTTCCCGAACGTTGGGCAAGTAATCAAATTGTTTTCTCAAAACAGCAACCTCTTTGCGAATATAAAATACACCACAGAGCCGGATCCCTAAGATTTTTGAGCGAATATTCAAGTCTCCTTCGAAAGGAAGATCTTAAATCTGAAAACGAGTTTGGGATCCGCTCTAACTTTTAAAATCATTTTGAAGACTCGAAAACATTTTTAAGAATGTTTGGAGTAATGCTGATTTAATGAAATAAATCAGTCCCGATATATTAGAAAATATCTGAATATTATTATTTAAATAATATTCCCATAAGGATAATCCTTATAAAAATAATTGAAGTAAAAGTTTTAAAACTTATACTTGAAATGAATAATAAATAACCAAAGATATACTTATACAAAAGTACGATCTTTATTTGAATAATCGAAAATAAGTTTAATTATCGAAACATTATTCTTTAATAGAATAAAAAATATTATTTAATAAATAAGCGGAGTCATAACTCCTCAAATGAATATTCAAAATAATATTCATTAAATAAAATAAACGGAGTCTTAAGTCCTCGAATGAATATTCAAAATAATATTTATTAAATAAATAAGCGGAGTCATAAGTCCTCGAATGAATATTCAAAATAATATTTATTTATAACATAAAACTATCGAATAAACATTATTCGATTGATAGTTTTGAAAACTATATCTATATATATAAATATATATAATATACTCGGGAACATCGACTCCCGGTTTTAGAAAATGTTCACATTTGGGTCCCCTATACTAAGGGTATACGCAACTACTGCTTATCTCTAGCATAGGTATTATGCACTTATAAGCATTTGAAATCAACAGATAGATAACCATATTACGAAACAGACATGCATATATATACCATATCAACAGGCTTCAATATATCGCAAAATTTGCTAATTAACCAACATGCATCTATCACAAGATAATGCATATACATATATACATCACAACAACAGTATAACGGGTAGAAAACTTGCCTGAGTGTTCCGGGGTAGACTTAAGCTTAGAGTGGGTCCGATAACCTATGAACAACAACATAAGTCGGAATTAAACCCCGGTCGCTTAAGAAACTAGACTTTAACCAATTGAACCATAACGTTCACTTATGGTAACGTATACGCTTAACGAATCACTTAAGTCATTCGAGTACCCTCGGCTCCATCATTTTAAATAAATTAACCATTAAGAGTTTTAAGGTGATTCTTTTGCGAGCACCTTACCAACTGCCTAATCCACTTTACATAAATGTTTCAAACTCCAGTTAGTCATTTAAGGGCCTTAACCAAGGTTTCAAAGTAAGGCGAGGGGTAACGGTTTGGTCGCGAAACGCCGTTACTTAAAACGATCGTTTCTCCTAAACCGTACATCGGATTCAAACGAACCACATATCAAAACGAAGCTCGTAACATGAACTATCTAATCATGGCAATGTTCAAAACCTAACAGTGAGTTCACGGGTCCTAATGTTAAGAACAAAAACAGTCTAGGGTAATCAGACATTACGACGGCTATGTTTACGCGATTACCAATTTCGTACAACTCCAATTCAATTCACAAACAACCCACAATCATCACCATTCCACCATCATTCAACCACAATACAATATCATTCAACCATAACTCAATATCTCAACTTATTCATCTAAACCAAGTCAAAAATGTGGCCAAGAACTTTAAATCCAACAAGTATCACTCCTAACTCCAAAATCAACAAAACCACTTACTAAACAAAGCTCTAAACATGATTACACACCCATTACACTAACCCATCATCTAAACATTAGGAGATCCAAACAACAAAACTTAAGACTAAGATCATGAAGAGTTATACCTTCCTTGAAGCTTTTAATCCATGAAAGATCCTTGGAATGCTCATGGAAGCCTTAATCTAACCTCCTACAAGCTTCATCTTTCAAAGAAATCAAGAACACAAAAATTAATTACAAGAAAGTACTATTCACCATCTTCTTGAATGATTTATAGGAAATGCTAGGAAAGGATTTTGAAGCTAAGATTCCTAGGAAGTATGTAACTTAACTAGGAGAAGCTAGGATAATTACCTTGTAAATTAGCAAGTGGAGGAGCTTGGACTTCCCATTTCTTAAGGAAGAGGCCGAGAGCTCTTGCTTGGAAAGGTGGAGAAAATTTGTTTTTGTGATTTGTGATTTGTTTGGTTGGTTGTTTTGCTTTTGTTTTGTTTAATTATCTTTTAACCATGTAAAATTGTGTGGCTTGAAATCAACCACCCTTCCTTCCCTTTTTGTCATGCTTAGGTCATCAATCCTATGTCATTTTCCCATGCTTGTCCTCTTCTTATTGGTTTGATGACATCATCCTCACTAACCTCTTTGATTAGCTCCTAATTACTTGGCTAATGACCGCTGATCTGTTATGCGGTTCGCTTAACTTTCGTTTTCGTTTATCGTTTGAGGGATCATACCCGGGATCTTATTACTTAGGTTTCCTTAACCTTTCTCAATACATTATATTCCTTTTATGATCCTCTCGTATAATCCTTGAATTTAAATCCTTTTTATTCTGTTACCTTATACTCAATTCTTTCTGTATCTGGTAGATTTCCGGGAAAAATCAAAGTGTTCGAATTTGGATTCTGACGATCTTTACATACACTTATATACCATATAGAGTACTAATAAGATCTCAGAAGATCAATAAAAGAACCCCTACATAGTGTGGTATGAAAAGTTTTCTTATTCAGCATAATCAGCAAAATCACTATTCATAAGGGTTTGAAAAATTCCAAAAATTGGGGTTATTACAATTTTGTTAGTAAATTAAATTGTCAGTTAAGTATTTATATGAAATAATGACTGTGGAATTAGCAAATCAAGAGCGTGTATCTGTTAATCAAGTTTGTGGGAATTGTGAGATTGAGATTTCTGGTAGTAAGTTTTGTGTAGATTTGATACCATTTAAGTTAGGAGAATTTGACGTTATCTTAGGAATGGATTGGTTATCTAAGCACGATGCCCAGATAGATTGTCCAAATAAGAAGGTAATGATGAAGATGCCAGACGATAGGATAGTCACATTTAAGGGCCAGAAGCAAGTAAAGAAATTCTTAACGATGATTCAAGCCAAGAAGTTACTACGACAAGGTTGCGAGCATTTCATTGCTTATGTGATTGATAAAAGGCAGGAGCCAGCAAAACTTGAAGATATTCCAGTAGTTAATGAATTTCTAGACATATTTCCCGATGAGTTACCAGGACTTCCTCCGGATAGAGAAATTGAGTTTGCGATCGACTTAGCACCTGGAACGGAACCAGTATCCAAGGCTCCTTACAGAATGGCGCCCGTTGAGATGAAAGAACTAGCAAAGTAATTGCAAGAGTTGTTAGAGAAAGGAGTAATCAGACCCAGTATATCTCCGTGGGATGCGCCAGTACTATTTATCAAGAAAAAGGATGGGAGTATGAGACTGTGCATCGACTATCGGGAGCTCAACAAGCTTAGAATCAAGAACAAGTATCCGTTACCCAGAATTGATGATTTGTTTGACCAGTTGAAAGGAGCCAAGTACTTCTCTAAGATCGATTTGAGATCAGGATATCATCAACTAAAGATTAAGCCAGAAGATATACCGAAGACAGCTTTCAGGACAAGGTATGGACATTATGAATTTTCAGTGATGTCTTTTGGATTGACCAATGCCCTGACAGCGTTTATGGACCTGATGAACAGAATTTTCAAGGAATACTTGGAAAAGTTTGTTATGTGTTTATAGACGATATTTTGATTAATTCAAAAACAGAAGAGGATCATACAGAACATTTAAGAACAGCTTTGGAGATTTTAAGGAAAAAGAATTTATATGCTAAATTCTCGAAGTGTGAGTTTTGGCTACAGGAAGTTCAATTCTTAGGACACATAGTCAGTAATGAAGGGATCAAAGTGGACCCACCGAAGATTGAAGCAATTATAAATTGGGAAAGACCGAGAACACCAATAGATGTAAGAAGTTTCTTGGGATTAGTGGGATATTATCGCCAATTTGTTCAGAATTTCTCAAGTATTGCAACATCATTGACGAAGCTTACACGGAAGAATGAAAAGTTCGTATGGAATGATAAATGTGAAGAAAGTTTTCAGGAATTGAAGCGAAGATTAATTACGGCACCTATTTTGTCACTTCCAGATGATCAAGGGAATTTTGTAATCTATAGCGATGCTTCTCATAAATGACTCAGATGTGTTCTAATGCAGCACGATAAGGTTATTGCGTATGTGTCAAGGAAGTTAAAACCACACGAGCAAAAGTATCCTACTCATGGCTTGGAATTAGCAGCTATAGTATTCGCTTTGAAGATTTGGAGACATTATCTATATGGAGAAAAGTGCGAGATTTATACGGATCACAAAAGCTTGAAGTACATATTCACACAGAAGGAGCTTAACATGAGACAGAAAAGATGGTTAGAGTTGATCAAGGATTACGACTGCATGATTAACTATCATCCCGGTAAAGCAAACATTGTGGCGGACGCGTAAAGTCTGAAAGAAAAGTTGAATATGTTACCAATACTCGGAGAGATATACAGGGAATTTCAGAAACTGGAATTGGAAATTAGAGTTTATAAACCTGATGAAGCGAAAGTGTATAGTATGACTTTCCATCCAGAGTTGTTAGAGAAGATAAGGAAGTGTCAAGAAGAGGTAATGGATCAGGACATAAATCGTTTGGTAGGTGAAGAATTGTGCACGCAAAAGGACGATCAATGTATTCTTAGGTTTTCTTCTAGAATTTGGATTCCACCAGTAACGGAGTTGAAGAATGAAATTTTACAGGAAGCTCATAAATCAAGGTATTCAATCCATCCAGGAAGTACCAAGATGTACAGAGATTTGAAGGAAAATTATTGGTGGCCAGATATGAAGAGGGAAATTGCGGAATGGGTTAGTAGATGTTATATATGTCAGAAAGTTAAAGCAGAGCATCAGAGACCAAGTGGATTGTTGCAGCCATTGGAGATTCCAGAGTGGAAGTGGGAGCATATTGCCATTGATTTCATAGTTGGATTACCAAGGACGAAAGCTAATCATGATGGCATTTGGGTTATAGTGGATAGACTTACCAAGTCAGCTCATTTTCTACCTATAAATGAAAGATTTTCACTAGACAAGTTAGTCCATATATACCTGAAAGAGATCGTAGTTCGTCACGGAGTCCCTGTGTCTATCGTATCTGATCGAGATCCGAGATTTAATTCGAGATTTTGGAAAAGGTTTCAAGAATGTTTGGGAACGAGACTGAATATGAGTATGACTTACCATCCACAGACGGACGACCAGAGTGAAAGAACAATTCAGACGATCGAAGACATGTTACGTGTTTATGCCATTAATTTCAAAGGAAGTTGGGACGAGCATTTACCCTTGGTAGAATTTGCTTACAACAACAATTATCATGCCAGTATTGGGATGCCACCCTATGAAGCTCTTTATGGACGCAAATGTTGATCTCCTTTATATTGGGACGAAGTAGGAGAACGCAAAATACTTGGACCTGAATTGGTGCCGCAGACGAAGGAAGTTGTTGAAGTTATCCAGAAGAGATTGATAGCAGCACAAGATCGTCAAAGAAAGTATGCAGATTAATCAAGGAAAAATATGGAATTCGAAGAAGGAAATTTGGTATTACTGAAAGTATAACTGTGGAAGGGATTGACGAGATTTGGGAGAAAAGGAAAACTGAGCCCAAGATACGTTGGACCTTTTGAGATTTTAAAATGCATTGGCAAAGTAGCTTACGAGTTGGCATTACCTTCGCACATGGAGCACATTCACAATGTTTTTCACGTTCGATGCTTAAGAAATATAATCTAGACTCCAGGCATGTAATCGAATACGAACCAATAGAGCTTCAAACAGATTTGTCATATGTAGAGAGTCCGATAGAGATTCAAGAAAAAAGAGAAAAAGTGTTAAGGAATAAAGTGGTAAAGTTAGTAAGAGTATTGTGGAGAAACCCAAAGGTTGAAGAGTCAACCTGGGAGTTAGAAAGTGATATGAGAGAAAAGTACCCTCATTTATTTTCCTAGGAGATTCTGAGGACAGAATCCTTTTAAGGGGGAAGGATGTAATAATTGGGAAATATCGTGTAATTATTTTTGCTAATAAATAAATATTATGCATGTCCAATATTTATTCAGTGAATTAATTGTTAAGTGGTATATGTATTTGGATGTTTAAAAATAATATCAATTGAGTATTTTAATTTTTATATGTCCAAAATAAAATATGGATAATTGTCATATCTTCCTATTTATTTTTATGTTGATTTATGATTTTATAGGAAATTTATTGATTTTATGAATTCTTTTTCCGAGTATTTATAAACTATTTCATATAATCGGGAACCAACCGATGTCATCCATTTTTACGTTTTTATAATTCAAAACTCTTCCGAGAACTCCTTCCTAACCGAATTACAATATTCCGATCATTTTCCATGTTTTGACTTTTTCAATCCGGCGTACGGTTTGTCCTATGCGGTCCCGACGCAATATTTTCGATACATTATTCGTTTCGGTAAATCAATAAAACTCGTATTTTCGATAAACAAGATCTTTTTATTAAACTATCACAATTATCACCTCGTAATACGTGTAACCAGGCACTGAGACCTAGACCGCAGTACAAATTTTACTGATTTGGATAATTATCTCGAAAACCGGTACTATTTGGATTAGTTTTTATAAATAAACGTACCATTTTGTATCTGGAATGATCCAACAGGATACTAATTTTACGTAATTATAAATAACCTTTACTATAACGTCTGGGAAATATTATGTAATTATTTTTATCAATAAACAATTATTACGTGATTTTTATGTGAATTTTGGTGAATTATTTGATAATTGATACTAATATTTGAATATTTATTTCTGATAAAAATAAGATATTTTAATTTTTAATTATTCAGAATTAAATATAGATAATTTTGGTATTTTTATGGTAATTTATGGATTACCATATGATTATATAAGGATTTATAGAATTAATAATGATTATTTTACATAATTATAAAATTAATTTTTAGAATCAGAAATCGTCCGACTTTAATCATTTTCACGTTACCCGAAACTATTCCAAAACCTACTTCCTAACCTAATCTGATAATTCTGACCACTTTCTGTGTTTTGACTTTTTCGATTCGGGGTACGGTTTGACCTGTACGAGTCCCGGTGTGAAATTTTCGATACGTAAATCATTTTATATATCGATAATAATCCATATTCTCAAAAATTGAGACATTATTACCTTATTTTTTTATAGAGTGTTTTATAAGAGACTTTGTTTTGATAATTATCCAAATCGGGTATCAAAATTGTATCGTTATGTAGTTACTTAGCGGCTAAGTAACCTATTTTTGGATCCGATATGTACCTATAATTATTGAATTATTAAACAAATAAAACATGTAATGGTTTTGTCAGCTATGTGTTGTTGTGGTATTAATTGTTTGTGATTTGTTGGACGCGAAGATTAATTTTATAATTAATTATCGAGCTGTATGAATTTAATTCATTTTAAAATAATTTTATTAAATATTTATTCTTGTTAATGCTAAAATTGCTCCTAAAATTATTTTTTTTGTTTTATAATTTTATTTATTATTTTTAGGGGTTTATAAAATTTAGAAATTAATATTTTATCAATTATTTAATTTTAAATAATTTTCTGATTTCATTAAATTGTAAAATCAATTTTTAATTCTAAGATGTTACAAAAATCATGAAAATTTTATTTTATTAACTTTTAAATATTCGAGAATTTTAAAATTGTTTTGGAAATTTTATTAACTTTTATTTGCCTGCACCTTTGTTCGTTAAATTGTTAAATACGGATATAAATTGCATTTCAAAAATGTTTTAAAAATTACGAGAATTCTAATTTATCAGATTCTGATTATTTCAGAAATTTAAAGAGTGTTTTGTAATTATTCCGATATGTTTCGATTCGCAACGATATCGTTAAATGCGGAGCTAATCAGTCAAAAGGAAAAAATAAAAATAAAAATCTAATGATAAAAACCCCACAGCCACAACACCGCCTTTCTTCCTCAATCTCTCTCGCCTCTATCGACTCAATTCTCTCTTCTCCCTCCCAATTTCTTCTCTTTTTCTCTCTTAATTTCTTCAATCTCTCGGCTGCTTTTCTTTTACCACCGTTCTCCCGTCTATGCCTCCATTTCTTTTCCTGTTCCTCGGTAATTTTCCGATCGTCGCCTTACATATTCCGGCCTTGGCTTCACTGTTCGTACCTATTACTTCTGCATATATGTATATACATGTGTATATATGTGTATAATTGTGTATGTGTGTGTGCATGGAATCGTGTGTGTGTGTGTTGCCTTGAACCGCCGCCTCTCCTCGGTTTTCCGGTGAGACGGTGGCGAGTGGGCGGCGCGTGTGCAACTGTGTGTGTGTCGGGCTCTGCGTGTGTGTTTGTGATGTGTGAAGTGTGGATGTGTGTTACCTTGTGTGTGTTGTGCACTGTGAGTGCGCGGTTGAGCTGTGCTGTCCGTCTGAGTTTGATTTTCCGGTGATGCGCGCGTGTTATGCGCGTGTGGCCCGTTTTGTTTGAGATTCTTTTAATTATATCTATTTTATTTCGTGCAGGAAATTAATGAATAAATATTCATGAAATAAAATTCATTTTCGTGGGAGAAAAAATATTTTAATCGGTGGGGTTCGCGTCGAAACCCCGAATTAATCGTGTACCCGCGAATTTTACAGTCATCGGCGATGTACCTCGGCGAGCCGACGGTGGGTGATGATGATTTTTATCAGAGTCCTACGTTTATTAATAAAATTAAATTAGTTATGAAATAAATTTCGAAACCAACACGAATGATAATAGTTAATAATTGAATTTGTATTGATGGTTGGGATTGATGAATTGGATTGTGAATTGAATTGTGATTGTTGATTGTGAATGACGTAGGACTGATTCGACGGGTAGGCCGATAAATAAAGGAAACACTGCTCGATTTTCGGGAAAATTAATTCCGAAAATACGGGAACGCAACCTGTAATTATCGGAGACGTCGAACAAGGATATATAATTAAATTTTACAAAACTTACTTATGTGACGTGACAAGATATTTTGTGAATAATCGATTACCCTATTTTCAAAACAACATATATACGTGTTTTCTGAAAATAAATACCGAACTGAGCTCTGAAAATGTGAACCCTAATTGCTATGTGTATTTTAATAATACATATAAATATAAGTTGGATTATGAAATCACGTGGGTAGATGTGATAGTGGTTTTAAGTCGAGCTTAAGCGATTATCTGAATTAGGGTATTTTAACCCTGTAGGTCCTAGTCGGAAGACCCGAGATTTGGCGTTGGACTAGGAACGATCTAGTGATTAGTCGATGAGATCAACGAAGTTTCAAGCGAAGGACATGTGCGTTGAAATCGTAGCTAGAATAGGATCGTGGTTTGATGATAAAGCCAAATGTTCAAGGCAATCCGAAAGTCAACCGATAATAATGGTTAAAGCTTATTGAGGCAAGTATTCCAGAACTTTCTTTTAAATACTGCAAGTATTCCCGATTTTTCTTTTAAAATACTGCAAATAATTATTCATTCCTATTCTAAGTTCAGAATAGTTAACTGTTTTATATTTCGCTACAATTACTATGATTATGCATGTTCTTTTATTTTTGTTCCGATAATTCGATTGCTCTCTTGAGCAAATACCCATTCTTTCGGGTTATTTGCAAACCCTGAATTGGGATGTTTTGAATTCAAAATAATTTGACATCAAAATACTCCATGGGCTGGATAATGATGATGTTTTGGGGATTAAGTGTGTCTTAATCCTGAGGACCGGGATATGACTGGTGCCTCGAAATGGGCTGTAGTTCCTAGGTACCTGAATGGACCTATACAGTCGGGTATAGATCTGCACTGTATCCTGACTGATCAGCAGGGTATAGTTCATATGTTAGTTTTAGTGTCCAGTCTCATTTGTTGTTGATCGCCATTAATAGCATTCTCTCTCGAATGGTTTTATGATTCCAAAACTGGACAAAACCCTGATTCAGGAGATGAATCGGGGAATCGCTTGTCATTTTTGGATCTTAGGTAAAGGCTGGTGACAGCCAACGTTTATTTGCTCAACTCATTCAAATAAATAGAATTGTTTAAAATTGTTTTAAGATTTTCTCCGAAAATTTTCCTTTAAAGTTAATGCTTAAACTCAAATTATATACTTGCTGGGCATTTTTGGCTCACTCTTGCTTTGTAAATTCTTATCTCTTTCATAAACAGATAGAGATAGAAGTGAATAGCTTTCGTTAAACAGCAGAAGTTAGAGAATTTTCCGCTGCGAGAGGACGAAGATGTTAGGAAAATAAGGCAAGATCATTAGCATAAAGTTATTTACACTTGTATTGTAGTTGTCGTGAATTGTAGAAGATTAGATTCTTGTTTCATACCATAACCTGTAAACGATCCGGATTCAAGGGGTTAATTGAATATTCTTTTGTTTTATGTAAAGATTGTTTTCATGACACCAAATCTTGACCCCGGATTTGGGTTGTTACAAGTTGGCATCAGAGTTGCAGGTTATTGGTCACTGAAATAAGATTAGGTGAGAGTAAGATAGGAATGATAGGTCGTACAAGATAGGAAAGACCCTAGGCATACTCAGTTTAAGTTGAGTTGAGTGCGAACTAGAGTTAACAGATCCGATATGGATTTGATAAGATAGGATTGTTGAGAAATTGTAAGGCGAATATTGCAATGCTATAGGTATACTGAGTTCTCAGATTCTACAATAATGAGGAATCGATAGATCCACGGAGACTGGGTATGATACCCTACTTTCATGTGGTTTTAAGGAAAATGCGATTGAGTCTTGTGAGAACTTCGTCAGTTTCAGTACGATTTAACTTAGAATTAGGTAGTAGGACGAGCTCCACGCCGAAGGCAACCAGTTGATAAAAGCTGATGAAGAACCAACGTTGCACATTTCGAAGGCACCACCATTGCGAGAAGATTCTTATCACTTATCGGGAGCTGCGCAAGAAATGATATCTACCTTACTAGGTATAGGTAAGACTAGCAAGAAGAAGCGACCCTATCTATAGACCGAACGTCGAATCGCCTGCGTGATTGCAATCATAACGTCAAGAACGATGACAAGAATGTCCAAGACAGTACTAGATGTCAGCGTTGCGGTGGAATTGAGAATAAAATGATATACAACGGTAAATGAAGTTTTGGTGACTAATAAGTGCGAGCAGAATCCAAGGAAGAGTGGAAGAAGTACCAAAGTAGAGAGACCCTTATATAGGCATTCTTTTAATTAGACATTTCATTGGTAAATCATAAAAGAAATAACAAGTAACTTATATAGTAATGACGATCAAATATTTGATTTTCAAAACTTTAAAATGAGATGTCGGAAAAGATTTTCTTAATCAACCTTCAGAGGATTTTTGGTAGGAAATGAGTTTTACAAATTGGTTGTCAAATTACTATTTATGTTCTTGTTATTATAAACAGAAAATGACCTAAAAAGAAGAATGGAACTAGACTTAGTGATGTTAATTTGAAGGGCCAAATAGACCCCCAGCAGGGAGAAGGTTTAAAGTCTTCTGTTAAAAAAAATGAAAGTAAACGTTATTTAATAAAATCAATAATTTAATCAACATATTAAAATATTATTTACCCAATTTATGAAATTGTTAAAAATTTAATGAAATTCGTGATTCAAGCGGTTAGAGGGTGATTGAAAGAATCTTCTAGATGATTAGAGAAGAATCATATTTCTATTGACGTAATTGAGGCGTTGCGTGATCGATGGATATTTTACGCGACATGGATGAAATCTGAAGCCGTGATTTTAAATTTCGGAATGACGCGATTAAGACCAAATTATTGAAGCATTTGGTGTGAAGGCATTTCCAGACATCATTTCGAAGCAATGATGTGACTTAAATTGTAAACCGGTATCTGAAAGATCCTGAAGGCAAATGTCGGCGAAGCATGGAAGGTGATCAACACTAACATCCTTTCTTCTAATACGATAGTATACGTTTTTCTTGATTCTTGAATGTGACTGGAAGCAATGATTATAAATTTTGTAAGGACGCGATATGATCGAATTATTAAAGTTTTGAATATGGAGGCATTTCCAGAAGACATTTCGAAGTTATAACGTGACCTAAACGGTGAATCTCTCATCTGAACGGTCCCTGGAGGCATACGTAAATGAAGCGTGGACAGTGACCAATGGTGATCTACAATGTTATTCTTTTACAAACACGATAGCATATGTTCTGCTCGAGTTTTGAATATTTATGAGCTTCTTTTGTTGATAAATATATGAGGCGAAAACGAAAGAAAATTTATTGTATTCCTTTTGAACTATTTCTCTTCTCAAATTCTTGATTCCTAATTGAGACAACAGTGTTGTGATATGACGCTTTGTCAAAATGACAAAGAGTCGAGTTGGACGCCACCTAATCATGTGCTGTATGCCATATAGTATGAAAGACTGGCTATCTTGAGTACGGATATGGTTGTCTCATTCTTCCCTCATTTTTCTTCCTTCAATTTTCTGATTTACAAATTTTTCCAATCGGTTGCTGCATTTTTATTCTTTATTCCGTTTTTCGATCAAAATCATGTTCACAAACTCTCCTCTTGCATCGAGTATGTTCTCTGACGATTACAAAAGAAATAGAATAATGTCGTGCGACAGGTAGAAGTACGTGTCGAAGGAAAATATGATTGCAAGCCGATAAATGGGGGACATTTGCGAGCAAGGAAGAATGGATACACCGACAATGCGGTCGTGGAAAAGACATCAAATCTGACAGTTGTTCGTGTTACGAGGATCTCGTCAGTACGGTAGATTACGTTACCGCAATGCACTTCGAATTGGAAGATTTCGATGAGAAATGAATCTTTAGTGAACCGTAATGATTAGATCAATTACAAAATAAGGAAGTAAAGTTGTGTGTGTCAGACAGAGCAAACGAGTATCGGAACAACGATCAAAGATCAAGGAAATTCTGAACAATGACTCAGACATGCAATTACTACATGAAACATCCCTTCGTCACGGGAAGATATTTGTCGTGAAGATTCAAGATGGAAGAAATTGAACTGCGAACGTGCTCTTCAAGCAATTGTGAAGTTCTCTAACTTACGTAAATAAGTGATGGTGAATTCCATGCTCATATCCGGGTCAGTGATGAAAGTTTGATGCGGAACCATAAGTGGAGATGAAACAATGGTGACTCGACGGTGAAACCTTTTAAGAAATAACGAAATTAATGATGGAGTTTTCACTTGATTGTGATAATTAAGACCCTGCGTGGTTATTAAGAGATAAACAAGATAGTTAATGAAATTGAATGGGTATCGTCAAAGATAGAGGATTGGTGTGACTGGTTGAAAGATGCAACATCATTCTTAAACGTAACTATATACAATTAGTAATGGCAAGAATGATTTAAAAGAATCGCGAAGTAAAATCCTTGAAAAAAACAAGAAGATAAATTTTAAAAGTTCACTAATAACATTTTGTAATATTCCGAAAGAACTGAGAAAGGCATGGCCATGTTAGTTATTGTTGATTTAGGACCGTAAGTCTCATTTCAAAAGATATATGATATGCCAGATAGGTGCTGATCAAGATGATAAAATACGAATTATGGATGATCCGGTTGATTGATGGTGTCGGCTTGAGTCCGACTGGTAGTCAATGGTATAGGGGAAGTGCTGCCCAAATTTTCAGAAATTACCCTACATTCAAGAATAAGGAAGTATATGGTCGTTTTCATCAGTACTCCAAATGATTGCGATCTCGGTTCTTGAGAAAGTTGTTATGATCAAACCGACTTTATATAATTGGTCTTTGATTCCAGTTAGCTAATCATCATTTGGTTTAAGTGATCAATTAAAAGAGTTAATTGATCCACTTTACCAACTAATGATCAGATAAATGAAGATTAATTACAATTAGATTGAGTCAAGCTCTAACATGATTTCCAGAACCAAAAATCAAAGCAATTAGCAAATTGGAGGAAGTGATGGAATTAGCAGAAATCGAAAGTTTAGTAAAATTAGCGTGATGTTGCTGCAGACAGGTACGAGATTTTACCTAGACGAATACGCCCTTGCAACAGATAAGAGGAACAGAAAGTTATTGGTATATACGAATAAGAAGAATATTTCCAAGAACTGAAGGTGTAAGACAAAACAAACAGATGTTATCATGTTCCAAGAAGGACTTG
Organism: Apium graveolens; assembly: GCF_009905375.1. Classification (NCBI taxonomy): domain Eukaryota; kingdom Viridiplantae; phylum Streptophyta; class Magnoliopsida; order Apiales; family Apiaceae; genus Apium; species Apium graveolens. The sequence continues at coordinate 198,041,279 of NC_133652.1, forward strand.
AATGTACACTTCTTTTGAATGGAAATTGAATGGAAGTTACTGTAAAATAATGGAAAGCTCGCAAATTCAAGCATCTAAGGTAAGACGGAGACTGATGAAGTCCGCATGTGAACTCAAAAAAAAAGATGTTGACCAACAAGGTAAAGTCAAATACGTGATCCGTGATGAGTTAAGCAAGGTTAAAAAAATATCTACCGATGAAATTCGATAATTCTGTTAGTAAGAATTTAAATATTATAAATAAAAGCCTTCATTCCAGTGTGAACTTCGGAAATGATCTATCCAATAATAAACAGAGTAATATTACTAAGAAATAGAAATTCGTCATGTATGAAAGAGATAATGAATAATGAGAATGAAGAACTAATCAAGACAAGAAGTGGAATCAAAAGGATGATAAAGGAATTTTATAAAATAATACAGAAAATATGCAAGTTGGGAACGTCGGTTGTGCCAGAACTATTAGGAGAATGAGGTGAAATGTCGATAGTTGGAGATAGGAATTCGTTCCGAAAATGCATGTAAATAGGGATGATTAAACAAAGGTATTAGTGGCGAACTACTAGAGAAGAATGTTGCAATGAATTTCATGTCTGAATTCTTTAAAATTAAAGTGAAGTCCCAAAGGTTCGAGCAAATGATTTGCCAAGGTTACCTCGGGGAATGAGGTAAGAATTTCTCGTAGTTTACCGCACAGAGTCAAGCTGGTGTCAAAAGCCTTGTATCGTATAACTCAATAGAGATGAAATAATAAGTGAAGGAAAACTTTAGAAATGTGGAATGAAAGAATAATGAAATAAAAAGTATTTTGCGATGTGCACAAAAGCGGTCTTGGAAAAAGAGAATGGGGATATGAAGTTACGCATCGATTATCCGAAATTGTAAGTTTGAAGATTAAGTGAACACACCGTACCAGGAGTATTTGGATAGTGTGATTGTATTAATTCAAGGACTAAAAAGACCAAGTTAAATGCCTGAAGATATGCATGCAAAAAGTTGGAAAAAAATAACAACTGCATTCTCAGCTTCAAAGATATGAATTCTGGGTATAATTGATTATGAGCTCCAGTGTGTGGCTAACTACCAATTAGGAAAGGTCCATTTAGGAACAAATGTTTCAAATAGAAAGAAAAGAGTGAATACCATTAAGATTGTGGGAAAATGGTTAACAAAATTGATAAAGTTGGAAATTGAAGAATAGGTTTTGATCCGTCTTCTGGGTTATGCTGATACTTACTTTGTTGTTGGATATCAATGGTGGTATTAATACAGATGATTGATATTGACTTCAGTATGGGACGTTGTGAGCATCAAAGTTCGTATTGGTATCTAATTTGATACGACGACAAAATGAGTATTAGTACCGAGAGACTGGATTTTTGAATAAAGTTATGATTCATTCCGTTTCAAATTAATATTTCCTTTTAGATAGTAACAGATTCTCGCCCGATAAATCTACTTGATAGTGATTGAAAAGAAACAGAAGTATGCTAGTGGTGAGTAGATGCAATTGCCGAGATTTTCCTTTTTCATTTTTGGAATAGATGTAGAACATTTCGAAGCATCGGACGTCATGGGCTCAGGATATCGGGCGCAGACGAATAGAAATGCAAGAGACCGATTAAAGATTCTCGAATACGATTGAAAATAATCATAGACCAGGCTAACCAAACAAAAGGAGACATGAAAAGTAGAGTAAAACAGTCAGTGAAAATAGAAAGTTCATGAACACGAACTATTATAATTAGAAAGAAAAGAAGGGTTGGTGTAAATTAAGTTAGTCCTTCGAAACAATGAAGTAGATAAAATGATTGTGAATGAGTTGATCTTGTTGTCCCAGGTATAACGAGTTTATAAGACATTCATGTGTGTATGACTACGAAGATTAATTTGGCTCCAAATGTATGGAGTAAAGATTGAGTTAGGGGTTGCATGAGCAACTGATAGATTTGATGACGGTAAAAGGCCGTTGAGTTGTGATTAAAGTAATGAGAACTGAGAAATTATAAGAAAGATACTTGGAAAATACTATGGTCTGTTCCTTAGCATGATTTTGAGGACAGAATCCTTTTAAGGGGGAAGGATGTAACGTCTGGGAAATATTATGTAATTATTTTTATCAATAAACAATTATTATGTGATTTTTATGTGAATTTTGGTGAATTATTTGATAGTTGATACTAATATTTGAATGTTTATTTCTGATAAAAATAAGATATTTTAATTTTTAATTATTCAGAATTAAATATAGGTAATTTTGGTATTTTTCTGGTAATTTTTGGATTACCATATGATTTTATAAGGATTTATAGAATTAATAATGATTATTTTACATAAATATAAAATTAGATTTTAGAATCAGAAATCATCCCACTTCAATCGTTTTTACGTTTTTACAACCCGAAACTCTTCCGAAAATTCCTTCCTAACATAATCTGATAATTCTGAACACTTTCCGTGTTTTGACTTTTTCGATTCGGGGTACGGTTTGACCTGTACGAGTCCCGGTGTGAAATTTTCGATACGCAAATCATTTTATATATCGATAAGAATCCATATTCTCAAAAGGCGAGACATTATTACCTTATTTTTGTATAGAGTGTTTTATAAGAGAATCTGTTTTGATAATTATCCAAATCGGGTATCAAAATTGTATCGTTATGTAGTTACTTAGCGGCTAAGTAACCTATTTTTGGATCCAATATGTACCTATAATTATTGAATTATTAAACAAATAAAATATGTAATGGTTTTGTCAACTATGTGTCATTGTGGTATTAATTATTTGTGATTTGTTGGATGCGAAAATTAATTTTATAATTAATTATCGAGCTGTATGAATTTAATTCATTTTAAAATGATTTTATTGAATATTTATTCTTGTAAATGCTAAAATTGCTCCTAAAATTATTTTTATTATTTTATAATTTTATTTATTATTTTTAGGGGTTTATTAAATTTAGAAATCAATATTTTATCAATTATTTAATTTTAAATGATTTTCTGATTTCATTAAATTGTAAAATCAATATTTAATTCAAAAATGTTACAAAAATCATGAAAATTTTATTTTATTAACTTTTAAATATTCGAGAATTTTATAATTGTTTTGGAGATTTTCTGGCTTTTATTTGCCCGCACCTTTGTTCGTTAAATTGTTAAATAAGGATATAAATTGCATTTCAAAAATGTTTTAAAAATTACGAGAATTCTAATTTATCAGATTTTGATTATTTCAGAAATTTAAAGAGTGTTTTGGAATTATTCCGATATGTTTCGATTCGCAACGATATCGTTAAATGCGGAGCAAATCGGTCAAAAGGAAAAAATAAAAATAAAAATCTAATGATAAAAACCCCACAGCCACACCACCGCCTTTCTTCCCCAATCTCTCTCGCCTCTCTCGACTCAATTCTCTCTTCTCCCTCCCGATTTCTTCCCTTTTTCTCTCTTAATTTCTTCCATCTCTCGACTGCTTTTCTTTCACCACCGTTCTCCCGTCTCTGCCTCCGTTTTTTTTCCTGTTCCTTGGTAATTTTCCGATCGCCGCCTTACATATTCCGTCCTTGGCTTCGCTGTTCGTACCTGTTACTGCTGCATATGTGTATATACATGTGTTTATACGTGTATAATTTTTTGCGTGTGTGCGTGGAATCGTGTGTGTGTGTTGCCTTGAACCGCCGCCTTTCCTCGGTTTTCCGGTGAGACAGTGGCGAGTGGGCGGCGCGTATGCAACTGTGTGTGTGTCGGGTTCCGCGTGTGTGTGTTTGTGATGTGTGAAGTGTGGATGTGTGTTACCTTGTGTGTGTTATGCACTGTGAGTGCGCGGTTGAGCTGTGCTGTCCGTCTGAGTTTGATTTTCCGGTGACGAGCGCGTGTTATGCGCGTGTGGCCTGTTTTGTTTGAGATTCTTTTAATTATATCTATTTTATTTCGTGCAGGAAATTAATGAATAAATATTCGTGAAATAAAATTCATTTTCGTGCGAGAAAAATTATTTTAATCGGTGGGGTTCGCGTCGGAAACCCGAATTAATCGGGTACCCGCGAATTTTACTGTCGTCGGCGATGAACCTCGGCGGGCCGACGGTGGGCGATGATGATTTTTATCAGAGTCTTACGTTTATTAATTTAATTAAATTAGTTGTGAAATAAATTTCGAAACCAACACGAATGATAATAGTTCATAATTGAATTTGTATTGATGGTTGGGATTGATGAATTGGATTGTGAATTGAATTGTGATTGTTGATTGTGAATGACATCGGACTGATTCGACGGGTAGGCCGATAAATAAAGGAAACACTGCCCGATTTTCAGGAAAATTAATTCTGAAAATACGTGAACGCAACCTGTAATTATCGGAGACGTCGAACAAGGATATATAATTAAATTTTACGAAACTTACTTATGTGACGTGACAAGATGTTTTGTGAATAATCGATTACCCTATTTTCAAAACAACAAATATACGTGTTTTCCGAAAATAAATACCGAACCGAGCTCTGAAGATGTGAACCCTAATTGCTATGTGTATTTTAATAATATATATAATATAAGTTGGATTTTGAAATCGCGTGGGTAGATGTGATAGTGGTTTTAAGTCGAGCTTAACTGATTATCTGATTTAGGGTATTTTAACCCTGTAGGTCCTAGTCGGAAGACCCGAGATTTGACGTTGGGCTAGGAACGATCTAGTGATTAGTCGACGAGATCAATGAAGTTTCAAGTGAAGGACATGTGCGTTGAGATCGTAGCTAGAATAGGATAGTGGTCTGATGATAAAGCCAAATGTTCAAGGCAATCCAAAAGTCAACCAATAATAATGTTTAAAGCTTATTGAGGCAAGTATTCCAGAACTTTCTTTTAAATACTGCAAGTATTCCCGATTTTTCTTTTAAAATACTGCAAATAATTATTTGTTCCTATTCTAAGTTCTGAATAGTTAACTATTTTATATTTTGCTGCAATTACTCTGATTATGCATGTTCTTTTATTCTAGTTCCTATAATTTGACTGCTCTCTTGAGCAAGTACACACTCTTTCGGGTTATTTGCGAACACTGAATTGCGATGTTTTGAATTCAAAATGATTTGACATCAAAATACTCCATGGGCTGGATATGATGATGTTTTGGGGATTAAGTGTGTCTTAATCCTGAGGACCGGGATATGACTGGTGCCTTGAAATGGGCCGTAGTGCCTAGGTACCTGAATGGACCTATACAGTCGGGTATAGATCCGCACTGTATCCTGACTGATCAGCAGGGTATTGTGCATATATTTGTTTTAGTGTCCAGTCTCATTTGTTGTTGATCGCCATTAAAGGCATTCTCTCTCGAATGGTTTTATGATTCCAAAACCGGATAAAACCCTCATTAAGGAGATGAATCGGGGAATCGCTTGTCATTTTTGGATCTTAGTTAAAGGCTGGTGACAGCCAACGTTTATTTTCTCAACTCATTTAAATAAATAGAATTGTTTCAAATTGTTTAAAGATTTTGTCCGGAAATTTTCCTTTAAAGTTATTGCTTAAACTCAAATTATATACTTGCTGGGCATTTTTGGCTCACTCTTGCTTTGTAAATTCTTATCTCATTCAAAAACAGATAGAGATAGAAGTGAATAGCTTTCGTTAAACAACAGAAGTTAGAGAATTTTCTGTTGCGAGGGGACGAAGATGTTAGGAAAATAAGGCAAGAGCATTAGCATTAAGGTATTTACACTTGTATTGTAGTTGTCGTGAATTGTAGAAGATTAGATTCTTGGTTCATACCATAACCTGTAAACGATCCGGATTCAAGGGGTTAATTGAATATTATTTTGTTTTATGTAAAGATTGCTTTCGTGACACCAAATCTTGATCCCGGATTTGGGTTGTTACATTTACCGTATTTTATTTCGTACCAGAAATCATTTGCAAACGGTATTTACAGAGTTTTTACAGAGAAAATACTATAATTATATTTTTTCTTCGTAATCAAACACAAATTCGGAGGCGTTATCGATATCCGATTGTGGCGTACATATACTCAAAACGGAGCTACTGAAATCTAGAATCCAAATCTTTTATCCGTTTCACTGCAGATTTCAAAGGTATTTTCTGATTTAATTTTTTATATTCGAATTTCTTGATAATTAAATTATGATTTTTTGTTCGAGAGATTGTTTATATGATTTGATGATTGTATGTTGTAGAGCTTGTTCTCCTGATCATTTTGGTATATTATACTCTTGAGTTGGAGTTCAATTACATGTTTAATTTTGGGTTTGATTTTCGGAATTAGAAATTAGGGTTTATAGTTTGTTTGAATGTTCTTGATTAAATTTAGGGGTTTCTTAAATAGGGATTAACAGTTGTTGAGAGATAGTGGGTTTTGTTCCCCTTGAAATTTGCAATCAATTCAAATATACCTTGCTAATCGACGTTGCTTGTAGTTACCGTGGTTGTGTTTGGAAAGTTCGCCGGTGTTCTTCGTTTTTCGGCCAAAATCCGGCCAATTTACTAACGTTCTGTGAGATATGATTGAATGATATAGTTGCTAGCAGTAAACGGAATAAATCTGCACAGTTTGGGGTGGTTCTGGGCTATGGAGCGTGATTCCGGTGAGCTTGCGTGCCGGCGGGTCGCTGTTAATGGCTTCCCGGCCGTCCGCCGGCGAAGTGGAAGGAGGAAGACGGCAAAATTGTTGTCTAGTCCCCCTAGTTTTTAGAAACTTACAATTTAGTCCCTAACCTTTTAAAAACTTATAAAATTTTGACTTCTGTTTCATTTATTTTCAAAAATAGGATTTCTTTTTATAAAATGATTTTAAAAATAGTTTTAATTATTTTAAATTCCAAAAATCATTTATTTTTAATTCCAAAATTTGTTTTTAATACAAAAATAAATCTAAATTATTTAATTAATTAATTTTAATTAATAATTAATTGATCAATTGATCAATTAATTTAAATATTAATTGATTAATTACTTTAATTAATTATTAATTGATTTTAATTGATTATTTAATTGGATTTAATTATTTAAAAATGAATTAAAAATTCTGAAAAATAGTTTCGAGTTTTAAAATATTATTTTAAATTGTTTCCAAGGCTCGATCATTATTATAAAATTGTTTTGAAGCCAGATTTGCCCAACCGAAACCTGTTTATTGCTTTAAAATTTATCTAACAACTCGTTTTAATTCCGAAAAATGTATTAAAAATCATTTTAAATACCCGAAAGCCTGTTTTTGACCCGAGACTCCTTTACAAATGATATGTCATTGATTATTTGACGTGTTATGTGCTATATGTGACTTGTTATTTGACTGTTGATCTATATGTTCGGTGTTTACTTGTTTATTGCGTAACTTTCAATCCGTTAATCGGATTTGGGTAAAACGAAGGGTAGACAGAAGTGTATACCGAATAGAATCGTATGAGTTGAGTATTGATAGATACTTATGTTTTGTGAGCAGAAGAGGCAAGGCGTAGGAAAGGGAAACAGATAGCCGAGGAGTAAGACAATTTTGATTGGAAGTTAGTACAGTATAGCAAGCTAGTACCAGGCAAGTGTTCTGAACTTTCTCGAGATATATTGTAGTTGATTGATAGTCATGTTCTATATTGCAAGTGCTTTGAAGCACTGAACCCTAAACCCTGATTCCAACTATTGATCTTGAGCCGTAAACCTTATTCTTTCTAAACCATTGATTGTTGTATACCCAAATACAAACCACAAATATACGATACTACTCCACAAATTGTACGTGAAGCTTTCCAAGTGTGAATTTTGGTTAAAAGAAGTAAGATTTCTTGGGCACCTGATTAGCAATAAAGGAGTGGAAGTGGACCCGTAAAAGATTGAAGCAATAATCAACTGGGAGAGGCCAAAAACACCAACAGAGGTAATAAGTTTCGTGCAAGATTTTGCGAAGATAGCTACGCCATTGACAAAGCTTACCAGAAAGAACCAGAAGTTTGAATGGAACGAGAAGTGCAAGGGGAGTTTCCAGGAATTAAATAACAGATTAGTTACTTCTCCAGTGCTAGTCTTACCAGACGATCAAGGAAATTTTGTGATCTACAGTGACGCGTCGTATAAAGGTTTAGGATGTGTTTTGATACAACATGACAAAGTGATAGCCTACGCTTCAAGACAACTGAAACCACATGAAGAAAAATATCCAACTCATGATTTTGAATTGGCAGCTATAGTATTTGTATTGAAGATATGGAGGCACTATCTTTACGGAGAGAATTGTGGGATCTAAATGGACCACAAAAGTTTAAAGTATATTTTTACTTAGAAGGAATTGAACATGAGGCAGAGAAGATGGGTAGAATTTAACAAGGACTATGACTGTACCATCAACTATCATCCAGGCAAAACAAATATGGTGGCAGATGCTCTAAGCAGAAAAGAAAGGTTAAATATGATTACTTCATCTGAGGAATTGATCAAGGAATTTGAGAAGCTTGAAATAGAGGTCAGTACCCCAAATATGTCTACAGATGTGTTATGTGCAATGTCTTTTCAACCAAAACTATTAGAGAACATAAGAAGATGTCAGGAAGAAGTAATGAGCCATGAGCAAGAAGAGTTGACAGGAGAAAAGAAAGGGAGCCAAGCTAAAAGACAAGATTCTTCGAGACACTCACAACTCCAGATATTCAATTCATCCCGGGAGTACGAAGATGTATAGAGACTTAAGAGAAAACTTTAAATGGCCAAGTATGAAGAAAGAAATTGCAGAGTGGGTAAGTAAGTGTTACACTTGCCAGCGAGTCAAAGCGGAATATCAAAGGCCCAGTGGACTGATACAACCATTGGACATTCCCGAATGGAAGTGGGAACATATTGCGATGGATTTTTTTATTGGATTACCGAGGACCAGGGCAAATCATGATGCAATTTGGGTTATTATTGACAGATTGATGAAGTTAGCGCATTTTCTTCCTATCAACGAGAAATACTCATTGGATAAATTTGTCATGTTATACCTGAAGGAAATTGTGGTTCGACATGGAGTTCCAGTATCCATAGTTTCAGACAGATATCCTCGATTTAATTCAAGATTTTGGAGAAGTTTTCGAGATTGTATCGGAACGAAGTTGAATATGAGTATCGCGTATCATCCACAGACAGATGGTCAAAGTGAAAGAACAGTTCATACTATAGAAGACTTGCTAAGGGTATGTTCTCTAGATTTTGAAGGGAGTTGGGACGAACACTTGCCATTGGTTAAATTCTCCTACAACAATAGTTATCATGCCAGTATTGGAATGCCGCCTTATAAAGCTTTGTACGAGAGAAGATGCAGATCTCCAATATATTGGGAAGAAGTTGGTGAGAGAAAGATTTTAAGTCCAAAATTGATCCAACAGACAAAGAGAAAATAGAACACATTCGGAAAAGATTACTAACAGCTCAAGATCGTCAACACAAGTATGCTGATCCTGCTAGAAAGGATATAGAATTTGAAGTTGGTGAAGCAGTGCTATTGACGGTTTGACCTTGGAAGGGTTTATCAAGATTCGGGAAGAAAGGAAAGCTGAGTCCACGCTATGTTGGCCCTTTTGAGATTTTGAGGCGTGTGGGAAAGGTTGATTATGAGTTTGCTTTACCACCTCACATGCAGCATATCCAAAACGTGTTCCATATGTCAATGTTGAAGCGTTATTTGCCTGATTCGAATCACGTGATAGAATATGAGCCAATCAAGATTCAACCAGATTTATCTTTTGTAGAGCGGCCAGAGCAGATTTTAGATAAAAAAAAGTGCTTAGGAATAAACCTGCGTCTTTAGTGCGAGTGTTGTGGAGTAATACCAAGGTTGAGGAGTCGACTTGGGAGTTGGAAAGCGAAATGCGAACCAAATATCCTCACTTGTTTTCCTAAGCTGATTCTGAGGACAGAATCCTGTTACGGGGGGAATGATGTAATATCCGGGAAAATTATGTGAATATTTTATGTTAAATGAATAAATATTATGTGTTTATATAAGTTAAAATGTTTATTGCCATGATATTATATGTTTTTAAATGCTATATATGTTTCCGTGTGGACCAGAAAATTTTTTGATTGATTAATATGTGTTTAAACTGTAATTATATGAATTGATCTGTAATCGGGACGGTTCTTTATTTGCGTCTTTATCGAGGTACTTGCTTTATTTCGTTTTATGTGCGTTTGAGTGTATTTTATGTGTTTTTGGGATTTTCTTTTAATTTAGGTATCATTTCAGTTTTTCAGAAATAACGGACGGGGACCCTATCGGGACGTTAAAACCCACAAAATTTGTATTCGTATTTTTATAAAATTTAAAGATTCTTCAAATAGTTCGTGTTTTGGTATTTTTGGATTATTCGTAATTTTCGGGGAATTTTATTTACAAATAATATTTAATAATGCTGTCCCGTAAATTATTATTTCTGGACTTGTTATTTTAATTACGTGATAAAAGAGGACCGATTTGTGATTTATTGGGATTTATTACACGGGTATAAATAACCTTCATGTTTATCTATATAATCATATATAAAAAATAAAAATAAATAAAATAAATAATAAATAATCAGATAAGGTCGGTTTCTTCATCTTTTTCGTTTATGTGATTAGAAGAACTCGAGAATTCAGTTTCAAAGATCAATTCAAAGAAGGAGATTTATCAATTTGTTTGCAGCAATCAGCATATCAAATTAAAGCCCTTATCGAGATGATCATTTTGATACCGAATTCATCGATTAAGGTCGAGTTTCTTACTCGTTCCTTGTTCGTCGGAATCGACGGTTTTGGACTTTTGCTTTTAGTGATTATCGAATGAATTTGTTGATTTTATGAGCATCCTGATATTGTTTCAAGTTCATCTGTGTGTAAAATCATGATTTTCAGTGGGTATAATTGATTATGCGAATTCAAATTTATAAGTCAGATTTTTTATTCGATTTTTTTATATTCGTTGATTGTTTGATGATATGATTATTGATAGGTGATTGTTTATGACCAGAGCTTTAATTCTGTGTATAGTTCGTCGATTATGGTTTCTGTTTGTGTGATTATCGTGTTTCGCCGGAATCCTTCGCTGGTTTTAATGGAGTTTGCCGGCGAATGGTTTTTGGGTTTGGATGATTGTTTTATTGTTATTATCTAGACTGTTGAATCGATGTTGGTTGTGTTTGGGTCGAAAAACAGGCGAATGGATCCATTTTGGGGCGTTGCCCGAGTTCCGTCGCGGTCACTGGAAAACCTCGCCGGTTTCTGGGTTTTCCAGAAATCCGGCGGGTTGTTCTTGGCGACCCGGCCGGTTCCTGGTGACCCGTGATTGACCCAGTTGGGTTTTAGACCTAACACGGTGTTAATCTTTTGTTCCCCAAAATAGAAATTAAAATCTGTTTGTGCAATTTTCTTTTTATTTTTATTTCAAAATTTTATTTCTAATTTCCAAAAATTAATTATTTTAATTTTAAAAATCATTTACTTATTACTTATAATTATAAAAATCATTTTCTTAATTGTTTTAAATTCCAAAAGAATTAATTCTGTTATTATTTTTTAAATCCATATTTGTTTTAATTATCTATAATTTCTTTTAATTAATTATTTATAGATTTATTTAATTGATTAAATTCATTTAATCAATTAATTTTATGTATAAATAGTAAAATAAAATATAATTGTTTATAATTAATTCAAATAAATCCTAAAAATTGCTTTAAGCTTTTAAAAATTATATTTTGACATTTTAAAATCAATTAATATTATTATTAATTGATTTATTCCTATTTTATTCTTATTTTATTCATAATAAATGAACCGTTCGTCTGTTTAATACGAAACGAACGTATACAAACTCAGAAAAATATTACGCTTTTAATAAAAATACTTATAAGACCAAATTTCTTTTGTATTGCAATGTCATTTGATTTGATAGTCCTTCTGAGTTGGTGTCTGATCAGTATACACTAGTATTGACCTGATTTCAATTATGAACGTACTGAGACATATCTTATGACGATCTGACTTATGTGTTACATAAATTATGTGATTACGTGATATATGAACAACATGATTACGTGTTACGTGGTATGCATGCTATTTGTTTACGGTTTTAGAATACCATGATTACTTATAAACGATCGAGTAGATGTCAAGACGTATATTTACGTCGATTGAGTTCGGTTTTGTCAATTAAGATAGTCCTTTTGTTTATAGAATCGAGTAGCAAGGAGTGTAGTCAAGTGTTAGACGTAGATAGTAGCCATGATCTATGAACCAGAGTAATAGTAAGAAGTTATCGAGCATATTAGTCAAGTATACCTACTCTCACTTATTGTTCGAGTGATATTTATTCGGACTTTGAATTGAGATTAGGGAATAACTAATTCTTCCAGTTATTTCACCAATGGTTGTTGAGATAACTCTGGACCATGAGAAATGGGGAGTTATGTGGTTAAGGATGTCATTTGATTCGACTCCTTTCATTGAAAATTATTTTTATGGGTTGGATGGTTGTGTTAGAGGCCGTGGAGGCGGTCCAGTATGAGTTATGTGTTATACATGATATAACACCTTTCTAGGCTGATATGTGCCTTGGGTATCCTTTTGTTTAGTTGGATATGCTTCGGCATACCGGTGTTGCTTCGCGGCTAATCACCGGTGGCAACACACTGTCATTCGATGATTCCAATCCCAAAAGAAAATATATAAGAAAATGTTGTTTATTATCCAAAATTTATATCAGTTTTGATATTGTTCAGATATTGTGGTTTGGTTTTGTTCATCATATATATTGTTGTTCTAAATCATAAACTATATACTGCTTGTTGAGCATTTTTTTCGCTCATACTTGTTTCATATCCTAATTCTTTTAGCTAGGCCAGAGCAAGCTTGAGTTCCACGTCTGACCAGAAGTTTTGTGCATGTAGATAGTTTGGTGTATTTTTCGGGTAGACAATTTGGGACATTTGGATAGTCTAGAGGTTTGTAATAAAATTTGAATAAATTGTAAAACTAAATAGACGTATGGTTTGTAATAACAGTTAGTTGTTTTAGTGTCTGTTTCATACTATAACATGTGATCGATCCAGTTGCATACAAGGGGTCATATCTATTATGTTATTCTGCTGTGTTTATTTTATTAGACATGACCCCCAAATCTAGACCCCCGGTTTGGGGGGCGTCACACTAAGGACAAGATACAGCAAACAAAGTATTTTCGAAAGCAACCATAATGTAATACTTCCATAGTCTAACTAGTCAAATTGGGACGGTAAATGAAGCTCCTAGGTTTAGCAAATATTTTAAAAAAGTGTAATTAGAGAATTATACAAGGCCAATTTATCGTAACACAAACACAGTACTTCCAAGTAAACAATTTTGGCCAGACTTTTCTGAATGTATATCTTTTTTATTACAAGTATTTAGGATAGATTTTGAAAATAGACATTGTAACGCCCCCAAATTCGGGGTCAGAGGATTGGGTCGTCACTATGAAATCTCAATCCAAATTAAATGTTTAAGCAATAAATAAATGCCAGGAACTGAATATAGCATCTGTGACCCCAAACTACACCCAAGATCTTTTAAGGTTATAGTTCTAGAAACAAGAATTCCAAATTCCATAAATAATTTTTCACTTTCTTTTCACAAATTCCCAAACTTAACACTTAACCCACTAGTATAACTTCGAAAAGAAGTAAACTAGACCAACAATTTAATAACATAACCAATACATATATATATATAAACACAACTTTATACAATAGAATTTACTCTAGTTCCGCAAACCCTGGACCAACCATCTTCCAATAGCTTCTTCTTTGCTTCCTCGAATTATGCAGCTAAACAACCCAAACTAATCCTCACTGGAGGTTAAATTTAAAAACAGGCTAGTATGAATGAAAGAAATGCTCAGCAAGTTCATTATAGCATATATAGGGTCTTTTGATATAAAATCGACATCTGTATTAGAGCAGAACATTTAAAATCATAATTGATAAAACAGAAAATTTATTAAAGAATCGGATAATTGTTTCTCACTGTATTCAAAACTCTTTTTGATATTTTTGAGCAAAACGCTTCAGCAATACTTTGAACCTTGATGATGATAAAACTCGTAAAACCGCGTTTACAGAAATATCGTAAATAAAAATAACAAGAAGCAATGATTAAGGATTGAATCATAAACTTTATTTTAAACCGAACTCTTGATATTAATACTCATTTTGTTGCCATATCAAATTAGATATCAATACGAACTTTGATACTCACAACATCCCATACTAAAGTCAGCATCAATCATCTATACTAATACCACCTTTGATATTTAACAACAAAGTAAGTATCAGCATAAATCAGAATCTGAATCAAAACTGCATTTCATCATTAATCCAAAACAGAAACTGTTGATAAATAATTTATTCTATGGTTATCAAAAACAATATAATAATTTAGATTGGGATCATTCACCGACAGATGTACTATCACATGCTGATCAGCCCGTGTGATAGCACAAGGTCATGATTCATAGAAACATATCCCCAAAACACGATTACTCAAATAAAAAGGCAATATATCTGCCTGTGGCACAAATCGTGTCATAATATTTCATAGGACGCTTAGCAATAGCCCTCCGGTGGACCGTTTGCCCCGGTCACTTACGCATTGATCCAATCTTAAAACCTTTTATTGAAAAGGGTTCATAATAATTGACACCCAAAATAATTTTATTCACCCATTTACTTGGGTAGGAATATTCACAACCAAATCATTTCTCTCAAAGTCCAAAATATTTATAAATCCAGTAATTAGATAAGTCAAAACATTTAACTATTCTGAACATAGAATAGCAGAGGGTACTTGCATGATAAGCATTTTAATTCAACGATATGTAAAACATTTATTTATTCTGAACTGAGAATAGGGAAAGCTATACTTGCATAATGGGATTCAAAATAAATATCACTTGAACAATAAGTAATGATAGGGATACTTTCCTTTGGGTTTTTAGCAGTTAGTTACACTCGTAGAGACGCAATTATCTCATTCTGGCATCTCGAGACATCGCCGTCTTTTATTTTGACAACTCACTGATATGTTGCTCCTGCGACTGCTAGAAGCCAGATATCCAATACCATTTCATTCCATTCTTTCCAATGTCTGGTCCCGATCAACTTGAATGATCCGCATCTATAATTAAAAAATATAAATTTAATCGTCTAAACGATAATTACTCAACGAACTGTGCGTCAAAACCCTATTGTCCACCCATACGATAGCCTGCACATAAAGAAAATAGTCAAATACAAGACTATTGACCCACGTACGCATATAATGCACATAAATCGTAATCAGATAATCGACATATCACATAATTCATTTCACATATGCCTCAGTTCACCAAAATTTTCGACTCAATACGTTTAAAACTGAAATCGGGTCAAAAATATGATTTATCGATCAAAAATCGACTAAGAATGATTCGTAAAACAAGCGACCTTTTGAAACAAAAGAATTTAGGTCTCGAAAGTATTTTTAATGAAATCGGAATATTTTTCTGAATCTATACGCGTTCATTTCGTATTAAATGGACGAACAATTTATTTATTACGAATAAAATACGAATTATATGCGAATAAATCAATTAATAATAACATTAATTGATTTATAAATACCAAAATATAATTTTTAAAAGCTTAAAAACAAATTTTAGAATTATTTGAATTAATTATAAATAATTTCCATTTATTTAACTATTTATAAATGAAATTAATTGATTAAATGATTTAATCAATGAATTAAATTCATAAATAATTAAATAAAATAAATTATAAATAATTAAATCAAATTAGATTTTTAAAAATAATAAAAGAAAATAATTTTAGGAATTTAAAATAATTAAGAAAATAATTTTAAGAATTTAAAATAATAAAAAATGATTTTTGGAAATCAAATAAATGATTTTTAGAATGAAAGAAAAATGACTTTTAAAATTAAAATTGAATTTTTGAATAAATATTTAAAAATAACATCAGAAACAGAATTCAGGTGGGGGATTTGGGGAAAAATAAATCAAAAGAGGGTCATTTCTCGGGTTTAAAAACGGGTCAGCCTGATTAATCCGGGTCCCCAAGAACAGTCGCCGAATTTCTGGGAAACCCAGAAACTGGTGACAATTCCGGTGACCTCAGAATTATCCGACGAGGTCCGTTTGGTCCTAGAATCGTACTATTTGGTTCCGATTTCGATGCCAGAACAGTCCACTACAACACGATAATTCAATAATGATTTAAACAACCCTATATAATCACCACATCTCAGAAACCGATCAAATCCGATCAAAGTCCGGCTAACTAACCGACAATCATCACCTGCTAACCAATCTTAACGTAATCGGTACTAAAATGAAGCTAATCACTCCTACAATCTATTCATAACCTTACATCGATCAACCAACCATTATAGACTCGGATATTTGTGATTAAAACTCAAGAAAACAAAACTTCGGGTTTCACTAAAACCGAACCATATCTAACATATTAATATATCAAATCATTCCTCAGAATCGCAGGAATGTTAATCCACCAATCAAACAATCAAACAATCAATCGATAATTCAGAAATCCAAAAATTAAGAACGAAGAACTATTATTTCGATTTTACAAAATACTCGATTTCAAATCAAGATAATTATACCGTAAGATCAACCGTGAATTAAGATTCAAATCGACTACTTAAGCGTCCGATTTGGTTCCCTAAATTGATCAAAAACAATGATCAAAGTTGGAGAAAGAAATTTCACCCCAAAGACTTGTTCTTGGATATTATTTTTAATGAAAAATAAAAATAAAATAAAATAAAATAGGCTATTTATAATATCCGGAAAATAAATACCCAAAAATCAATTTAGGATGATTTTATCCCCTAATTAAAGTTATTAGGGCCCAAAATTATAATTATGGGAAATAATTTAAAAGCGATAAAATATAAAATTTGTAACAAAATTTCCAAAAATTGCAAATAATGCAAAAATACAAAACTAAAGGGTATTTGAAATACAGAAAATTTTATAAAAATAAAAACACGAATTTTGTGGGCTTTGACGTCCCGGTGGGATCCCGGTCCGATTTTTTTTGAAAAACAGAAACGCTTCCTAAATAAACAGAAAATCCCAAAAACACATAAAATACATTCAACAAACATAAAACAAGATAAAACGAATAACGCAAATAAACACATGTCCAAATTACGGATCGATTTATATAAATGCATCCTAAACACGTACAAGTATCCTATTGGATCATATCGGATCCGAAAATAGATTACTTAGCCGCTAAGTAACTATAAAACGATATAATTTAATACCAGATTGGATAATTATCAAAACCGAGCTTCTTATAAAACACCTTATACGAAAATAATGCAATAATATCCCTCCTTTCAAGATTACGGGTTTTGTTGATTTATTGAAATGATTATCGTATCGAAAATTTTGTGCCTGGACGCGCACGGGTCAAACCGTAATCCAAATTGAAAAAGTTAAAACACGAAAAATGTCCGAAATTATCATATTAGGTTTGGAAGGAGTTTTTCAAAGAGTTTTGGGTTGTAAAACGTAAGAACGGCTGAAGTTGGACGATTCCCGGCTTTATAAAATAGTTTTATAATTACTCAGAAAATAATTAATAAATTCATAAATCATTATAAAATCATATAACAGTCCAAAAATTACCGGAAAAATATCATAATTATCTATATTTTATTCTGGACATATAAAAAAATTAGTATACTCAAAGAATATCATATATAAACATCCAAAACAACAACTCCAATTACCAGATAATTCACTAAAATTCACATAAACACCACAAAAACAATTTCAAATAATAATAATAATAATATCTGAAACTATGGGATATTACAGACATAATAGTATTTATATGATGATCTGGGGAAACAACTTGTACTAAATAAATTAACCATTTCCATGCATAAGAGTCTGTTAAATTCTTTTGTTTGGTTCCTAGTGAGGCTTCAGCTTAAACTACATGATACTGACTAGTAACTACATATACGTGTGAATCAATTCATTTACAAGTGGATGTAAAAAATGTAATCCAGGAGGATGTTATAAGCTGGTTAAAAGCCTCGGCATCGAAGTGTCATTTATGAATTAGTCCATACAAAATAACATTAAAATCCTACATACGCACTAATGGCATTATAACTGTACACACAAATGTAGACGCCTTAAAAATTAAACCTTGTGCTGCTCGCTAATGAGATAAGCAACTTGTCGATATTAGGAACAACAAGCAATTTAGGCATCAAATGGTTGCGGAAATGTCCCGGAGCTACTTTCACAACCTCTCCGGTTCTCCCTAGCTTGTCGACACTCTGTAAAGTAATCATACAGATATAAACATTTCGATTTTTAATAAATGATAAATGAAAAACTCACAGTGGTAATAATAACATCTAATTTTTAATATCGAAAACCTTGATCAGCAAACAGAACGGGTTTAACGAATATGAGCATAAAACTGAAAACCCAACTGAAATTAGTACATAACTTAGCGAAGCTTTAACACCCAATATAACTAAATGAAAAATTTCAAAATCCTAACGCCGAATTATAAATCCCTAATCGCCTCAAACATCACAACATGTATATATCTAAAACAGAGCAAGTATGTAAATATGTTAAATCAGAGCAAATATATAAATATTTACCAATTAATCGGTCCACAAGAACTAAAACCCCAATTTGCATTCCTCGAAACCCTACAAAATCAAATAAATTGAAAAGTTAATAACAACCTTTAAATTAGAGAAATATAACTGTGTATTCAAATACTAAATCTCTAATTTTATCTTTGATTCATCCTTGAATTTGAGAGAGAAAGAGAGTGTGTTTTCAAAGAGAAGAGAGATAGAGCTGAAGAGAGAGTGTGTTTTGTCTAATTGACCAAGTACGAGCTTTTTCGTTGTGTCGGGGAAAATACCGCCCATTTTTCACCTAAAAAACCGTGAATGATTTTTAATTTTTATATTTTAGTTTTAAATTTTAATTATTAAATTATTAATTCATTAAATAAATATTTAAAAAATGATTGTTATATTTTCGCATTATAAATTTTATTATTTGTAAAATATTATATATTACATTCTTGATTCATCAATAATCTAGAATATAATTTTAATAATAGTTTTATGATAATATTTTCACTTAAGTTTTTTAAAAATCTAAAAGTAATAAATGTAACACCAGGTGATGGTGTTACATGTTGTGCAATACCGTAAATCCGGTGTAACACTAACTTTATAGTTATTGTAACAGTAATTGAAAGGTGTTACTATAGGACAAATTTTTTTTATCTAATGTAACGCTCCTTGTAACACTTGCATTATAGTAGCCCACTTATGGCGTAGTGAATAATTGGCGGGCTTTGAAATATAAGCGGGCTTTACAAAAATTGGGCGGGTCAAAGTCAAACAGTAAGTAAAATATTAACAAACTTAAAACTAAAAACTAATTTCAGACAAAAGCTCAAGAGAAGAGAGTAGACTAAAGAGAGAAGCGAAGCTCGAAGTGTGGTGAGTGGTGAGTGGCTCGAGAGTAAAGACTAAAGATTAAAGCTTGTAATATGAGGTATGTTCAACTCGTAATGTACTAAAGATTAAAGCTTGTAATTCAATTTTCTGTTTTAAGGTATGTTTTGAGTTGAGCTGTGAGTTTCTGTTCAACTCGTAATCCATTAACTTGTAATCGAGTTGATTATAGGGAGTGTTGATTAAGGGATTTTCTGTTTCGTAAGGTTTTTTGTTAATTAGGCTTTATGTTCGACTCGATTTGAGGTTCGATTTGGTGGTTTTTTTGTTTAGTTAGGGCTTTTTGCGTTTAAGTTAACTAGGCATTTTTTGTATTGTGTTTATACAACTCATTATATGTTTATATTATGTTTTTTTGCTCTGTTAATTTATGTTTATATTTAAAAAAAATTACAGCTCTATTTTACTCTGTTCATTGTTCTTGTTTATTAATAAGGTTGTTATTTGTTTATTGTGATTATGTGTAGAATTGTCGAGATGATTTGGGTTCTGCGTCCTAAGTGCAGTAATGAGTATCGTAAGGGGGTACAGGGTTTTGTTTCGAATGGGTTTGCTAATTTTGGGGTGGGTGCTGAACTAAAATGCCCTTGTCTGAATTGTGCTAATCATTTTTGGCACTCGGTAGTTGATGTATATGATCATCTACTACTTAAGGGCCAAAATACAGAATTTGTCAACTGGATATATGAAATTTCAAAACCCAAGTACCAAAAATGTAATGATGATTGTGGTATGGGGTTCGGCTTAGGCGATAAGTTTGATGAGATGATCCGTAATAATGATAAGATTGGAATGAATAGTGATGCTAAAGAATTTTATCGGCTTGTGGATGAGGGAAAACAACCTTTATATCTGGGGTCTATAATATTTACTCGTTTAAGTTTTTTTGTTAAGCTTTAAGGATTGAAGTGCATACATGGATTTAGTGAGTCTGCCTTTAGTGGTATTTTAGATTTGATAAAGGAGGCCTTCCCATATGTCAATTTTCCTCCACCTTTTAACGTAGCTAAAAATATTTAGGGAGTTAGGTCTAGATTACCAAAAAATACATGTGTGTCCTAATGATTGAATGTTATATTGGGCTGCAAATATAAATGAAAATAAGTGTAATGTTTGTGGAGTTTCAAGATGGAAAACACCACAAACTGGTGCTCATAATTCTGTTGACAAAATCCCATAAAGTGAACATAAACTCCCTGAAAAAGTAATGAGATACCTCCCGTTGAAACCAAGGCTGCAGCGCTTGTTCATGTGCAAGGAATATTCCGAACACATGGCATGGCATTCAGAGAGAAGAATCAAAGACGGGAAGTTAAGACATCCAGCCGATGTCGAGGGTTGGAAGTCAATGGTTGATAAATATCCAAATTTTTCTAAGGGACCTTGAAATGTTAGGTTAGGTTTAGCCCCAGATGGTTTTAATCCTTATCGGACAATGGGACTATCACACAACACTTGGCCAATTGTTCAGGTCAATTATAATCTGCCCCCTTGGCTGAATATGAAACCAGATAATTGATTTTATCAACGATAATTCTTGGACCTGCATACCCTGGTGACGAGATAGATATGTATATGCAGCCCCTGATTGCTGAGTTGAAAGAACTATGAGATGTATGTGCAGAAACCTATGATGCTTCCCATGAAAAAACATTGCCATTACACATGTAATATCTGGGATATCGCGTATAATTATTTTATCAATAAATGATTATTATATGGTTATTATGCGATTTCTGGTGAATTATTTGTTGCTGAGTTGAAAGAACTATGAGATGTTTAAATTTGATAAAAGGTTAATAGGTTAATTATATTATGTCCAGAATGTAAAATTGATAATTGTGATATTTTTCTGGTAATTTTTGGATCGTTATATAATTTTATAATGATTTATATATTTAATATGTTAATCCCTTAATAATTCAACAAGAATTACAGAAGGGGGGTTGAATGAAATTCTTGAAACTTTTTCTTAAATAAAATTGTTCTAACTTAAATATATATATATATATATATCAGTGTGAATTGATTTGCAAAGTGCGGAATAATAACTTCAAAAGAATCAAAACACATGTAATTAAAAACACAAGTCTTTAAAAACTTTCTGGTGGATTTGAATGTATCCATCAGAGATATATAATATATATCGAGAGAACTCCGTGTAGCAAAATGCTCACAGCTGCTTACAAATGTAGAACAACTAAGAATGCAGAGAAATGCTAAGAATATAGCTTACAAATGTTTCTCTCTTGGTTGCTTAGTTTGTTATTCTATTTGCTGCTTCTTGGTTTATATATCACCAAGATTACAAAGTAATAAGACCGAATAATAAGACAAAAATATCAAGTCTAATACTATGCTACTTCATTACTCTATTTCAACATCTTTGAATATCTTCATAATAGCATGGAAATGGCAATGCTTATTTGTTCTCTAAAACCCAGTTGAATAGGCTTCCACATTCCATTTGCATACACTCGACACATGTGACTGTGTTGTCACTGTCAACAAATGTTTGAATTCTTTATCTGTCGGGTTCATGATCATCCGTCGAGTTATCTAATTGATCATCCGTCGAATGGCATTGTTGTTTCTCCGTCAGGTAGCAATTTGGCACTTGACTTCATTTCATTTATGCAGGATTACAAGACATCATCTATGTACAATTAATCAACCTATTCTGCATATCTAGATAAAGTCAACATGACTTGAGTACTACTTACAGAATCTAAATAATGGTGTATGCAGAAATGTGCTACAGACTTATTGTCACATAAGCTACTCACTCAACGGATAATAAATCATCATCCGTCGGGATTATATAGAGTCTTCCGTTGGGACTATAATCCTTATCTGTCGAGTGCTCCAATATTCACTAAGTAAAATCTACCAAGGTGTTTTGTCAATGAAATCATCAAGTTCACAACATATACACAACAATCTCCCCCAATTTGTATTTACTGGAATTGTAGCCATAAATTAAGAGAAACTTGATGATAACAAAACACCCTAAAAATACAACTTTGAAAGTAGATAGATAAAACTGTAAAGTGCTTCAATAATCCAAATGTATAAAGTTTAGCTCACAGTCATTTTCAAGGTGCTCATCTAGCCTGAGCAGATTTATCTAGTTCCTTGAAGGTCTGGATCTCTTTCCAAGCTTTCTGTTGTTTTCTTCTATCTGATTTTGGAGCTACCTGTGGAATTCCAGTTCATTAGATTCTGAGAGATTTAGCTTTTCTTGCATCTCCAAGAGAGTCTCATTGCTAGAGATGCTCAATTGGTCTCTAGTCTGAAAAATCTTCTCACTCCTTTGTCATCCATGAACTCCATCAGCCAGTAGGGCCTTAGATGCACTCTTCTCCCTGTGTAAGGGATTATTAGAGTCTTTGGGAGTGCATCTTTAGCTCTAAAACTCCTCAGTTCTTCAATCTTCTTTAGAACCAATCTTTTTGCAGTTACATTGAACCCAAAATTCTTCTTGAAAGATGAATAAACCTTAATCAGTACAGCTTGGCTTTCTTGAAGGATCCTGTGAAGTGGCCATTAAATCTCCTTTCCTCCCTTGTACTTGAAAACTAGCCTTTCAGGTAGGTTTCTGTATGCATCAATTCCTCTCACTTCTTCTAGTTCATCTAGATAGAGATTTAGATCAGAGAATTCCTTGATGTCACACAAGTACATGCAATCTCCCTTATTGATTTTAGATTGAGCTTTGACTTGAGATTTGGATTTGAGAGGTGACAGCTTCACTTTCTTGACTGCTCTTGACTTTGTTCTCTTTGGCTTGCTAAGGATTGACAAATTGAAGTCAGGAATTGGTAGGCTTTCCCAATCTATTGGTTCATCCTTAGGAACAATAGGTTCACCATGAATGTTTCTGTAAGGATCCACCACCTTGATGTCTTCAAATATCACAGTGGGTTTTGATGCTTGAGTTGCAGTTGAAGTGGATTCCTTAGAAAATTGATCCTTCAATTCCTTATCAACAAAATCCAGTTTCCTTTTGGTTCTTTTGGCCAATTCCTTGTGTCTTGGAGATTTCTTCTATTCTAATTGAACTTGATTCTGTGGATCTTGAGATTCAGTGATTCCAGATGGCTAAGAAGGAATCTGTTGTGTTGGTTTCACAGCTTGTAGCTTGGCAAAGATAGCAGCTTGCTCTTTCTTTTGCTTATCCTTTTTGGCATCTATAATAGCTTGCTTCTTTTCCTGCTTCAATCTTGCCTTTTCTTCTCTCTTTGCTTGAGCAAATTGAGGATGTCCAGCCACCACACAGATTTCTTTCCCATTCCTGAAAACTTTAGAAATTCTTATCTTTAAAGCTGAATCAGGCTGATCCTTGTAGAAGGAAATTGACCTTGACATAAGCTTCTTCTCATCAGGTTTAGGTGTCTCATACACTGTATCCGAAGGGTTCTTTAATGATGATTTTGGATAGTTCAGCCTTGGCTTCAGAATAATTTCAGCTTTTGGAGATTTGATGCAGGATAGCTGTCTTCTTTCCAGATAGTTCATGCTCATTTCATTCACAGAGATCTGTTTGGCTTCAGAGTGATGAATGGCTGACTTTACTGGCTCCTTTACTAGCCCAAACTTCCTTTGTATGTCCTCATCCATTTTCTCCCAGTTGATTGGCTTCAACTGCTCCTTTTCAGCTTCTCTTAAATTAGCTAATACTGCATTGATCAGATCTATACTATTTCTTATTGGTGGCTTGGTGAAAGTAATTGTGGGCACAAGTCCTTTACTGATTTGAATTTGAAGCTTCTCCCCCTCACTTGGTCCTTTCTCCCCCTTTTTGTTATCATCAAGTTGAGTTGAGGAGGAGGTTTGAGCAGCCACCAGTTTCTGAAGTAAATCTGTTTGTTGGGTTTGATGAAGATGAATGGTTGTTAGAGATGCTTCCATAGCTGACATTCTTGTATCCAAAGCATCTATCTTTATTGTAATATCAAAATGTTTCCTTAGTTGCCTCTTGATGTCAAGCATTGTGGCTTCTGGAAGCTTAGAATCCATTTTGTCTAAAATGGCCTTCTTTTTGTCATCAATATCACCCTTGATGGTGTTAACATCTCTAGCATGTTGGAAGCCTTGAATCTATTACAGTTGCAGAGAAGCAAGATGTGCTTGAAGGAGCTTCTTGGTGTTGGCATTTGTAGAGGTTTGAAGAGCAGTATTTGTCTGATTGATTAGTTGAATCAGGGTTATCTTGAAGTAGTGCTCATCACAGTGCTTTGAAAATTCCCATGATGGCATTCCTGATCTTGAACTTGAACCTACTTCTCCCCCTATGTCCAATGCCTCTTCTTCACTGTCTCCGCCTTCATCACCAAAGAAATCTGCTGAGCCACCAGTCTCATAATCCACATCACCAGCTGTAGAAGGGAAAGTTGTGATGGCATCCTTAGCTCTTAGCATTGACTGAGTGGTATGCACTAGATTGATCATCCTTTCTGCATTGTCATTGCCCTGTTCAGCTAGAAGTTGATAAGCTGGAACAGGGTGAGTAAATGCCTCAGCATCAAGGGAGGTGGAATCTATAACAGCTTGAGGTTGCTGAGATAGTCCCTCCTGTCTGCATCCTGGACATTCATTAATTCACTAGCAATGACATCCATCCTTATAGCTCCTGTACTTGCATTTCTCTCGTGTTCTCTCTTTTGTTACATCAGGGTCTCACCCTGGCTCCCCATCCTCACACCCTCACCTTCACCATCTAAGGTCGGACTCCTCTCACTTTCTTTTGCCAATCCTGAAGAAAGGGATTGCATATTTTCATTCTTTTGCTCTCCTTTTTTCTGGGAGCAACCCAGACTCTCACTCATAGCACTCTCTGCCCTCAATCCTAAGAGTGACTGTACAACCACTAATTCTTCTGCACTAGAAATAAATGAAGTTTGAAGCTGTGCAGAGACACTCGACGGATGAGTAATATACATTGGGTTAGTGGTTTTGTTATCCGACGGATAACTGCTTTTAAGCTTTAAGCTTATCCGCTGGGATACAATCACTACTCGACGGATGAGCAATATTCATCGAGAGAGTAGAAGTGAATGAACCTGGAATAGAAACTATTGTGGACTCTATGCTGATTGATAATATTTTGGGCACATATGATTCAACAGTTCCTGAAAGAATTGGCAAGTGAACCAACAAATCATCTAAAAGATGATGCTCACTTGCATTGGATTTTGGCTTCCCCAACAAAGTTAAAGAAGGAGAATCAGGAATTGATGTGTTGATCATATCCACATCCAGAGAGTTTGTGGAGAATTTGGAGTGTGAGGTGCTTCTATTACTAGAGATTTTGGCTGTGACTCCACATTTATTGGAGTCACATCAAGCTGAATTTGAGAAGGTGAAGTGACTGTGTCTTTAGCACCAGTTTGCACAGTGTGTGTACCCTGTGCATCCCCAAGGATTTTGGATTTCTTCTTTCTGGCATAAGTTTGGGGTGAGCTTGTATCCCTTATCCTCTTGACCTGTGCTCTTGGTTGAGAGCTTTGTTCAATAGTTACATCCTTTTGGGAGGATGCAACTAGAAGTGAGCTTTTATCATTTTTAAGCACTGCAGTTTGTTGGGAAACTGCAGTGTGGCTAGGCTGGGAACAACTCAACTATCCATCCTTATCCTTAGGGGTTCTTTTATGTTCACCCTTTCCCTCACCTACCTTGCCCACCTTCACACTCCCCTATTTGGTTTTAGTGGATTTTGCAACTGGCATTTTTTGAGAGATACCAGAGGGGGCTTTCTTTGATTTGGATTTTGAAATTATTGTTGGATTGGTAGCTTGGGTAGGCAACTGTTGGGTCATTGACACAGTTGCCATAGCTACACTAGAACTTAAAGAAACTAGTGAGGTTGGAATAGTAGTAGGGATAGATGAACTTACATCACTTACCTGAGGTGCATCCATTACAGGGAAATAGAAAAGTTGCACTTCTTTGTGATGATTTGTCCTGTTCAAATCTGCAATGATTCTTCTCTCTTGAACCCAACAATCTAATTTGTTCTTAGGGTTCTCAAGCACAATTCCCTCAGAGAGGTGGTTAGCTAACATCATAAAGAATCTAGCATAGTAAACATTTTTGCCTCTCTTATTTAGCTCTCCTAATTTAAAACCCAACTCAAACAGAACAAGGTCACTAAAATTAAAATACTTATCTATAACTAGCATGTAGAGCATGTTAAGCATGGAAATATTAACAGAATCAAAATTACTGATTTTCCTAGAAAAGACCTTGGTCACTATATCACACATGAAACTTCATTCCTTCCTAAGACCCAATCTCCTAATGTCACTCAACTTAGAGGTAGAAAGAGCATAGTTCATGGAATTAATCATATTAACTATATCAGTGTCTGTGTGTGGTGAGGTCACATTATTGTCAGGAATTTTGAAACATACTTTGATGACATCACTATTAACACATAATTCCTTACCTTTAATAGTGAGTGTGATGGTATTATCTGTTGAGTTGTATGTAGTCGTGGTCCACATTTCTTCAATAATTTCACAAAAGATAGTAAGTGATTCCAGCATGGCATAGCTTAGCTTGCAGTTCTTCACAAAATCCATCATTTTGTGGTAGTCACCAGATTGCTGAATCCCCTTGTTTACTAAAGCCATGAAGTTGTTCTTCTCATAAATGAACCCAGTTTGAGACGTAATCTTGATAACAGGCGCCATTGTTAGAGAATAAGAGCTTATAGAGAGAGAGTAAGTGCTTTGAAGGAGAAAGAAATTGAAGCAGATGATTTGAGAATGATAAAAGAAAAGTAATGCAAATGAATTTACCTTTTATACTGTCTCAAAAATAACTGTCAAAAATAATAAAGTAGAATAAAGTAACCAATGAAAATTGCCCAAAATAGCCGTTTAAAAATAAACTGTAAAAATTCCACCCATTATCCGTCGTATTATGCTTACAAACTGTAAGTATACTCGATGGATAATGTTCAGGAAATCAACGGCTAAGATTAAGACAATTCGACGGATGAGGATAAACTGTTATCCATCGAGTTATAAAATATTCCAAAAAAATTATTGATTTTTATTAGCAGATAGTATTCCGACGAATGATCAAATTCGATGGATAACGATCATCCGTCGAGATGTAAATTTTGACTTAGCCAAAATTTCATCCAAGACTGAAAAATTAATTAAATTTCTGGCTTCATTACAACTTGCAAATTATCTCATAAAGATTTAAGAATAGTTGAGCATACCTAACTCACTTACGAACCTTGAAAAGGTGGATTCATCCAGTGGCTTGGTAAAAATATCCGCAAGTTGCTTCTCATTTGGAACAAAATGTAGTTTCACAGTACCATTCATTACATGTTCTCTTATGAAGTGGTACTTGATGTCTATGTGCTTTGTCCTTGAATGTTGTACTAGATTTTCAGTGATGACAATTGCACTTGTGTTATCACAGAAAATAGGAATCCTTTTAACTTGCAACCCATAGTCTAGCAATTGATTTTTCATCCATAAAATCTGTGCACAGCAACTGCCAGCAGCAATATATTCAGCTTCAGCTGTAGAAGTAGAAACTGAATTTTTCTTTTTACTGAACCAGGACACAAGCTTGTCTCTTAGAAATTGACAGGTTTTTGTTGTACTTTTTCTATCAATTCTACAACCTGCATAGTGTGCATCTGAGTAACCAGTTAGATCAAAACCAGAATCTCTAGGATACCAAATGCCAAGTTTTGGTGTTCCCTTGAGATATCTGAAAATTCTCTTAATAGCTACTAAGTGAGATTCTCTAGGGTCAGCCTGAAATCTAGCACACAAACATGTAGCAAACATTATATCTGGCCTACTAGCTGTTAAGTACAAAAGTGAGCCAACCATGCCCCTATAACTTGAAATATCAACAGACTTTTTAGTAGTGTTTAATTCAAGCTTAGTTGCAGTATCCATGGGAGTTTTTGCAGATGTGTAATCCATTAGATCAAACTTCTTTAAAAGATCAAAAATTTATTTAGTTTGACTAATGAATATTCCATCACTAACTTGCTTAACTTGCAAACCAAGAAAGTAAGTTAGTTCTCCCATCATACTCATTTTATACTTACTTTGCATCAATTTGGAAAACTTTTTGCAAAGTTTCTCATCTATAGAGCCAAAAATAATGTCATCTACATAAATTTGAACAAGTATGCTAGAGCCATTAACAAATCTAAAGAATAAAGTTTTATCTACAGTACCTCTTGTGAAGTGATTTTCCAAAAGAAACTTTGATAAAGTGTCATACCAAGCTCTAGGTGCTTGCTTTAGTCCATAAAGTGCTTTCAAAAGATAATAGACATGTTCTGGAAAATTTGGATCTTCAAAACTAGGAGGTCGACTGACATATACTTCCTCCTCCAAATCTCCATTCAGAAAGGCACTTTTGACATCCATTTGATAGACCTTGAAATTAGCATGGGCTGCATAGGCTAAGAAAATTCTGATGGCTTCAATTCTTACAACATGAGCAAATGTTTCATCAAAATCTATTCCTTCTTGTTGACAATATCCTTTAGCAACCAATCTAGCTTTGTTCCTGACTACTATGCCATTTTCATCCATCTTGTTTCTGAATACCTATTTGGTGTCTATTGGATTCTTTCCTTTGGGCTTGGGCACCAGCTTCCATACATTATTCCTCTCAAATTGGTTTAGGTCCTCCTGCATAGCTAAAATCCAATCAGGATCCAACAAAGCTTCTTCTACCTTCTTTGGTTCTTCCTTGGAAAGAAAGCTGCTATATAGATATTCTTCTTGAGTTGCTTTCCTGGTTTGAACTCTAGAAGAAACATCACCAATGATGAGCTCAAAGGGGTGATCCTTTGTCCATTTCCTTTGTTGAGGTAGATTAGCTCTAGATGAAGAGGCCTCATTGTTTTCTTGATGTGTGATTGAGTTTTGATTATTAGAAACTCCCCCTGAGTTTGTGGATCTTTGATTTGAGAAAGGGGAACTTTCTATAGATGATCTATTCTGATTTCCAGCTTCTTTTGATAACCCGACGGATGGTGAATTTTGAGTTCCGACGGATGAAGCTGGTTGTCTACCAAGGGATAACGCAGATTGTCTCCCGACGGATGAAGCATTTTGCAACTCGACAGATGTTGAATTTTGTGCTTTATTAGTAGTAGATTTTTCTACATTATCCTTTGATACTGTTTCTTGATCACTTTCATCATCATTGTCATCACTAACGATCTCCACATTGTCAAATTTGAGGCTCTCATGGTAATCTCCATCTTTCAGTCCTTCAATCTTTTTATCATCAAACACAACATATATTGATTCCACAACAATGTTGGTTCTTACATTGTAGACTCTATATGCTTTACCAACAGCATATCCAACAAAAATTCCTTCATCTGCTTTAGCATCAAACTTCCCATTTTGATCAGTTTGATTTCTCAATATATAGCATTTGCAGCCAAAGACATGAAGAAAATTTAGAGTTGGCTTCTTGTTCTTGAACAATTGATAGGGAGTCATGCATCTTGCCTGATTAACTAGGGAAATATTCAGAGTGTAGCATGCAGTGTTTACAGCTTCAGCCCAGAAATATGTTGGCAATTTAGATTCTTCAAGCATTATTCTGGCAGCGTCATAAGTGATCTGTTCTTCCTTTCCACTACCCCATTTTGTTGTGGAGTTCTTGCTGCTGCAAATTCATGCAAAATTCCATTCTCTTCACAGAATGCTTTCATGAAAGAATTCTTAAACTTAGTTCCATTATCACTCCTGATTCTTCTAACTTTGAAATCAGGAGTGTTATGGACTTGCCTAATATGATTGATGATGATTTCACTAGCCTCATCTTTAGACTTTAGGAAATATGTCCAAGAGAACTTTGAGAAATCATCTATAATTACTAGGAAATATCTTTTTCTTGAAATAGACAACACATTGACTGGTCCAAACAAATCCATGTGTAGCAGTTGCAAATGTTCTTCAATTGTTGAATCAAGTTTCTTTCTGAATGATGCTTTGATTCGCTTTCCCTTTTGGCAGGCATCACACAATCCATCCTTAGAAAACTCCACTAGAGGAATGCCTCTAACCAGTTCCTTCTTTACTAGCTCATTCATGGTCTTGAAGTTTAAATGGGATAGTTTATTGTGCCATAACCAACTTTCATCCTGACTTGCTTTTCTGAGAAGACGAGTAACAGATTATGCATTAGATGAGTTGAAGTCAGCTAGGTACATATTTCCTTTTCTCACACCAGTGAGAACTACTTTGTTGCTCCTATTGTTAGTCACAACACAAGCTTCTGAGTTGAAGGTTACTGAATTGCCTTTATCACAAAGCTGGCTGATACTCAACAAATTGTGCTTGAGACCATCCACTAAGGCAACCTCCTCAATGATGACATTATCTTTTGAAATCAAGCCATATCCCACAGTATAACCCTTGCTGTCATCTCCAAAAGTAATACTTGGGCCAGCTCTCTCCTTGAACTCTGTGAGCAGGGTAGAATCACCAGTCATGTGTCTTGAACAACCACTATCCAAGTACCATAGATTCTTTCTGTTTCCCTGCACATATCAAAATCAAATGAAGTTGATTTGGGTACCCAAGTTTCCTTGGGTCCTTCCTTGTTAGCTTTCTTTTTCTGTTTCTTAGGCTTTATCTCATTTGACTTGGGGATATCAGATTCATCCTCAGTCATTTGAGTTGGGCCTTTGAAACCATTCATCATAACAGAATTATCATGCATACTTTGATTAACAGGGAATGGCATGCTACTAGTGAACATGTTATTCCAATAAGGCATGCTAAATGGCATTTGTGGCATACTAAATGCAACATAATAGGGATTAGGTGCAAATGGCATATTAGCAAACTGTGCATTCATATTCTGTGTAGACATAGCATTCATAGGCATATGAGGCATGACATTCATGTTGGGAAATTGAGGTGGCACAGATATGGAAGTAGGCATGGCAGATTTGCAATTAACAGACAAATGATTTATACTACCACACTTGACACATATTTTTCTTGGAGCATATTTATCAGGTGTGTAGTTATTGTGTTTGTTAATCCCTACTTTACCATTTCTATTATTCTTCTTTTTAACCTCTGTTTTAACCTCAATGTTTTCAAGTCTGTCACTCAATTGCTTGACAGTCATATGACCAACATTAGCCTTTTTCCCTTTCTTAACTTGACTCGATTCTCCTGTAACAAAATTCTTGGAAACTGATCCATACTTTTCATTTAACTTAACGAGTTTGGCTTTACTGATAGGCTTGCTCACAGTCGACGGATGAGGATCAACATCACACGACGGATAACCCCTTTTAATATCCGACGGATGACCCTCATCATCTGTCGAGTCTACATCTGTTAGCACTCCTTCCACCAAATTTGAACCTAGCTTCTCCTTGTTTTTCTTCCAGGCTGCATCACAAAAGGACTGGATCCCTTGAATGTTGGTGATTTGAGCATGAACATCTCTAGATGTTTTTCATGCCTTAATCACCACTTGTTCACGTTCATGCTGCTTCTTTAAAATTTCTTCTTTCTTCAAGGACTCAGTTAATTCCTCCTTGGCAATCTTACACTCAATTCTTAATTTTTCAAAATCAATGAACTGAGACTCTAGCACATTATTCCTCTCACTTAAAAACAAATTATTTTCTTTGATTTTAGCATTTTCTTTAGTAAGAGACGTAAGTGTAACACACAAATGATATATCTCTGTAGACATGTCATTTATAGCATCATTACACTCATCTTTAGATAAATGTGCAAGGTTTATAGTAATTACCTGATTACTTGAAGAACTTATCTCTGTTTCATCAGACTTGGCCATTAGGGCTAGATTGACATAGCTGACATCTTCATCTTCATCCAGACCATCTGCTGCCCAGTCATTTTCTTGTGTAATGAAAGCCCTTTTCTTTTGTTTGAGCAACTTAAAGTATTTCTGTTTATAATCCACAGGCTCAAACTTGTTTTTGTTGGAATCTAACTTTCTACACTCATTGGCAAAGTGCCCTGCTAAGCCACATTTGAAATCTTTGAATTTTAATTTATCCACCATGTTTCTATTTGGCTTGGCTGCTCCAAAGTTCTTCTTGAACTTGAGCTTGGAAAATCTTCTGGAAAGAAATGCTAGATGTTCATCAATGTCCTCCATGTCATCTTGGCTCAAAGAATCTTCATTTTCAGCTACCAGCCCCTTGCCCTTGTTTTCACGGACCCTTGAAGTTGATTCAACAGCTTCCATCTTCATCTCATTCTCTTTTTCTAATTCAGCAACTAGTGCAATGGATCCTCTTTTCTTCTTTCCTCTCTCCATCCTCTCATCTTGCTCTATTTCAAGCTCATAAGTCTTCAGGATGCCATACAGTCTCTCCAAAGTAAACTCCTTATAATCTTGAGAGTTTCTTAATGAGACTGTCATTGGTTTCCATTCATTTGGAAGAGATCTAAGGAATTTCAGATTGGAGTCTTTTGTCTGATAGACCCTTCCATGCAACTTCAGAGCATTTAGTAGTTTTTGAAACCTACTAAAGATGTCAGTGAGAGACTCACTATCTTCGCTGTGAAATTGCTCATATTGCTGAATCAGTAGTTGCATCTTGTTTTCTCTAACTTGCTCAGTGCCATCACAGATAATCTGTATAGTATCCCAAACATCCTTGACATTTTTGCAAATAAATGATGTTGTCAAACATATCACCATCAACTCCATTGAACAGAATACTCATGGCCTTCTTATCTTTCCTGACTTGTTCAATATCAGGATCAAACCATTCATGCCTTGGCTTGGGGACTGATGGCTCATTTCCAGTTGCAGCTCTCATAGGTACATGAGGGCCTCTTTTTATGCAATCTAAATAGGCCTCATCTTGAGAAAGTAAATAAAGATGCATATTTTCCTTCCAGTGATGGTAATTATCTTTATCTAGAAAAGGAATCTTGAATCCAACATCCTTCTTGTTCATCTTGCTGTTTTGTTGATCTTTAAACTCTTTCTTTATCAAGAGCGTGCTCCGATACCAATTGTTAGTCCCTTAACAATTCAACAAGAATTACAGAAGGGGGGTTGAATGGAATTCTTTAAATTTTTTCTTAAATTAAATTATTTTAACTTAAATATATATATCAGTGTGAATTGATTTGCAGAGTGCGGAATAATAACTTCAAAAGAATCAAAAAACGGGTCTTTAAAAACTTTCTGGTGGATTTGAATCTATCCACCAGAGATATATAATATATCAAGCATGTCGGTATAACTAATTAGGGTACTCTATATTTGTAGATCCCAATCGAATTTTCCCAGGATCAAAGTCAGCGTGAAAGCTACATAGGGTTTTGTAAAGCGTTGCAAGGCAAGTACCCCTGACCATTCTTTTATGGTTCAGTGCATATGGATAGCTAAATGTTTTACTTTCGTAATGGAACAGAAACGTTTTAAGTTGCGTATCCCCATAGTTATAAATCACTGTTTTCAAATTGTTTTGGGGAGAAGTAACTTCGAAAAGTACCTATCTCGAATGAAATGATTTGCGAACTGGATTTTATATGTGTGCTGGTTAAATAAATGATTTTGAAAATGAGATAGGTACAAGTGTTTCGAAAACTGGATAAAACGGTCAGATATGGGATATATTGGGGCCAGAGTAGGCCTATTGAGGTGGCGTAAGAGGCTAATTCGGTTGCACGCACTCTTAAACCGATTAGTCCAGCAGGTCAGAGACCTAGCTAGTCTCTGAGTTCCGGAACAGGTAAATGGGATGGCAGTTAGAGCCGTCTGGTGTTGATAGCCTGATCAGCTGTCTTCACATATCCGCTACGTATCTGATTGGGATTTATGATTTACATAACAGCATAAGTAGTTGATACAACGGTTTTATAAAAGTGATTAGCATGCTAAAATTAGACTCTGGTATTTACACAGCACGCTACTATGTTGTTTTGATACATCATGCTAGTTAATGATATCTAGTTATCTCTGATTTTCATTATAAAATGTTGATATCATGATTACCGCTCTGTTCCTATTATTGTTACGTTACTGTTTTTAATCTGTTATTCATATATTGGTGCTATTGAGCGATTATGCTCACCCTTGCAAACTGTTATTTATATCTCGCAGATGCCTAGAAGACCAGTCAGATAGACCCATGTTCCCCCCCTACTGGACCCGGCTCCTCTGAGGTAGTTTGTATCAGGCCATGAGGTCTGATGAGTTGCTGAATAAAGTTAGAGTGTGTTAGATGTTAAATAAATGGGTTGTAAAAAAAAGTGAATCTGGATTATACTTGAACCTAGATCGGATCTTGGTTTGGGGTCAAGTTACTATATTTTAATAATAATCATGTTGTTTATATTTGGTTATTGTGTCTGGTGACGTCAACTCCTGACCCCGGGGTTGAGTCCGTCACAGTTGGTACCAGAGCTACAGGTTCAAGTCCCTGATTCAAGTTAGGGATTGTATCGAGTAGGTGATAACGTGAGTCTTTAGGTGTGAGTCAGCAACTCATATAGAGGAGCAAACCTTTAGAGTCAGTCGAGGGTTCCGATGGCTTTACCCTGGCATCTATTAAATGTTTGATAGAATTGCCTTGACCTGGTTGTGTCTTCCCTGTATATTTATTATGTTGACAGTGGCCTATTGCGATTTCGAGTTCTCCATCTCGGGAGAATCCCTCTGATTCGAATAGCTCAGATTCTGAGAGACCCCCGGATGTTGCTACTGAGGAGACCCCTATCCCACCTCCACCAGTTCCTTCCTTTATGCCGAGAGACATCCCTAGATCTGGTCCTCATCCCCTTTGGGTACGTAGGTCTGTGTCTGCTATCAGGGATTTCCCTCCCGGCTGCGGTTCCAGTTCTTCCATGATGAGACCTCCAGTACCTCCTATGGCCCCTAGTGGTACTTCTTCACCGATCCCTTACCATGTTCACCGAGCGGTGAACACTTCTTTTATCAGAGATCAGAGTTCGGAGTTTGCTGCTCAGTTTGATCAGGTACCTATTGCACCTTTCCAGGGTATTTCTGCCCCTTCCCCTGAGGTGCGAGCCCGTGTGAGAGCATTGGCCCAGATGGCTGTAGAAAGGGCTAGATCTATTGACCGTTTCATTAGCTCAGAGTTCAGAGCTGTGCATTATCAGGACCTAGTGAACTGGTTAGTGTTTGAGCTAGGTTCCATTAGTGGCAGTGGTAGTTGTTAGACAGGGTTGCAGCAGAGGGATACAGAGCTCAGAGTTGACTTCTAGGAGTTCTGTAGTTGTTTACTTTGTATATGTACATTATTTTGTGATGGTTTGTAGTAGGTGAGGCTGCTATGACAACCAATTTTTGTGTGTATTCGGATGGTTCCTTTCAGTTGGATTTTCAGTTGTACTAGTTGGATTCTGTTGGTTATTGTATTTCAGCTGCTTTATTCTATCGCTTAGTTTTTATATATATTGTGCGTTGCTATTATTGTTGTTATTATTATTGTTGTTTCTGTTGCTGGCATTTTTAGATTATAATCATTCACTCAGGACCGATCCAATTAAACTGGGGATGAGAATATTGTCTTAGTGGCAACGCTCTCCTGATGCATAAATATAAACTGCTGGAGCAATCCATTTTCTTATATATGACTGTTATGTTTCAGGAGATGCCATCAAAGAGAAACTCTCAGCCCAATAATGGATCTGCTGGGGATCCTTCCATGAGTGAATTGATAAACTTGTTGCGTCAGCAGACTGTACAGCTGGCCCAATAGCAACAACAATTCCAGTAGCAGCAGCAACAATTGCAACAACAATAACAACAGCAATAGCAGCTCATACAGCAACAACAACAGCAAATTCAACAGCAACAACTATAGATCCAACAACAGCATGAGATGAGAGGGGCAAATCAGGGTGTTAGTTTTAAGTCTTTTCAAGCAGTGAAGCCCCCAGAGTTTAAAGGAGAAGTAGATCATGTTGCTGCCAGGATATGGTTAAAGGAGATGGAAATGGCGTTTGCGCTCACCAAGGTGAGTGAGGACTTAAAGACTGACTATGCTAGTTATTTTCTAAGGAATGATTCGAATTATTGGTGGGAGTCTACGCGAGCCCTAGAAGGAGAAGGTCCAGTTCCCTGGCCAAGATTTACAGAGTTGTTTTTGGAGAAATACTTCCCGGACTGTCTCCAGAGTCAAATGGAGATGGAATTTTTGGAATTGAAACAAGGAGATAGGAGTGTTACGGAATATGAAGCGAAGTTTACGGAGTTGGCCCGTATAGCACCGGAATATGTGAGTTCGGAAGCTCAACAAGCGAAGCGGTTTCAACAAGGGTTGAAGCCAGAAATAAGGAGTGGAGTTGTAGCCTTACAACTCAAGACCTATACTTCGGTAGTTCAGGTTGCTCTAGTGATAGAGAGTGATCAGAAGTTAGCGGCAAAGGAGCAGGGTGAGAAGAAGAGGAAATTTGAAAGTGGACCCGCTAAGTCAGAATCTGGAATATAAATTCGAAAGTTCCAGCATTGGTTTGGCAACAATAAGAATAAGAGGTTCAAAAGGAAGAATTTTCCCCAGGCTAAACCCGGTACTACTTCAGTTAACTCTGCCCGACGAGAATGAGTAAGCTAGTGGTTGACTGTAAGACATGTGGGAAGAAACACAATGGACAGTATCGAGAGAATATCAATTGTTTTAAGTGTGGACAGAAAGGTCACTATTCCACGGAATGTAAGTTTGAGTTTCAAGGAGTTACTTGCTTTAGTTGCGGCAAAGTGGGACACATAGCTAGGAATTGCAAGTCAATGACCCAAGGTAATGTTGGAAGGAGTGTGTCCCAAGGACCAGCAACCAGTACTGCTAGAGCTAGGACTTTCAAGATGACCCAGAAGTCTCCAGTTCATGATTTCGATGTGGTTGCAGGTACGCTTACTCTTAATTCTGTACCTGTTAACATTTTGTTTGATTCAGGAGCGTTAAAATCTTTTATATCTGTGAATTGTGTGAATAAAATGCAATTGATGTTAGAAGACCTAAACGAACCTCTGACCATAGAAGTGGCTAATAAAGATAAAGCACCTGTAAAACAATTTTGTCATAGATGTTCCCTAGAGATTTCAGGGTATATGTTCCGTGTTGACTTAATACCTTTCGAGTTGGGAGACTTTGATGTTATTTTAGGCATGGATTGGTTGCCTTTACATAAGGCGAATATAGACTGTAAGAAAAAGAGAGTTGTTATGTACACCCCAGATATTAAAAAAATCAGTTACCAAGGGCAGAGACATGACAGGAATTTCCTTTCAGTGATGCAAGCAAAGAGATTGTTATGGCAAGGATGTGAGGCGTATTTGGCTCATATGGTGGATACGAAGAAAGAGACCCCTATTTTGGATGAGATTCCTATAGTAAGAGAATTCCCTGATGATTTCCTAGAAGAGTTACCAGGATTGCCACCTGATCGAGAGATAGAGTTTTTTATTGATTTGATTCCTGGAGCTGAACCAGTTTCTAAGGCTCCATACCGGATGGCCCCAATGGAAATGAAAGAATTGGCTAAGCAACTTCAGGAATTATTGGATAAAGGAGTTATTCGACCCAGTGTTTCCCCGTGGGGTGCTCCCGTGCTGTTTGTGAAGAAAAAGGATGGAAGTATGAGATTGTGTATTGACTACAGAGAGCTGAACAAGTTGACGATAAAGAATAAGTATCCTTTGCCATGAATTGACGATTTGTTTGATCAGCTTAAGGGAGCATGTTACTTCTCAAAGATTGACTTAAGATCTGGCTACCACCAACTGAAGATAAAGCCTAAAGATATCCCCAAGACTGCATTCAGAACAAGGTATGACCATTACGAGTTTCTAGTGATGTCGTTTGGATTGACGAATGCGCCAGTGATTTTCATGGATTTGATGAATAGGGTATATAAGGAGTATCTGGATAAGTTTGTTATTGTATTTATTGATGACATCCTCAAATACTCGAAGAATCCGGAAGATCACGCAATACATCTACAGATTGCCCTCCAGAAGTTAAGAGAAAAGCAATTGTATGCGAAGTTTTCTAAGTGTGAGTTTTGGCTGACGGAAGTACAGTTTCTTGGTCATATAATAAGTAAGGAAGGTATCAAAGTAGACCCAGTAAAGATTGAAGCCGTATCAAAGTGGGAGCAACCGAGGACACCAACGGAAATAAGGAGTTTTCTTGGATTAACAGGATATTATCAAAGGTTTGTGAAGGATTTCTCGAAGATTGCGTCCCCATTGACCAAGTTGACCAGGAAGAATGAGAAGATCATTTGGACGGAAAAGTGTGAAGAAAGTTTCCAGGAATTAAAACGGAGATTAGTGACGGCACTAGTGTTAACATTACCAGATGAGACGGGAAACTTTGTAATATATAGTGATGCTTCTTTGAAAGGATTAGGTTGTGTGTTAATGTCGCATGACAAAGTGATTGCTTATGCCTCCAGACAATTTAAGCCTCACGAGCAGAAATATCCAGTTCAAGACCTTGAGTTGGAAGCGATAGTATTTGCTTTAAAGTTATGGCGTCATTACTTGTATGGAGAAAAATGCGATATTTATACAGATCATAAGAGCCTGAAGTACATATTCACGCAGAAGGATTTGAACATGAGGCAGAGAAGGTGGTTGGAATTGATTAAGGACTACGATTGTTCGATTAACTATCACCCAGGTAAGGCCAATGTGGTGGCTGATGCCTTGAGCAGAAAGGAAAGGCTGAATATGGTTAAGATTGTGGAAGAATTAGCACAAGACTTGGAAAGAATGGAGATTGAGGTCCGAGTACCTAGCGAAAGTCAGGAGCAACTATATCAAGTTACTTTCCAACCGGCATTGATGGAAAAGATCAAAAGGTGTCAAGAAGGAATTATGGAACAGGAGACGGATACTTTGACAGGAGAAGAATTGTGTACTCAAAAAGATAGCCAAGGGTTGTATAGATTTTCATCCAGAGTTTGGATTCCTAATGTAACGGAATTGAAGAACGAGGTATTGCAGGAAGCGCATAACTCTAGGTTTTCTATCAACCCTGGTAGTACTAAGATGTATCAAGACTTGAAGAGAAACTTTTGGTGGCCAGAAATGAAGAAGGATATTGCCAATTGGGTAAGTAAGTGTCATGTATGTCAAACGGTGAAAGCAGAACATCAACGACCGAGTGGATTGTTACAACTTTTGGAGATTCCCTAGTGGAAATGGGAAGAGATTGTTATGGATTTTGTAGTAGGATTACCAAGGACGAGAATGAATCATGATGCTATTTGGGTAATCATTGATAGGTTGACTAAGCCGGCACATTTCCTTCCGATCAATGAAAGGTATTCGTTGGAAAAGTTAGTTAAGTTATACTTGGATGAGATAGTTACCAAACATGGAGTGCCTGTTTCTATAGTGTCAGATCGAGACCCGAGATTTAATTCCAGGTTCTGGACTAAATTCCAAGAATGCCTAGGAACATAGTTGAATATGAGCACCGCTTATCATCCTCAGATGGACGGCCAAAGTGAAAGAACGATTCAGACCATAGAGGATATGTTGAGGGTCTGTGTTTTGGATTTTAAAGGTAATTGGGATGAACACCTACCTTTGATTGAGTTCTCGTATAATAACAGTAACCGTGCAAGTATCGGGATGCCACCCTACGAAGCTTTGTATGGAGGTAAGTGTAGATCACCACTGTATTGGGATGAGGTCGGAGGAAAGAAAGTGTTAGGTCCTGAGTTGGTTCAGCAAACTAGAGATGCCATAGTGTTGATTCGGAAAAGGTTAGAAGAAACCCAAGATAGACAATGAAAGTATGCGGATTTGCATAGGAAGGATATGGACTTCGAGATAGGAGCTCTGGTGTTACTAAAAGTATCACCTTGGAAAGGGTTAGTACGATTTGGTCAGAAGGGTAAACTTAGCCCTAGATTTATAGGACCCTTTGAAGTTTTGAAGAAAGTAGGAAAGGTTGCTTATGAGATAGCGCTACCACCGTAGTGGCAGCACATTCATAATGTGTTCCACGTATCTATGTTAAAGCCCTATATCCCTAATTCAAATTAAGTCATAGAATATGAACTGATTGAGCTTCAGCCAGATTTATCCTATGTGGAACAACCGATTCAAATCCTAGACCGTAAGGAACGAGTCCTTAGGAATAAGTCGATTCCTAGGGTGAAGGTTTTCTGGAGAAATCCTCGAGTAGAAGAGTCTACATGGGAATTAGAGTCAGACATGCTTGATAAATATCCTCATCTGTTTAGTTAACTCAGATTCTAGGGACAGAATCTTTTTAAGGGGGAAAGGATATAACGACTCGTGTATTTTTCTTTTTACTTTAATATTTAAAAGTGTAATAAAGATTTGAATAATTAAATAAAATGTGTGTATTGATTTTGGCAGCGATTACTGATTGTTATTTAATTATTTATAATTTGTTGTTATGTGGGATTGAATTGTGTGATTTATTAGTGAGTTATATGATTTTATTTCCCTTGTAAAAGTGATTTTATTGTAATTATAATTCCATAAATACTTGGGTTATTTCTAAAATTGGTTTTATAATTTTATTATTTCAATAATTATTTTTAGGACTTTATAAAATTGAGAAATCAATATTCCACTAATTATTTATTTTTAAATGATTTTATGAGTGTGTTTACTTGTAAAATCCATATTTAATTCAGGAATTCTTTAAAAATCACGGAACTTATATTTTATTAAGTTTGCATTATTCTGAGAATTTTATAATTATTTTGGAAATTTTCGGGAATCGTTTCACCGCTTGTCGTTTCGTTATTTGTTTAAAAGCGGATACGAAGAGCACCTTAAAAAGTGTTTTAAAAATTTCAAAAATTATGTCTTTGTAAACTTTGGGTTATTTATGACATTTTGATATTATTTTTGTAATTTTCGGGAATTGTTTTGCGTGCACCTCAACCCGTTAATTTTGAATCTCGGGGCAAAGCAGGCCTTTAAATCTTTATAATTATCACAAAAGCAATGTGTCACCTTCTCATTATTTGCATTGCCACGTGTTGTAAGCAGGAGAAAGGAAAAAAAATAATAAAAATTAAAGGGGGGGGTTTCCCCTTCACTATGTTACTCGGCCTGTTGTCTCTCTCTCTTGAAATCTCTAATCTCTCTTTTCTCATCTCTCGTTATCTCTCTCCCTCTGTATCTCTCCCTTCCCGTTTCTTTTTCCCCGTTCTTTCTCTGTTTTCCGGCGTTCTTCTCCGGCTTCCCCTATTACCCCGGTTTTGCCGCCGTCGTGCTTTTGTTCCGGTGAGCTTGGTGACTCTGTTGCTCAGTTGATTTATGCATGTATATATATATTGGTATATATATGTGTGCCTTGTGTAATGCTGTGTGTGCGTAATTGTGTTGTGTGTGTGTGTCGTGATGGCCGTGAGGCCGTGTGTGCGGTGGAAGATGGCTGTGGAGTGTGTGCATCTGTGTTCATGGTTGTTAGGCTTGGTTCTGTTGTTGGGTTTCTTTGTTGGGCCTTGCAGTTGGGTTGACTGTTGGGTTGGGCTTTGCAGTAGGCTAACTGTTATAATTTTAATTCCTATTCTCTTTTTCTGTAAGAAAATAAATGATTAGTATTCATGAAATTAAAACTTTCATTGCGGTAAATAATATTAATCGGTATAATTTATTTGCAAACCCGTATTATATTGGGCGCCAATAAATTGTGCCGCCGTTGACGATGAACTTCGGTGAGTCGACGGTGGACGGTGATGACAATGTTCTGAGTCCTAAATTCTATAAATATATAAAGTAATTACGTAAAGTATTTTCGGACCTAAATAATTAATTTCGAATAATGTTGGGATGCATGTTGTTTAAAATAATGGAGTGATATTGTGAGTTGTTGTGGATTATTGACGTCGATTGTAATCGACGGGTAGTCTTATAAACAAATAAGATGCTGCAAAAATTTTCTAAAAATATATTGTAAATGTACATAATTATGTTCTACGTGTTACCCCTAATAGTGTTCTAACTACGTGATTATGTGTATAATGATTATACGAGTTGGGTTATCGGATTGGGTAATTAGGATTTGAGGATATCAAGCATGTCAGTATAACTAATTAGGGTACTCTGTATTTTTAGATCCCAGTCCAGTTTTCCCAGGATCAAAGTCAGCGTGAAAGCTACTTAGGGTTTTGAAAAGCGTTGCAAGGCAAGTACCCCTGACCATTCTTTTATGGTTCAGTGCATATGAATAGCTAAATGTTTTGCTTTCGTAATGGAACAGAGACGTTTTAAGTTGCGTATCCCCATAGTTATAAATCACTGTTTTCAAATTGTTTTGGGGAGAAGTAACTTCGAAAGGTACCTATCTCGAATGAAATGATTTGCGAACTGGATTTTAAATGTGTGTTGGTTAAATAAATGATTTTGAAAATAAAATAGGTACAAGTGTTTCGAAAACTGGATAAAACGGTCAGATATGGGATACATTGGGGCCAGAGTAGGCCTATTGAGGTGGCGTAAGAGGCTAATTCGGTTGCGCGCACTCTTAAACCGATTAGTCCAGTAGGTTAGAGACCTAGCTAGTCTCTGAGTTCCGGAAGAGGTAAATGGGATGGCAGTTAGAGCCGTCTGGTGTTGATAGCCTGATCAGCTGTCTTCACATATCCGCTACGTATCTGATTTGGATTTGTGATTTACATAAGAGCATAAGTAGTTGATACAATGGTTTTATAAAAGTGATTAACATGCTAAAATTGGACTATGGTATTTACACAGCATATTACTATGTTGTTTTGATACAGCATGCTAGTTAGTGATATCTAGTTATCTCTGATGTTCATTATATAATGTTGATATCATGATTACAGCTCTGTTCCTATTATTGTTACGTTACTATTTTTAATATGTCATTCATATGTTGGTGCTGCTGAGCGATTATGCTCACCCTTGCAAACTTTTATGTATATCTTGTAGATGCCTAGAAGACCAGTCAGACAGACCCATGTTCCCGTCCCTACTGGACCCGGCTCCTCTGAGGTAGTTTGTATCAGGCCATCAGGTCTGATGAGTTGCTGAATAAAGTTAGAGTGTGTTAGATGTTAAATAAATGGGTTGTAAAAAAAAGTGAATCTGGATTATGCTTGAACCTGGATCGGATCTTGGTTTGGGGTCAAGTTACTATATTTTAATAATAATCCTGTTGTTTACATTTGGTTATTGTGTCTGGTGACGTCAACTCCTGACCCCGAGGTTGAGTCCGTCACACCTGTCCTTTGCAAAACTTGCAAATTTAATATTTCAGTTTAAAAAACTTGTATATTTGTTTTCAAAATTTCAAAAATCATAATTCTATTTAATTTATTTTCAGAAAAATCAGTTTAATTATTATAAAATTTCCAAAAATTCCTTATATATTTCCAAAAATAAATCTTAATTACTTAATTATTAAATATTAGTTGATAATTAATTATTTAATTTGTCAATTAATTTAAATATTAATTAATTAATTAATTTAATTAGTTATTAATTATTTTTTTGATTATTTAATTGGATTTAATTATTTATTTGGATTTAAAAATCCTGAAAAATAGTTTTGAGTTTTAATATATTATTTAAAATTATTTTCAAAGCACAATAATTATTTTAACGTCAGATTCTGGTGTTCAAACCTTATTATTTAATTATTAAATGATTGAGAGACCCATTTTAATTCCGAAAAATGTTAAAAAATTCGTTATAAATACCTGGAAAATCATTTTAACCCTGAATATTCTTTAAAAAATTATTTTGATTGAATACCTTATGTTCTATGTGTTTTATGTGATCCGATTACTGAATAATATGACTATACGTGCATTGTTTGTCTTTTTTGCTGTAACTTTCAATCCCTACGTCGAATTTGGGTAAAATGAAGGGTAAATAAAAGCTTGTATCGAATATAATGAGATGAGAAGTAGTATTGATAAGTGCATGTGATGTTTAACAGAGAAAGCGAGATGTAGGAAGGGAAAGCATGTGGTTAGTGAGTGGGAATCAGTAGACAAGTACATGGAGAATAAAAGTAAGTTGATAAGGGCAAGTGTTTCTGCTCTTCCTTGTAATACAATTGCAAGTATTCCTAATGGTTCTTGTTCTATATTGCAAATACTTTGAAGTACTTAACCCTAAAACTTGATTCTTATTGATCTTGAGTCGCAAGCCTGATTTCTTGTAAACCACAAATTATTGAATTCTTCGATACAAACCCACCTATACGATACTACTCCAAAAATACATATCTA
This sequence comes from Apium graveolens, assembly GCF_009905375.1. Lineage (NCBI taxonomy): Eukaryota > Viridiplantae > Streptophyta > Magnoliopsida > Apiales > Apiaceae > Apium > Apium graveolens. Next base: position 198,086,124 of record NC_133652.1, read on the forward strand.
CCACATACTGATTCTTGATATGAGATTGCTTCATATACCAACCCTTATGCCTTGTATAACAGAAGACCAATCCTTGTAACCCTTGAACCCCCGGTCTTCTTCTTTCTGATTCTTTCCTTGATTGAAAGCTAATCTTTATGATTTCCTTTTTATACCTTCATGGAAATATATATCACCCTATGCTTCGAGATAAATGTTGTTTATGATTCAATGTATTGATTTACATTGTTTATCATATTATACTTCTGGAATTGGATTATTTTTAAATATGGACCAGATTCGTGGTCGGACCAGATTCATGGTCATAATAGGCCAATGTGTGCCTTGGATCCAGTATACAGAGCAAAGCTGGGAGCCTTGCTCGGGGTTAGCACGTGACTGATCAGCAGCCTAACCTTGGTTTTTAAAAATAAAAGTGAATATCCAATTCTAAGCATTGCTTATCAGGAACTTGATTCCTTATATCATTTCAATTAATCATTGTTTAATCCCAGTGTTGTCATTGTGACTTGCCGAGCTAGTTAGCTCACTCTTGAAAATATGTTTATATTATTTTCAGTGAAAAAGGAAACTGGTGGTAGCGAGGATCCCCAAACAAGTGCGCGAGCTAGGTTTCCAGGTTGAAATGAAATAAGCTAGCAGATGATGTTTGCACTAGTTTGTGTTAATAGTTTGTAATAAAGTTTACTTCCGTTGTAAGATAAATAAACTGGGATTTGATACATTGTAATAAATAGGGTTGTGGCTTGTGGGCATACTTTAAACTGCTTCAATCCGTGGAATATGGTAAGTAGGGTCATTGCATCTATATTATTATATTCATAAATAGGTTTAAATATGGTCTGTGTGTGTTGTGGACCCCAAACTTCTGACCCGGGTTTGGAGGGTGCCACAACGCGCAGGTCTCTTGTGGACGATTACTGATTTCCCAGGGTACGCCATTTTATCGGGTTGGAGCACAAAGGGTAAACTTGTTGTCCGGTATGTCACTACTGCATCTCTTCATCCTACTTAAAGCATATTCGTAAAGTTTGTTACATGAACCATAGAAAAGTCCTTCCACTTGACCACAAACTTAGGTCTGATAAGAATAGATTCAACGGTCAAGTGGAACCATATCTTTATCCACCACCATTGACTGGAAAAAACTGCGAAGAACTGTTGCGCAGGTCTGAGAACAATTTTGGGAAGCTAAGGAAAAAGAAAAAAACTACTGATTGTCCATGGAAACATAAATTTTCTTTGAATTACCATACTGGAGTGGTAATTTAATTGGACACAACCTTGACGTCATGCACATTGAAAAATACATATGTGATAAAATATTAGGGACTTTTTTAAATATGGGTGGAAAGACGAAAGATCATCTAAACGCTCGCCTAGATTTGCAAGAAATGGGCATAACATTTATAATGAAATTAATCCAGCTAGTGATGAAGATTGTTGATGAGTCTTGGGGGTGTAAAAAGCCGATTTAAGTCACAGTATTATACCAAATATGATATTGATGAGGATCGGTCAAAAAATAGGCCTCAACATATGCCATTGGAGCAATTCAAGTCATTGCTGGTATATTGGGATGATGAAACTATGAAGGACAAGGCTAGGAAAAATGCACAGAATCTAAAAAATGTTAAAGATGCACACAAGGCTGGACGTAAAAGTTTTGCTCAGATTGGTAATGAAATGGTATGCTAATTAGAGTCTTTTAATATAATTATATGTGCATCGTATATAGTACATAGAAGTTCTACTATTATTCTGTGAACAAATATTTATTTTACTAACACATATTATTTGTTTAATGATGCACTCTTTGTTTTATGCTAGCAAAAGAAAAAAGAACCTTCCTAACTCACCATCAAAGGGAAAAATTTATCATAAAACTTGCAAGCTGATTGAGGAGGTAAATATTTGGTATATGTCATAATTTAATAAATGTTAGATATATTTGTGATGTCATGTCTAATAATGATTTGTGTTTAGTTTTCAGATTTTGACTAATAGGACAAATCAGGACTTAACTGGAATCAGTACTTATACTGAAGTCAGAACTTAAGATATCAGAACTTAAGTTATCAGAACTTAAGATATCAGAAGATATTTATCAGGAGATAATATCAGGACTTAGGAAGACTTTCAGATAAGGAAGGCGGCTGATTGAAGGAAAGAAGATTAAGACAAATACAAGAAGAGATATGCATGGAGAAGAATTCTATGAAGAATAAAAGACTTGGAGGAAAACAAAACTAATTGATATATTTTAGGATGCAGATTATATTCAATATCAATTAGAATATTAACTTGTAACTGTGTGTCTATATAAACACAATATAGGGTTTATACTATAAGTGTTATCACAATCGAGAATATTATTCATTGTAACCCTAACAGCTCTCGTGATATTTGTTCATCACTGAGAGAGAACGGTTCCATTGTAATACTATTTTATTAATAAGATTATTCTGCTTTTCATACTTGTGTTCTTAATTCAATTTTATTGTAGTAGACACTGTATTCAACCCCCTTCTACAATGTGTGTGACCTAACAAGTGGTATGAGAGCCTGTCTGTTAACACATATACAGTAAAGATCCAAACTAATCATGTTTGAAGAAGAACAAATCCAACCAAGCCCACCAAAACTGAAGAAACTCCAAAGACTCAAATCCATAATCGATATGAGACTATTAGGGTTCCCATACTGAAACCTTCTGAGTATCCCACATGGACAGTGAGGATGACTATGTTTCTGGAAGCTACAGATCTAAAATACCTTGACAGAATTAATGAAGGACCACATAAGCCAACCAAGCTCTCTGTTGTAGTTGCAGATCAGCCAGCAATGACTATACCAAAGGAGAAAAGTGAATATATAGCTGAAGATATCTCATCTATTGCCAAGGATGCAAAGGTAAGGCATTTACTGCATAGTGCCATTGATAATGTCATGTCAAACAGGGTAATTAACTGCAAGACTGCAAAGGAGATATGCGATGCCTTGGAGACAAGATGCCAGGGAACTGATTCAATTAAAAAGAACAAGAGGACTATACTCACTCAAGAGTATGAGCACTTTGACTCAAAACCTGATGAGTCATTAACTTGTTTATATGACATATTTGTCAAACTCTTGAATGATTTGTCATTGGTGGATAAGGAATATAATCTTGAAGATACTAATCTCAAATTCCTTTTAGCTCTTCCTGAAAGTTGGGATTTGAAGGCAACTACTACAAGAGACAATTATGCTCTTGATGAAACTACTCTTGATGAAATTTATGGTATGCTCAAAACTCATGAACTTGAGATGGATCAAAGAAGCAAGAGACATGGGAGAAAGTCAAGAACAGTTGTTGTTAAGGATGAGGAGGAATCCCCCAAAGTGGCTATCTCAAAGAAAGGCAAAGGAAAGGCTATCATCACAAAGTCTGATACTGAGTCATCAAGTTCTGATAGTGATGAGGATTCAGAAACTGAAAGTCTATCTGAGATGGATGCTGATGAAGATGAAACTGTGTGCTCTTATGGTGAAGGGTATCACAAAGATAGCCTACAGGAAATTTAGAAAGGGAAAGAAATTTTCCAGGAAAAGTTGAAGTTCTGATAAGAAGGGATTCAGAAAATCTAAAGGAAAAGCAGGAAAGTCTGACAGAGGAGATTACTCAAATGTTAAATATTACAGTTGTGGTGAGAAAGGCCACATATCTCCTGATTGCAAGAAAGGAAAAGGTGACAAAGGCAAGGCACTTGTCACAAAGAAGAAAAGCTGGACAGACACTTCAGATTCTGAAAATGAGGTGAACTATGCCTTAATGGCAAATGTTGATAGCAGTTCTGAAGCTGCTGAGTTAAAGGTACCTCAAACAACTTATGCTTTTCATACTGATGATATTACCGAGTTGAGATCTTATCTTAAAACCATATTAATTAGCTATAGAGACCAGACTTTAACATGTGATAGGTTAACTTCTGAAAATCTGGCTTTTAAGAAAAAGAATGACTATTTAGAAAAAGAGTTAGTTATGTTCCATCAAACTCAGAACGAAAGATATGATGCCTTTTATGTTAGAGATGAAGTGTTAAAATTGAATCAATCTCTAAAAACTGAGTTAGAAAAGGAAAGAGAGATTCTCAGGACTTGACTAACTCTGGCAGAACAACTCAGAATTTACTAAGTAGTGGAAAATGGAAAGAGGGCTTACGTTATGGAGATGATAAAAGTAAAACATGAACTAAACAAATTAAGCCAATTATTGTTAAACAGACTAATAAGCCAAAGGTAAATCCTGTTAAGTTTGTAGCTAAAACTGTAAAGTTTGATTCTGAAAATATGAAAGATAATGATACAGAAGTTAAGGCAGAGTCAACTTCTGACAAATTAAAACAGGATAAATCAGCTGAAGTTAACATAGGCTTAATGACAAAGAAGCAGCTTAAGTACAAGCTAAAAGAGATAAAGGATGTAAACAAGGTAAAGCCACCTAGGAAAAATAGGAATGGAAAGGAAGGTGTGAATAAAAGCAATAATTATAGGTATGTTCCTAATGCTCCTAGAAAGAAATGCAATAACTGTGGAAACAAACCATCTTGCTTCTTTTTGGAGGAATAATAAGGATATAAATTCTTTACCTCCTAAATCAGGAGTTAAGAGTCAGAATGTTAGGTTTAAACCATAAAATCCTTGTTTTCATTGTGGTAGTTTATGGCATTCCATTTATACTCGTAAGGAATATCATAGTTTGTACTATGATTATTATCAAATAAAACCTTCTTTAAAGAAAGTTAGCATTATTCCTTCTAGTGTAAGTTCTGATGCAAAGTTCTGATAAGAAAAATGTTAACATAAACTCTGATGTTAAATCCGCTGTAAATGTTAACAAACTTAATAAGGCCAAAGGATCCAAGCAAGTCTGGGTCCTTAAAACTAATTATTAGTGGTCTTTGTGATTGCAGGGCAACAGGAAAAACATCCTAGTTCTGGACAGTGGATGTTCAGGACATATGACTGGAAATAAAGCCCTGCTATCAGACTTTATGGAGAAAGCTGGCCCAGGAGTTTCTTATGGAGATGGCAATATGGGAAAAACTCTGGGATATGGCAATATGGGAAAAACTCTGGGATATGGCAATATCAATCTTGGGAATGTCATCATTGAAAAAGTAGCTCTCGTCTCAGGACTTAAACACAGTCTGCTGAGTGTAAGTCAAATCTGTGACAGAGGTTATCATGTGGATTTCTTTGAAGAACACTGTGAAGTTGTAAGCAAATCTACATGCAAAGTTTTTCTGAAGGGATACAGGCATGGTAACATTTATGAAGCTAAGATTTCAACAAGTTCTGATGGTTCTGCAATCTGTCTGTTAAGTAGAGCATCAATTGAAGAAAGCTGGGATTGGCACAAGAAACTCTCTCATTTAAATTTTAACAACATAAATGAATTAGTCAAGAAAGATCTTGTGAGAGGACTGCCAAAATCATTATTTGCTCCTGATGGCCTTTGTGATTCATGTCAAAAGGCAAAATAAAGAAAATCTTCATTCAAGAGCAAGACCGAATCTTCAATTCTTGAGCCTTATCACCTACTACATGTTGATCTATTTGGTCCAGTGAATGTCATGTCTATTGCAAAGAAGAATTATGCTATGATCATAGTAGATGAGTTTACCAGATACACATGGGTGTATTTCTTGCACACAAAAAGTGAAATTGCATCTATCTTGATTGATTTTGTCAAACAAATGGATAAGATGGTCACTGTGAAAATCATAAGAAGTGATAATGACATTGAGTTCAAGAATTTGATTATGGAAGAGTTCTGCAAAGACCATGGAATAAAGTAGGAATTTTCTGCTCTTGGAACTCCACAGCAAAATGGAGTTGTTGAAAGAAAGAATAGAACTCTTATTGAAGCTACACGAACTATGCTTAAAGAAGCAAAGTTACCAACCTACTTTTGGGCTGAAGCTGTGCAGACTGCTTGTTTTACTCAGAATGCAACACTTATCAACAAGCATGGAAAGACACCATATGAGATTGTGAAGAAAAAGAAGCCAAATATGAAGTACTTTCATGTATTTGGATGCAAATGTTTTGTTCTTAACACTCATCCTGAACAACTATCCAAATTTGATCTAAAAGCTTGTGAAGAAATTTTTGTTGGATATCCACTTTCCACAAAAGCCTTCAGAGTCTACAATTTAAGAACAAGGGTAGTTATGGAATCTATCAATGTCTCTTTTGATGATAAGAAGATTACTGGACTTAAAGATTTCAATGATCATGATCAGCTGAGATTTGAGAATGAAGCTTTAAATTCTGATTCTGTAAATTTGATAGTCTAAATCCTGATACTGCAAACTCTGATGGGTTAAACTCTGATGTTATTGAAACTGTGATGACTACGCCAAAGGAAAATGCACCTGTGCAGGGGGAGCATATTGAAAATCCAACCACATCTCAAGAAGCATCAGAACCTAGAATAGGCTCTTCAAGTTCTGATTCATCAAGTTCTGATGGGCCAAGTTCTGATAATTCTGGAAACTCAAATTCTGATTCATCAAGTTCTGATGGGCCAAGTTCTGATAATTCTAGAAACTCAAATTTTCAAGAATCCAACTCAGAGAGCATGATTTCAGGGGGAGCATCAGAAAATGTTGATGGAGACATCATGGATCATGGGGGAGCATCCAGTTCTAGAGATAATCTTCCATCTGCAAGGAAGTGGACTAAAGCACATACACCTGACTTGATTATAGGAGATCCTGAAGCAGGTATTAGAACTAGAACAACAACATCAAATGAATGTCTCTATCATTCTTTTCTTTCTCAGGCTGAACCAAAGAAAGTGGAAGAAGCTCTTCAAGATACTGATTGGGTGCAAGCAATGCAGGCAGAGTTAAATGAATTTGAAAGAAATAAAGTCTGGACCCTAGTGCCAAGACCAAAGAACAGATCTGTTGTTGGTACAAAGTGGGTGTTCAGAGACAAAACTGATAGTGATGGCATAATTACAAGAAATAGAGCAAGGCTGGTTGCAAAAGGATACTCTCAACATGAGGGAATTGATTATGATGAAACATTTGCACCAGTTGCTAGATTGGAAGCCATAAGGATATTTTTGGCTTATGCTGCTCACAAAAAGTTTACAGTCTTTCAAATGAATATAAAAAGTGCTTTTCTTAATGGAGAATTGGAAGAAGAAGTATATGTTGAACAACCTCTAGGTTTTGTAGATTCAAAATTTCCTAATCATGTCTACAGACTTGATAAAGCACTTTATGGCATTAAACAAGCTCCAAGAGCATGGTATGAGACATTAGCTCAGTTTCTTCTGGAAAGTGGATTTAACAGAGGGACTATTGACAAAAATTTATACTATCTCAACCATGGAAAGGACTTACTTTTGGTGCAAATATATGTTGATGATATCATTTTTATTCTATAAATGACAGACTTTGTAAAAGGTTTGTCAAGCTAATGCAGTCAAGATATCAAATAAGTATGATGGGATAACTTAGCTATTTTCTGGGTCTTCAAGTCAAGCAGAATGAAGAAGGAGCTTTTATTTGTCAATCTAAGTACACCAGAAATTTGTTGAAGAAATTTGGAATGCAAGACTGTTCAAGTGCATCCACTCCTATGGCCACTGCAACAAAATTGGATAAGGATACTGGTACATCAGTAGATATTACTGATTACAGAGGTATGATTGGTTCACTATTCTATCTAACTGCAAGTAGACCTGATATTATGTATGCTACCTGTCTTTGTGCAAGATTTCAAGCAGATCCAAGAGAACCTCACTTAACAGCTGTGAAAAGAATTTTTAAGTACCTTAAGGGTACAGCTGATCTGGGATTGTAGTATCCTAGGGAATCAGACTTTAAGCTAATAGGTTTCTCAGATGCAGATTTTGCAGGGTACAAAATTGACAGGAAAAGCACAAGTGGAAGCTACCAATTTCTTGGGGGCAGATTAGTTTCTTGGTTTAGCAAGAAATAAAAGTTAATTTCCACATCAACTGCAGAAGTAGAGTACATTGCTGCAGGAAGCTGTTGTGCACAAATTCTTTGGATGAAGAATAAGTTACTGGATTATGGGTTAGAATTTTCTAAAATCCCTATTTACTGTGATAATCAAAGTGCTATTATTATGACAGGTAATCCAGTTCAGCACTCAATGACAAAACACATCAGCATTAGGTACCACTTCATAAGGGAACATGTGATGGAAGGTACAGTGGAATTGCATTTTGTTCCAACAGATCAACAACTAGCAGATATCTTCACAAAACCACTATGTGAAGCTACTTTTACAAGATTAGTAAATGAACTTGGAATGGTTTCAGGTTCTTTCTCTAAATCTGTTTAGTTTATGTTCGGATACATCAGACTTTATGATCAGTATTTACAGATATTACTCTCTTTATATAATATGTGCTTAAATTAAAAATTACCTAAGTGCTGATTGTTGTCTGATGTGAATTTCTAAACTCTGATAGTGATATGAATGTTTCTGTGACTATTCAATCCAATGAGGATAATTGTGCTAGATGCTGACCTAGTAGTCTCTAATATACTAAAGATCCCATGTTTGAAGTAATTGTTTATGTGGAAATCTTTTAACACAAGCAAATTATGATATTGAGTTTGGTTAGGTTTATTTTGTGTATCTTATTACCAAGTCAAAAACTAGAATAATACTTCTTATCTGTTAAGTTCTGATGTTGGTAAATCTCATGGATGTACAAAGTGCTGATAAGCCTCACTTATCAAAAGAAAAAGTAAAGAAAATAAATAAATATTAGGTACTCCTTTGAGATCTAGAGAAAAATGTATGTGGAAGGGAAGACCCAAGTGCGTTGCTGATATTAAGTAATATGCATTAGAAAAGCAAAATAAAATTTTCTTGGTGACTTTTCACATTCTCTGATTACTGGAGAAATACTCTGATAACAGCATAAATTCTAATAAGCAGTCGTGACTCACTTACACTGAGAAGCCACTGTAAAAAGGAATTTCAAAAGATGCATAAAATGAGCACAAAATAGTTGAGGTGGACTAATGCATGAACTCATTTTATAGTAGACTTCAGATTAATGACAGATTTTAAGCAAAGTTCTTAGTTATGCCTTATTTCTAAGATGTACTGAAGTGAATCAGACTTTACTCTTTGTCTGATATTTAGCTTAATGCACACACTTACACTCCATAAGAATGATGAAAATTATTGTGGTGATCACTGTTGTTTTAGATGAACAGTTTAAGTGTTAGTTGCATAAATTCTGAGGACAAGTTCTGATGATTAAGTTCTGTTGAAACCATATCAGTATTTGTGTGAAGAATTACAGAAATAAACATTCACTTTTTGAGTAAAGGAGCCATATTTTGATGACTTTTAAATTATGATAATAATCAAGTCCTGATGATGACGTGGCAATATTTATTTCCTTGATTTATTTGTAGATCAATACTTTAACGGTTATATTTTATCAGAATATTGGTGTAAGTGATATAAAGACAGTAATAATCATTTGTTTAGTGGGAACAGTTTTTTTTTGAAAAACTGCATATGCATAGTAATCATTACTTATTTCCCGTGCCCATTAACTTTTGTCTTAACTACTGCATGGCGGACAGGTGTAACGTCTGTTCCATTTCTCAATAACTACTGTCAAGTGGAGTGAATAAGTAAAAGAGATAAAAGATTTTAAAATCTTTTATTTACATTTCTTTCTAACCTCTCTTTCTTTTCTCTTAATCTCTCTCTGACGGTTTTCTATACAGACATTTTATCAAACACCTTTCAGGCACTCTAATTTCTCACTTATTTCTCAATGGCACCCAAGGATATAATCTTTAATGGAGCAAAGTTCGTCCCCAACAACTATGCTGTCATTCTCACTAAGAGTGAAGCTCCTTCAGAACTTCATTTTATACAGGATTTCTTATCTCATAGTGAAATTGGGTTCACTTTTACGCAACCATCCTATTTATCTGGAACTCAAGTTCTGACATTTTAGCGTACAGGACTTTATGATGATGGTGGTAAGAATGGGACTCCAAGTATCGTGTTTACAGCAGGGGAGGTTGAGTACGTTGTTACTCCATCGACAGTTCGAAAAGTGTTATATCTACCTGAAAACTACGAGTTTAGTTCTGTTGTTGAAGAGCCCCTGCTACAGCAAATGATGGCTAATCTTGGGTATGAACAGAGTTTGGCTAAGTTGGGTCAACTCAAACACCCATATATTCGAAAGGAATGGAGCTGCTTCTTCAATTGCATCACGAAGACGTTTGCCAACAACTGCTCAAATTTTGATGCAATTCCTATTCTGACATAACAAATTGGGTATGCACTCCTAAACCAGTCTCATTTTGATTATGCAAAGACTGTGTTATGTTTTATAGGAGAAAGAATGAAAGAGGACATAAATGTAGTTTACTTTGCTAGGTTCTGTCAGTTAATTTACAGCTACTGTACATCAGATGAACCACAACCATCAAGTGAACAAATAGAACATTTTAGGTTAGCTAAGAGGGGTTTTACTGATTTGTTAACTGCTGACAACAAGAAGGGAGTTTTGAGACCCCTTAGAATTCCTTTATCAGTAAAGCAAGCTCTGGTAAATGCTGATTATGATACGGATTCATGGCTATATCCTGATGTCCAACCCACCAACACACAATAGCCATCAGAACCAACCATTACCCAAACACAACCACTCACATCAAAACATGCCAACCAGCCATCAGCACATAATCAAGTGAAGCCTTCTTTTTCTAAATCAAAGAGGACAAAGACTGTATCTCAGACATAACAAAAGAGAAGGAAGATGATTCTGAGAGATGAATCCGATGATGAGGCATATGTTCAAACATCAGAACCTGTTGCTAAAGCAGCTGAGGAGGTGTCTCCTCAGAAAACAAAGGAAACTGGGAGTTCTAGGCCCCTCAAAAGGCTTAGAAAGATAAATTCTGATGACAAAGCTCCCACAGTCTCTCCACCCTTGAAGAGATGGAAGAAACAAAGAACTAACAGGGATATAGCTGAGTCAGATTCAGAGGATGTGGAAGCAACATCTAAGGAAGGGGATCAGGAATCTCCGATCCCAAAGGAGCCAATTGTGATTGAATCCCTTCCATCTACACAACCAAAATTTGTTGAAGCCACTGAATCTACACCTCCACTGTCGCCATTTCAAGTTGAAGAAACTGCTCAAGACAGAGTGCCCACATCTCCTGTGTCTCCTATTAATGATCCATTACATACAGATGCATCAGGTACAAGTGTTGAAATAGATATTCACAACTTGAATGTGCCTGAGGTTCTGTACTTGGAAGCTCCAACCATTCCTCAACATACTCCACCAACAACACCAATTTTTGATGCTGATTTCAATGCAGATATTCCAACAACACCTCTTCTGAATCTAGATGATAAAGATCAGATATTAGGTGAGCATCAGAATTTGGATGTTGATCAGAATTTACTGTCAGATCAGCACTTAGAAGATGATTTTGAAACCTCTATAGCCTCACATACTATCATTTTATCAGAGGATGCTGATTCTGCAGACTCTGTAAATTTTGATGCTGCAAATGTTGAAAATACTGGTGAAGCTGCTACAAATGTAAATACTGATGCAGCTGGTCTTTCAGGACATGCACCTCTACATACAGTTGATAAAGCTGAATTGATTAAAAAGTTTGTAAGAGAGGATGCACCAGTACCTTGGAGTGAAACTAATATAGGAAGGGAATGGATCAAGGAGTGGAACAAAGTTGATTTTGTTCCTACTGCAAATATTCTTGCTGAGAACCTGACAAAAGCTGATGAGATGTTGTTGAATGATGACTTCAAAGCATAGCTCAGAGTTACTGCGTTGAGTACTAGGAACCTTCAAGGTCAACACTCAATAACTCAAGCCAAGGTGAACAAAATTCAAGAAACACTGATTCAGCAAGACATGAATGTCAAATTGGAAAAGAACAGGTTTTTTAAGCCAGCCTTTGACCGCATTGGGTATATAGAAAAGACTCAAGAAAAGCAGCAAGCTCAAATATCTGATATTTTAAAGAATCAAGCTGCTCAACAAGATCAACTCAATGAAATCCAAAACTCTGTGGAATTGCTTGTCTCTCTCTTTCTACCAGATGATGCCAAAAGGGGGGAGAAAGTGATTAAGTCCAAATGCAAAACTGATCAACCACTGAAGGGTAAGGATGATGATAATTTAGACCAGGGAAACTCTGAAAGGGGTAGAGGTCATGGTCAAGGCAAAGGCTCCTCATCTAGGAAAGCAGGAACTTCTACACAGAGATCAAGTTCTAATGTTGATAGAAGAAAAAGTTCTGATAAGAAAGTTTTGACTAAGCCTGATGTTCTAATACAGGGTGAGAGTCAAGAATCACAGAAGTTCATGTAGACACTGAAGCTTAAGGGGAAGGAAAAAACAGTCTACTATCAAGACCCCAAGTTACAGAAGCTGGATGAAGAAATTTCAAAAAAACTATTTCTCAAAGACAATCCAGGAATGGACCTTGAAAGTCTGAAAGAAGAAGAAGCCAGACTTAAAGCAGAAAATGTCAAATCCAAGTCTAAACTTCTATTACTGCAAAGAAACCTCCAAAGCCTAAGGGCATTGTGTTTAAAGATAAAACAAACTCTGAGGCAACCAAATCTGAATCCAAAGCCATATCACAAGTAGATGTAGATCCTAGGTTCAAGGGCAAAGCTAAAGTTAATGAACCTGTAAAGATATATATGCCAACTATGGATCTGGAAGCAAAATCTGATGAAGATACTAGTCTGATTTTGAAAAAGAATAATATTCAAACAACCTCTGATAGAGTTCGTGTTGTTCAAGATCAGGACTTTGTAAATTCTGATGTTACAATGAAGCAAGCAACCTCTGACAGAGCCCAAGTTTTCTTGACATCAGAAGAAAAGAAAACTTCTGATATTGTTCATGGTAAACCTTCAAAAATTCTACTACCTGGGTTTACTAAAGCTCAACAATCTACTCAATCTTTGAAGACTACATCAAGTGGTTTTGAAGCAAGAGTTATTTGAGGGAAGAAAGCTAGAGATAAAATAGGACTGGGTAATGCTGATGAAAGAAGAGTAAACAATTCTACCTTAGATCCTACATCTCTTTCTGAACCAGGAGTAGGGACAACTCCAGAAAGACTAAATCAATTGGAGTCTATACAAATGGTCTACCACTGTGTGTTAAAAGAAGATATCATGCTATACTTCATGATAGATGGGAGGGTATTCCAGATAAGAAAGGATGCTATTCGTTTGAAGTACTTTGAAGAATTGCAACATGTGCTATTTCTACTTCAAGTGAAAAATAGATCAACAGATGGTGCTGCCAGTTACTTAAAATATGATATTCAAAGGAAGAAGAAACTTTACTCTGTAAAGTCTGATAGACCATACTATCCTAAGTACAGAGCTCACAATGGTGATATAGTTGATATGAAGCCTAATACCGCCAAAATCACTACATTTCTTGGTATTAAGGGACTTGAATTCAATCTAGAGTCTGATAAAGCCTATGTCATCAGACTGGATAAGGAGATAAGGAAAGCAAAAATAAATGATCTCAGGATTGCTATCTTTCAGACAGGAGAAGATACAGTTGAACTTAAAGATGCAAAAAGGAGGATGCAGAATGAACTTGAATATGTTGAGAGGAGTTTGTTAAAGAACTATCTCAGAACAACTCCTGGCATTAGAGAGATCATACACTGAAGCCAAGTCAAGAACTACAGCTGATAAATTTTGAAGGATATACAGGTTAAAGCTGATATCAGACTTTAAGGATGGTAAAAGCTCTAAAGACTGTGAGTTGTAGTTATTTAATCAAATTCTCATATGCATTTGTACTTAATGTTTTTGACATCATCAAATATCTATTGAACTTGTATATTATGCTAATTTACAAGTTGGGGGAGATTGTTAGATATATTTGTGATGTCATGTCTAATAATGATTTGTGTTTAGTTTTCAGATCTTGACTAACAAGACAAATCAGGACTTAACTAGAAATCAGTACTTATACTGAAGTCAGAACTTAAGATATCAGAACTTAAGTTATCAGAACTTAAGATATCAGAAGATATTTATCAGGAGATAATATCAGGACTTAAGAAGACTTTCAGATAAGGAATGCGGCTGATTGAAGGAAAGAAGATTAAGACAAACACAAGAAGAGATATGCATGGAGAAGAATTCTATGAAGAATAGAAGACTTGGAGGAAAAGATAACTAATTGATATATTTTAGGATGCAGCCTTATATTCAATATCAATTAGAAGATTATTTTGTAACGGTGTGTCTATATAAACACAACATAGGGTTTACACTATAAGTCTTATCACAATCGAGAATATTATTCATTGTAACCCTAGAAGCTCTCGTGATATTTGTTCATCACTGAGAGAGAACGGTTCTATTATAATACTGTTTTATTAATAAGATTATTTTTGTGTTTCATACTTGTGTTCTTAATTCGATTTGATTGTAGTATAGACTGTATTCAACCCTCTTCTATAGTGTGCGTGACCTAACAAGTAACTATATATATTATCATTTATTTAGGAAAATGCTGATAATAATTTTGAGGAATTAGATGATGGTGCTGTGGAATTAGATTTTGATGGTCATGCACCCAACTGGCTTCTTAGAAGAAGAGGAAGAACAAGAAAAATAAAGCTAGATTTGCAGAAAAAAGACACTAAGAGATCTGCAGAATTGACAAAGATTAGAGAAGAACTTTCTCCTGAAATGGAGGAGAAGTTGAACAGAAAGCTGAAAAAGATTTTGGAAAAGATTGTTGAAATGACTGGTTTGTAAATTTCCATTGACGATCTATTGGCTGATAACTCTGTTGAGGAAGAAGCGGAGTTAGCTGGAGATGAAGCAGAGGCAGCTCCTTGATTGCTTCTCAATATATTTCCACTTTTGTTTCATATTTGGTGCATTAATGTATGAACTAGCGCTAGACATGATTTGTACTTATTAACTCATCGTCATTTTATTTTGCACCTAGCTAGACTTTAGACGTTTAATAGCTTTTGTGATGATGTAATTGGGATATTACCTTTTGGATTTGTGGCATTGATATACCAATGACAATTACTTGGTTGGTTTTTTTGTGAACCAATTTATTTGGTGGGTCGGAATAGAAACAATCAGGTCATGCCAATTTTTTTTAGAAATGCATTGCTATATACCATAATAGTGTTGCTATTGATTCTTATTTTTTGTATTAAAAACATTGCTATATCCTAAAAATTGTTACCATTTGTTCTTTTCTACTATTAAAAAGCATTGCTAAATCCTAAAAAGTTTTGCCATTTGTTCTTATTCTGGGTACTGAAAGCATTGCTATTGGACCAATTATATTGCCAAATATATTTTAATTCATTGCCATTAGCCACATATTGCAATGGTTAACGAAAAATTAACAAAAAAATAGCATTGCAATAGGCTATTGCAATGGCTGAAATATGTTACTGTAAGGAGAAAACCATTGCCATATACCATGGTTGCAATGAATATAGGCGTTGCCATATGGTATTGTATTCGTTGCTACATCGTCCTATCATAACGTGAGCAAAGTTAACACCAGTTTTTGCCAAAAGCATTGCAATAAACTCTACTGCAATGGTTTTAGTCCCTAAAGCAACATATTCAGGTTATTGTTGTATCCAATCTATGGTATAGTGATTTTCCAATAATCCCCCCACATGGATGAGATTATTGTTTAGTAGCCCACACCAAATAGACAGACACAAAGTTTGACTTGGTGATAGTTTCTTCGATCAGATATAGCATACGATAGGTAGAGAATGTTCCTTGAACCATCGCTCGAATAAGCGTATCGACTTTACTGGTAGATAGTGGACGTGTTTGTCCTTGAATTTTTTGACCGTTTGTGTAGATGATGATATACTTATCACTATATCTTTTCTGACTCGTTCAGTCCTCATGAGCATGTCCATTTTGGTCATGAAATATCATCCTTTTTCTACAGTCTAAAGAATTGTGCCTCGCAATTCTCCTCTGAAGCGGCCCCACTTCTCTCCCACTTGGTTGTTTTTATCTTATAAAGTAACTTGCTTTTACTCAACTGAATTTCATGCGTTCACTCTTGAACTTCATGTATTCACCAAAGATCATTAAAAGCTCGAAAGCTTAACTACGTACCTTATGGGTTTCACTGTTTCCTCATCACAGGAATAGGCCAGGGGTTATCCCCATAATGATTTGGTCATCATGATTTAATTTTCCCATTAAACCAAGTTCTTGGGATCTCCAGTCAGCAATGTGTGTCCACCATGATGTCGTTAAGAATAGGCTTAAGGCCCATCACTCTCGATGATTTCTCAACCATATTTTCTGATAACCATTTGGTTAGATGATCCGCGATATTATCATTTAATGGTATATAGTCAATAGTGATGATTTCGGTTAAGATTAAATTATCTAATATAACCATGTCATCAGCGTATATGGCGAGACTTTCCATTATACATCATGCTCTAAGCTCCGCCAATAGTGGACTGACTATCTCAGTGTATCCTTGCAGTCAAAGGCTTTGGCCATCTTGGAATATCCTCTAAAAATTAGCGTAGATATTCAGCCTCTTTGGCGCATTTATCGAATACCACAAACTCAGCTTTCATCGTGGAATGAGTTATCACGGTTTCCTTTGAGGATTTCAATGATATTGGCGCTCCAGCTAGTGTAAACACATAGAAACTTGTAGATTTTAGGGCCATCTTGCTATATTTCCAGTTTGCGTCAATATATCCCTTTAATACTGCTGGATATCTGCCTTAGTATAGTTTATAGTCTCGAGTTCCTCTGTACCCTTATGATCGCTTTTCAGTGATCAGCTCCCGGATTATTCATAAACCTACTAAACTTGCTAATTGATTATGCAATTTATGGTCTTGTAAAACTCATTAGGTACATCAGACTTCCAATTATCCTTGAGTATTCCAACTGGGAAACCGCTACACCTTTGTTCTTGGATAGATGCAAAGTCATATCCACAGGTGTCCTAACTTTCTCAAAAGGAATCCTTAAGAAACTTCTCAAAGATCTTATCAACATAATGAGTTTGACTCAATGTGAGCCATCCGGTTGTTCTAAAAATCTGAATTCCCAAAATTATATATGCTAGACCCATATCTTTCATGTCGAATCTCGACTTCAACAAGTCCTTCGTAGATTTGATCATTTTATCATAGTTTCCGGAAATAAGTAGATCATCTATATACAATATCATCATGACATAATCACTGACATTATCCTTGAAATAATTGCTCCCATTATCCTTGTAATAGGAACAACTATCACATTTATTTATCTTGAAGCCATTGGCCAGCATGACCTCATCAAATTTCTCATGCCATTTCATAGGCGCTTGCTTCAAGATGTACAATGACTTCACTAGTCGATAGACTTTCCTTTCTTGTCCAGGGACAATAAATCTTTCAGGTTGTTCCATATATATTTCCTCATATATATCTCCATTTAGGAAAGCTGTTTTCACATCCATTTGATGTACTGCTAAATTTCGCATTGCAGCGATGGAAAATATCATCCTTATAAACGTTATTCCCGTTATTAGAGAATATTTGTCAAAGTAATCAAGGCCTTTCTGTTGCTTGTGTCCTTTGATTACAAGTTTTGCCTTATACTTATCAATAGTGGCATCGGTTTTCAACTTCTTCTTGAAAACCCACTTGCTACCTAGCGGTTTAACACTGGCAGGAAATTCCATTAATTCCCAAGTATGATTCTGCATAATAGAAACAACTTCATTCTTGATGGACACTTTCCACATAGGCCCACCAGGTGAGGTAAACACTTTCTTATAGGTTTTCGGGTCACCTTCTTCGAGCAAATAAGTCATAAAATCAGACCCATCAGATTTCTCTGTACGTTATCTTTTGCTCCTTCTCACTACCCCACATTTTCGTTCTCACATTCTTCACTCTCATTATTACCATTTATAGACTCATGAGCTTTTTTGGATGTCATAGGGTGTTCATTTCCCGGATTACAGGGAAACCTCATCTCAAAGAATTAGGCATTCCTTGATTCTATAATATTATTCTTTTGAATATTAGGAATCTTAGATTCATGAACAAGAAACCGATATGCAGTGCTATGTGGAGGATATCCAAGGAAAATATAATCCACAGTCTTTTAACCAATCTTCACCTTTTTTGGTGTAGGGATCAGTACCTTTTTCAGGCACCCCTACACTTTCAGCTGTTCGTAACTTGGTTTCTTTTTCTTCCAGATTTCATAAGGACTTACATCCTTATTTTTTCGCATCGTAATATTTAAAATATTGTTTGCACTTAGGATGGCTCCCCCCTGCATCGACTACGGAAGTCCAGAGCTTAGCAAAATCGCATTCATCATCTCTTTGAGAGTGTGATTCTTCCTTTCAACCACTCCATTTGTCTGAGGAGAGTACGGTGTGTGACCTCATGGATTATAATATATTATTAACCGAATTCCCCAAAAGGTTCAAAATATTCACCTCCATGATCACTTCGTATCATTTTAATTTTCTCAGTTTGTTGTGTCTCAACTTCTTCCTTATATATTTCAAATTTATCTATAGATGCGTCTTTGCTTTTTTAGCAAAAATACATAAAAGTATTTTGTACAATCGATAATGAATGTAATAAAATACTTATTTCCTCTTCTTTCTGGAGAGAATTAAATCACGTATATCGCTATGTATTAGGTCTAGCACTTTGGTATTTCTTTCCACAAGTTTAAATGATGATCTCGTTAATTTTTCCTCAACACAAGTCTCACACTTATGTTTTGAATGAATCAAGTTTTGGTATATATTCTTTTACTCAACCTTCATAAAGTGTTATAATTAATATGTCCTAATCTAGCATGACATAAATTAGGTGACTTAAGCAAGTAAGCAAAATAATTTTTATTTTATTATCATCCTTAACAAACATAATGTTGAGCTTAAAAAGCCCATCAGCTACATTTTCCTTGCTTGCAAACATACAACTCTTAGACATAATTACTTTATATGACTCAATTAAAATACAAAAGCCATACTTATTCAACAAAGAACTAGACAAAAGGTTCTTGCAAATATCAGGCACATAAAGTACATTCTTTAAAGTCAGATTCTTTCCAAAGGTCATCTTCAGGTTCACCATGCTCTCCCCTTCAATGGTAGAAGCCGCATAATTCCCCATGTAAAGCTTCTCACTAGTATTGGAAGCTTAGAGGCTCAAAAAAATTGCTTTGTCTAAGAAAAAATGCCTAGTAGGACCCGTATCAATCTACCACTCACGCGGATTAGATTCGACATGTTCACTTAAGAAATTGTAGCACAAAGGTCTATGTCACTCATCTCCTTGGAGATATCATCGACCATGTTTGTTTCTTCCTTCTTGTTCGCCTTCTTGCAATCAGAAGACCCGTGACCCACTTTATCATAGTTGTAGCATTTTTATTTAAATTTTGACTTCAAAATCCCTCCCTTGGGTGCCATCTTTGTTCCATTACCAGAATTGGTCTTCTTGGTCTTGGAGCTTTGAATATGCTCCACCATGTTTACCTTGTAAGTAGCAAAATTCTTTTTCTTCTCAGATCCCCAATTTTCTTATTCAATTCAAAAGCTGAGAATCCGGTCCTCCATGGTCATCTCCTTTCGCTTATGCTTAAGGTAGTTCTTAAACTGTTTCCATATAGTTGGCAGCTTTTCAATCACAGCAGCAACTTGGAAAGATTCACTAATGACCATTCCCTCAGTGTGAATTTCATGAATGATCTCCTACAATTCTTGCATCTGACTGACTAGAGTTTTAGAATCCACCATCTTAAATTCAAGAAAGCAGCTAAAAATCCATTTATTTGCCCCATCGTCCTCGGTTTTATACTTATGTTCAACTGACTCCCATAAGGCCTTAGCTGTTGGATTTGAGCTATACACGTTATATAACGAGTCAACCAAACAATTAAGCACATAGTTCTGACATATATAGTGGGAGTGCTTCCAAGCATGAACGACATACACAGTCTACGCGTTGCTCTCAGCAGTGAGCAACATTACCTCTTTCTTTAGAAAGCGATCCAGATGCACCTTGGTCAGATAAAATTGCATCTCATGTTGCCAATTTCTAAAGTTCATTTCTTTGAACTTCATGGATTTATCAGCATGTGCAACAAAGAATCAAAACATGACTGCAATATCCGGGAAATTTCTGTGCATTTTGTGATATATAAAATAAATATTATTCATTTAATTAAATTAAGATGTTTATCACCAAGATTTAATGTGTGTTAAATATTAATTGCAGGCCTGCAAGGACCGATATATTTTTTGAATATTTCTTATGTGTTAAAAATGCAATTATATGAATAGATACGCAATTTGGATGTGTGCCAGATTACGTTTGTTCCGTGTTACATGTTAGAATTTGTTTTGTGTGCAATTACATATTATATTGTTTTCCGAGGTTATGTTAAATTTAGAAAGTATTTTGGTTTTGTAAAAATTATCGGATCGGGACCCGACGGGGATATAAAGCCCACAAAATTTGTAATTGTATTTGTATAAAATCAAAGACTCTTCAAATAGTTCGTGTTTTCGTATTTTTGAAATGTACGTAATTTTTGGAGAATTTTGATATACATATTGGAATTATTTATAAATTATATTTTAATAGCATTTCCCCATAAATTATTATCTTCGGGGTTGTGATTTTAAATAATGCGAATAAAAGATACCGAGTTGTGATTTATCGGGACTGTTTTTCGGGTATAAATTTCCTTGTGATTATATTAACTTTTACAAAATTATAAAAACAAAATGATAATTATCAATCTACTCTCTCTTTTATTAGATATACATATATAGTTATAAACTTTTTGTAATAACCCCAATTTTTGGAATTTTTGAAACACGGATGAATAGTAACTTTTGCTGATGATGCTGATTAAGGAAAATTATCAGACCACGCTATATAGGAGTACTGTTATGGAAATTCTAAGATCGTATTAGTATTCCATAAAGTAAATAAGTGTATGTAAAGATCGTCAGAATCCAAATTCGAACACTTTGATTTTTCCCGAAAATCCACCAGATACCGAAAGAATTGAGTATAAGGTAACATGATTAAAAGGATTTAATTCAAGGATTATAAGAGAGGATCATAAAAGGAATATAAAATATTGAGAAAGGTTTAGGGGAACTCAAGTAATAAGATCTCGGGTATGATCCCTCAAACAATAAACGAGAACGAAAGTTAAGCGAACCGCATAACAGATCAGCGGTCATTAGCCAAGTAATTAGGGGTTAATCAAAGAGGTTAATGGACGATGATGTCATCATACCAATAAGAAGAAAACAAGTGTAAGAAGATGACATAAGAAAGATGACATATGCATGGTGACATAAGCATGACAAATAGAAAGGTTAGTTGGTTGATTGTGAGCCATGTAATTTTTACCATGGTAAATTTAATTAGCAAACAAGAGAAGCAACCAAGCCAAAAGAAATCATAACACAAAAATTGAGAAGTTGACTTTGTTTTTCCACAAGAAGCTCTCGGCCAAAACCAGATCAGCAACTTCAAACTACCATATCTCCTTCAATACTCACTCAAATAGTATGTTCTATAGTTTTTGGAAAGGTATTGAGATGGCCTACAACTCTTGTTCACAAGTCTCGTCCAAATAAGCATGGTAAGACCCTCGTTCTTACAGTTCTTTCAATCTGACTTTTAGAAACTTCAAAACCAAACTTTGTGTTCTTGATTTCTTTGGAAAGATCAAGCTTGTAGGAGGTTAGATTAAGGCTCCCTAAGGCTTCCTAGCAACTTAACACCTACCAAGGAAGGTATCAACTTCAAACCCTAGCTTTTATTTTATGATTCCATTAAGTTTTATTGAAGCATTGTTAGTATTAAGGCTTGATCTTTGATTATAAGTAGTTTTGGTGGATTTGTATTGGTTTTGAATATTGGGTCTTTGATTGGTTGGATAAATTGGTAAAATTTGGAGTTGGGGACTGAGTTTGTAGTATGATGGTTGAATATTGTTGTATTGGTGGTTGTGAGTGAATTGATGATAATTTAGAGTGTTAATTAAATTGGAAATCGCGTAAACATAAACGTCATAATGCCCGATTTTTCTTAACTGTCCTGTTCTTAACATCAGGACCCGTCAACTCACTGTTAGGTTTTGACCATTGCGATGATTAGATAGTTCCTGTTACGAGCTTCGTTTTGATATGTGGTTCGCTTGAATCTGATGTACGGTTTAGGAGAAACGGCCGTTTTAAGTAACGGCATTTCGCGACCGAACCATTACCTCTCGCCTTACTTTGA
Source organism: Apium graveolens (assembly GCF_009905375.1). Classification (NCBI taxonomy): domain Eukaryota; kingdom Viridiplantae; phylum Streptophyta; class Magnoliopsida; order Apiales; family Apiaceae; genus Apium; species Apium graveolens. The sequence continues at coordinate 198,108,533 of NC_133652.1, forward strand.
AACCTTGGTTAAGGTCCTTAAATGACTAATTGGAGTATGAATCAATTATGTACAGTGGATTAGGCAGTTGGTAGGGTACTCGCAAAAGAATCGCCCTAAAATTCTTAATGGTTAATTTATTAAAAATGGTGGAGCCAAGGGTACTCGAACGACTTATGTGATTCGTTAAGCGTAGAAGTGACCATAAGCCAACGTTAAGGTTCAATTGGTTAAAGTCTAGTTTCTTAAGCGACCGGGGTTCAATTCCGACTTATGTTGTTGTTCATAGGTTATCGGACCCATTCTAAGCTTAAGTCTATCCGGGAACACTCAGGCAAATTTTCTACCCGTTATACTGTTGTTGTGATGTATATATGTATATGCATTATCTTGTGATAAGTGCATGACTATTATTAGCAAAGTCTTGCGATATATTGGAGCATGTGATATGATATTTATATGCATGCCTGTTTCGTAATTTTGATATTCTATTATCCATTCAAATACTTATAATTGCATAATACCTATGCTAGAGATAAGTAGTAGTTGCGTATACCCTTAATATAAGGGACCCAAAGGCGAACATTTTCTAAAACCGGGAGTCGATGTTCCCGAGTATATTATATATATTTATATATATATATATAGATATAGTTTTCAAAACTATTAATCGAATAAGGTTTATTCGATAACTTTATTTTATTAATGAATATTATCTTGAATATTCATTCCAGGACTTATGACTCTGTTGATAGGGATAAATAAATTATGATAGTATAATTAAATACTACATTAATTGTACAAGGTGTGGACTGCTAGGCCCAATAAGAAGATGTATGACATTCAGACCAGAAAGTTTAACATACTGATCAGGCCTGATGGACCAGATCAGGCCTGATGGAATAAAGAAGGCCCAAAAGCCCTGATTATTAATTAATTTCGTAATTAATTAATAAGGGAAAAATCAGCTGTTGAGAAGAGTCCCGATAAGGATATAAATCCTTATAGATTAGCCTCAAGGGGATCTAAAAGGATAAGGAATCAGTTTCCTACTATCTCCAAAGTCCATTCTAATTATGAGACTTGCCCACCAAGTCTCCTATACCAAGTCCAATTCAAGGACTCCCAACATCTATATAAGGGGCCTCACCCCACAGATCAGAACTACGTTTTTTGGCTTGATTCTCTAATTCACAGAGATACGTAGGCATCTCGTAAAGGCATAATTAAGCTACGAAACACGAGAGCAGCCATTAAAGACCTTGAGCTCCCGAATCTTAGTAATAAATACAGCGAATAATAACCTTAGTATTTTATCCATAATATTTGGCGCCGTCTGTGGGAAAGCACAACAACAACCATGGCGAGAACACGGAGAACAATTAGAGCTCTAGAGGAAGGAACACCATCAGAGACAACCCAGGTGATTTCGTCAACCGTGGAGGTTCCTCCCCATTCAACTTATGCATCTACTCAGGGGGAAGCCCAGCTAGGGGCAACTCAACCTCAGCCACAAGGGACAACTCCCCCGACTATTCAAGGTACGAATCCTCAAGTTCAACAAGTACATATACCTGTGAATTCTCGACCCGTCGGGTATGAATATTCAACTATTGTTACTACTAAACCCCCTTATGGGATGCCCCTTCACCCTGAGGTTGGAGGAAGTGGATATGCTGGGCGAAGCGAAGCACGAGGGCAGTCGCCCCCTATATACGAGGTTTGGCTCCTATCCCCGAGGATCGGGAATTTTTTGGTCCTTACACTGAGAGAGACTCCGAATCTTCGGATGATGAAGTGGCCCCGAGAGAGAGGCGTCCTGGAAAAGAGCCAATGGCCGATGGAAGGCAACGCCCTCAAAGCACCCTAGGGGCGAATCCCCAAGAAGTGTAGGAAAGGATCAGGGCTCATGAGGCTGAAATCTAAAGGCTGAGGCGTGATTTGGAGGCTCACCAGGCCACCAGACCCCAGATACCTCCTAGGGGGAGAAATCCTCCTCCTTTCATAGACCTGGATGGTCCGGTACGAAGAAGGGCTGTTGTCCCAAGAACTGATCCAAACAATCTCCTTCCCCTTGGAGATCCTGATGATCTAACTCCACCCTTCACAGAAGAGATAATGAATGCCCATATCTCAAGGAAATTCAAGATGCCCACTATCAAAGCCTATGATGGCACGGGAGACCCCGCTAATCATGTTAGGACATTCTCTAATGCACTGCTGCTGCAACCCGTGAATGATGCTATAAAGTGTCGGGCCTTCCCTCAAACCCTGTCGGGTATGGCTCAAAGATGGTACAGTCGCCTGCCCCCAAACTCTATAGGATCGTTCAGAGAATTAAGTCAGGCTTTTATTAAGCAATTCATCAGTGGAAGAGTCCATGAGAAAAGTTCAGCATCTCTTATGAGTCTTGTGCAGGGAGCTAAGGAATCCTTGAGAGATTACCTAAATTGTTTCACAAAGGAGGCTTTAAAAGTCCCGGACCTTGATGATAAGGTAGCCATGATAGCACTGCAACAAGGCACTAGGGATGAGTTTTTTAAGATGTCCTTGGCCAAACGCCCCCCTGAAAGCATGTTGCAGCTCCAAGAGAGGGCAGGGAAGTATATCAAAGTTGAAGAAAGCATGAGGAAGACCGTAGTAAGTAATGAGCCCACCGGAGGCAAGAAGCGAAAAACTGATCTGGAGTATATCGCTAAGGACAAGTATCCTAGAACCGAGCAAAAACCTGATTCAACCCCCAAGAAGGGAGGACCTGGGCAAAAGTTTACCGAATACGCTAAGTTAAATGCTCCTAGAAGCCAGATCTTGATGGAAATCGAGAAAGATAGAGATATTCGCTGGCCTAAGCCCTTGAAGGCTGATCCTGCCAAGCTAGATAAAAGCAAGTATTGTAGGTTTCACAAGGATGTTGGCCATAACACCGATGAGTGTAGGCAATTGAAAGATGAAATTGAGTTTTTGATTCAAAAAGGAAGATTGAACAAGTATACTGGAGATGGAGGGGACAGAAACAATAATGGAAGGAAGAACTTTGAATATCGTAGGAGGGACCAAGACGATCAGGGGTGGAATCCCCAACCTAGAGGGCCGGTTATAAATGCAATTTTTGGAGGACCGCGACGCCCTTGAGGACCTGTGATAAACACGATTTTTGGAGGTCCAACTGCTGCTGGATTGTCCAAAAATTCCATAAAGGCATATACTAGGGAGGTTATGCATATTGTTGGAGAAGCCCCGAAGAGGGCCAGGACAGAAGTAACATTGGCTTTTGATGATTCCGACCTAGAGGGTGTGAAGTTTCCCCATGACGACCCGCTGGTCATAACACCGATAATAGGAAATAGCCCGGTTAAGAGGGTCCTTGTGGATAATGGTGCTTCTGTGGATATCTTGCTCCACGACACCTTTCTAAGGATGGGGTATAACGCCTCCCAGTTGACACCAACTGACATGCCGAAATATGGATTTGCTGGAGTAGAATGTCCTGTAGAAGGGATAATCAAATTGCCGACCACCATAGGTACGGAACCAAGGCAAGCAACGCAGATGCTGGATTTCATGGTGGTAAAGGCTAGTTCAACTTATAATGCTATCATGGGGAGAACAGGGATACATGCCTTCAAGGCAGTCCCCTCTTCCTACCATTCAGTCATGAAGTTTCCCACCCGAAACGGGATTGGAGAAGAGAGAGGAGATCAAAAAAATGGCTAGAAGCTGTTATGTGGCCTCTTTGAGGGCAGATGGAGTCGGGGGGCAGGTTCTTCCTATTGAAGATATGGATGTTCGAGAAAATGACGAGAATAGAGGAAGGCCAGCAGAAGAATTGGTTTCGGTTCCTTTAGACCCCGAGAATCCTGAGAGGATGACTTTCATTGGAGCCACATTAGAGGAGCCCCTTAGAGGGAAGTTAGTGAAATTTTTGCAAGAAAATAGTGATGTGTTTGCATGGTCAGCAGCTGATATGCCAGGCATAGACCCGGAGTTAATTACACACAAGCTAAACGTGGATCCAAGCCGGAAGACAGTGAAACAAAAGAAAAGAAATTTTGCCCCGGAAAGACAAGAGGCTATAAAACAGGAAGTTGAAAAGCTCTTAGAGGCTGGTTTCATTGAGGAGATCCAATTTTCGGAGTGGTTAGCAAATCCTGTAATGGTAAGGAAGGCTAATGGAAAGTGGAGGATGTGTATATACTTCACTGATCTGAATGATGCATGCCCCAAAGACTGTTTTCCGCTGCCAAGAATTGATACTTTGATTGATGCCACTGCTGGACATGAGATGCTGAGTTTCATGGATGGATTTAGCGGATACAATCAGATCAAAATGCATAAGGATGACATTCCAAAGGTATCATTTATCACTGACTTTGGTGTTTATTGTTATCTTGTTATGGCGTTTGGTCTCAAGAATGCAGGAGCCACCTATCAAAGGTTGGTGAATAAAATTTTTAAGGATCTTATTGGTAAGACTATGGAAGTCTATGTTGATGACATGTTAGTCAAGAGTCTAGTAAAGACTGATCATATAACCCATTTGAGGGAAGCTTTTGAGGTCCTGAGGTACCACAAGATGATGTTGAATCCTACGAAGTGTGCTTTCGGAGTAGGATCTGGAAAATTCTTGGGATTGATGGTCTCAAAGAGGGGAATTGAGGCTAACCCCGATAAAATAAAGGCGATCCTGGACATGGAACCACCAAAAACTGTCGAGGATGTTCAGAAGCTCACAGGAAGGGTTGCTGCGCTAGGACGATTTATCTCCAAGTCAGGAGACAAGTGCTTGTCATTCTTCAAATCACTAAAGAACATCAAAGACTTTGTATGGAGTGAGGAAAACCAGAAGGCATTTGAAGAGTTAAAGAAGTATATGGCCCAGGCCCCGTTGTTGGCCAAGCCAGTTCTGAGTGAAGTTTTATATTTGTACTTGGCTGTTTCAGAGAGCGCCTTGAGCGCGGTGTTGGTTAAGGAGGAACTGAAAGTCCAGAAACCCGTATACTATGTCAGTAAAATTTTGCATGGTGCTGAGTTGAATTATTCAGCTATTGAGAAATTCGCTTTAGCCTTGGTAATGGCTTCGAGAAAGCCGCGTCCTTATTTTCAGGCTCACCAGATTGAGGTGCTAACAAATCAGCGCCTGAGAAATATCATTCACAGTCCCAAGGAAAGTGGGAGATTGATTAAGTGGGCAATAGAGCTGGGAGAGTTCGATCTTAAGTATAAGCCACGTACGGCAATAAAAGCCTAGGCACTAGCTGACTTCGTGGTGGAATGTACCATACCCAACCAAGAAGCCGGGGGGCAGGAAGATGCCATACCTCAAGACAAGGGAGTCGATAATGGGGGCAAAGAGAAGGATGATAAAGAATATTGGGTTCTCTATTTTGATGGAGCATCAAAAACGAACTCCAGTGGAGCATGATTGGTTTTGCAAAGCCCTGATGGGTTCTTAATTGAGTATGCTATGAAGCTAGACTTTCCAACCACAAATAATGAGGCAGAATATGAAGCCCTGATAGCTGGCCTTGGCCTAGCTGGAACACTTAGAGTCAAAAACTTAAAGGTCCGTGGAGACTCGAAGCTGGTCATATCCCAGGTAAAGGGAGAATTTGAGGCAAGGGATGAGACGATGGCTAAATATGTCCGCCTAGTAAGGGCTGTGATGACTCAATTTAATGAATGTCATGTTGAGCATATTCCAAGGGAAGAAAATGCTAAGGCAGATGCGTTATCAAAGTTTGCTTCATCTGAGATTGAAGAAAGTTCAGGAAGTGTGTACTTCCGTGTTTTGAAGACACGAAACATAGATATTAAGCTTGTGGCTCCCATAGGCCTAGGGACGTCATGGATTGATCCCATCAAAGCTCACATTCAGACCGGTTGGTTGCCAAGTGATGCAACTGAAGCACGGAAGTTAATTATTCGAGCACTAAGGTACTCTTTGATAGATGGGATTCTGTATAAAAGATCTTTCGTGGTTCCTTACTTAAGGTGTCTCAGGCCCAATGAGGCACGCTTGGCTCTTGAGGAAGTGCATGAAGGTATTTGTGGGCAACACTTGGGGGCAGGGCCTTGGCTCATAAGATAACCCGTTTAGGTTTCTATTGGCCAGAAATGATGGCTGATGCCAAAGAATATGTGAAGAAGTGTGATCGCTGTCAGAAGCATGCACCAGTTGTTAGACAACCCCCCGAGATGCTGACCTCTATCAACTCGCCTATTCCCTTTGCTATGTGGGGGATGGATATTCTAGGGCCTTTTCCTATGGCCACGGCATAAAGGAAGTTTCTGATTGTAGCCATTGATTATTTCACCAAGTGGATCGAAGCCAAACTCTTGGCCAAAATCACAACTAAGCAGGTTGCACAATTCCTGTGGGAAAACATTATGTGCTGATATAGAATTCCCCGTATCCTCGTCACTGACAATGGAACACAATTCAACAATGAGGAATTCAAGAAGTATTGTGAAGAAAATGAAATTGAGTTACGATTCACCTCTGTGGCTCACCCGCAAGCCAATGGGCAAGCAAAGGTAGCAAATCGGATAATCCTGGATGGACTAAAGAAGAGGATCGAGAAGTCAAGAAATAATTGGGTGGATGAAATACTTCCAATATTATGGGCCTACAGGACTACCTGTAGAGTCACGACAGGAGCAACTCCCTTCATGTTGGCAAATGGGGCAGAAGCAGTAGTTCCAGTAGAGATATCACATTCCTCTCCAAGGATTCAGGCTTTCAATGCAGAAGAAAATGAGGAAGGGCAGAGGTTAGCCCTGGATTTAATCGATGAAGTGCGAGATAAAGCACATGCAAAGATAGTAGAATATCAGAAAAAGGCTTCATTCTACTACAACCTAAGGGTAAAAGAGAGGTTTTTCAAATAAGGTGACCTAGTCTTAAGAAAAATAGAGTCTTCTGGTGTCGGACAGAAAGGAAAGCTTGCCCCGAATTGGGAAGGGCCGTACAGAGTCAAGAGCGTTCAGGGTAGAGGAACCTACAAGCTGGAGACTATGGATGGTTTTGAAGTCCCGAGAACCTGGCACGCACAAAATCTGAAGGTTTACTACGTGTAAGATAGGCGAAGTACGATTCTCACTTGTCATTGTGACAAGTAGGTTTAAAAGCACCTTGAAGCTTTGCTTGCGTAGGATTTTATATTCCAGTAGAATTTACATTGTCTAGTTATTGTTGATTATGGTTGAACCCATGCTGTGTAAGGTTTTGGAAAACCAGACTTCATATTAAAGAGTTTGAAATTATTTCAATCTAAGGATGTTTAAAGTTCAAATGCATATTAAGATTGTAAAGTTAAAATAGAAAGAGGCAAGAAAAGCAACATATGAAATATAACCCCAAAGGGTAACAAGTTCTGATATGAATGAAGTTCAAAAAGAAGATATACAAAAAAAAAACTTAGGCCTTGGAAGGCTGAGATTCCTCGGAACCACTATCCGAAGTCTCCTCGGATGTCTCAGTCGTTCCTTCGGACGTCTCGGTCATCCCCTCCGAAGTCCCTGTAGAGGTTCCCTCTGCGGAAGATGTTGGCTGTTGAGGCGCTGCTCTTGGAGGCTCTTCCACCCTGGCCTTCTTAGTGACAGGCTCAAACTCCTCTTCGGAAGAATCTTCCTCCTCTCCGTCCTTGATCATATCAGCAAGCTTCTCAGTAACACCTCCAAGCTCTGGAACTCGCACAGGGCAAGGAAAGGAGGACTGCTCGAGGACTTCTGGAAATTCATCTTGTATGGCCTCCACAGCAACATCCCAGCCTTATTTATAGCTAACTGGGTGCAGGAGGGCATCATGCTCCACCATCAAGTCCTTGAACTCCTGGGTGTCCATCCAGCCGTCAAAGGCTTTATCCTTCTGTGCCTTCAGAATGACATTTTCGGCCCGGGCCGTTTCCAGGTCAAAAGTGGAAGAGGCCAGTTGAGCTTCAAGGGCCTCTATTTTTTGGTTGGCCTCCTCCAACTTCTTGTTGGCATCTTCCAGGCCAACCTTCCAAGCCTTAGCTTGGTGAATTGCCCCTTGGAAATGGGCGTTAGCCTGCAAGAGAAACAGCAAAAGTTTAGAAAAGAAACATGGAAAGATAAGTATGAAGGGCAGAGGTAAAGGACGTACCGTCGCCAGAGCCTGGGCTCCAAATAGCTCATTCCCCTCTAAGTCTTGTTGAAGGACAAAATCTTGATAGTCCACCGGGGAGATGGAATGCTTAGACCATTCCTTGGACAGCGCTGTGCTGCCCACGATTGAGTCCTTGCCCCGGATCCCCCAAGCAGGTTGAAAATAGGCCCCTGGCCTCTGCTTGGTGCGCAAAACTTGGCTGGGGCCTTCCTCGCTTGGCTCCGTTGCCTGAAGTAGGAACTCAGGGAAGCGGTCACCAAGTCGAGGGTCTTTAAAGACCTTCCCAGCCCTCTTCATCCTGGTTGTCTCCAGGTCCTTAGGCTTGGTAGCCTCATCAATCTTCTCAGCCACTGCAACAAACGAAGTCAGTTGAAAATCAATGGAATAAAAAATGCAGGAAATAAAGGAGGTAAGAAAGGGAACTTACTTTTCTTATGAACGGGCGAGAGGCCGCGTTCTACCAGGACGGTCTCCCGGATAAGGTCCCAAGAATGGGAAGTACCGTTGTCTTGCGTAAGGATGTTGAAAGCTCTAGCCTCCTCCTCAGACAAAGTTATATCATTTGGGCTCCCGTCCACGGCCAACCCAAAGGATGATCGAAACAGGGAGCCCCAATCTCTACCTTCCCAAACAATGAACAAAAAATCTTTCTTCCACCCCAAGTTGTTGTCAGGGATTGACTTTCCATTCACGATATGGGGGATAGTGGGGCGCTGATTTATAGAAACCCAACCCGGACTTTTATCAGGGCTTTTCTTGAACTGAAAAATCTTTCTGAAGACAGCAACAGATGTGGGGACATTGTGTTTGGCGCATTGCGACAGATAGCACAGAATCAGCCTCCAAGAATTAGGGGGGAGTTGGCAAGGGCTGATGCCCACATCATCCAGTAACAAGGGAATGAACGGATGAAAAGGGAGTCTGATACCTGCCCTTAGAGTATCCCTATAGACGCATAGTGCGTCATTTTTCCACTGGCAGGCCCTGTCGGCCGGACCCGCAAGAACCAGCTTAAAAGGCACCTTGATTTTGAAGCAGCTGCTCCACTTTTCCAGCTCCTTGGGATCCCGTAAAGCACTAATATGATCGTGCCCGTCCAGATGCGCATCAGACGGGTACTCGTCCCCTCGAGTGTTGATCATGTCGATTAAGGAAGTATACCTCGATCGAATAGGAAATTCATTGGACTTTCTAGCCACGTTCATCTTGGCCAAGCGAGTCATTTTTTTGTCAGCCATCTGAAAAAAGAAAGGGGCACGTAAAACAGGCTATCTTAAAACGGCACACAATGGAAAAATAGACACGAAAAGCAAAGGGGGGAATTTTACCTGAAGAAGCACTCCTGAAAAAGGCTTTGAGCTCTGACTTGTTGTTATTGCTCTGAGAATCTTAGCAGGAGGAGAAAGATGAAAACTTAGAAATGAGAAGGTGAGGAGTAGTAGCCTTGCCTCATTCCTTTATATAAGAGGAAAAGGAAGTTGAAGGGATGAAAGCCCATTAAGAACAAAGGCCCATAGGAAAAAGCCCAGAAAAAGGAATATTCCAGAATATTCCTAGTAATTCTAGAGCATTCTAAACAGGGTGTATTAAGCCCAGATCAATATTAAGCCCAGATCAATAAAGAGGCCCAGTAATATTTGGTAAAGCCCAAGAAAAGGGGCCCAGTAATATTTGAAAAGCCCAATAGAGAAAGCCAGGCCCAAATCCAATTAGGATTTGGAAAATTCAATTTTAGCCCTAAAAGATGTAAGGCCCAATGGAGAAGGCTAGAAAAAGACCAGAATCCAGGTCGAGATCCAGGGCGTGAATCCTGCCCGAAATCTTTCGAGCAGACACCCGAAAATAACGGGTAATAAAGACCAGAATCCAGGTTGAAATCCAGGTCGTGAATCATGCCCGAAATTTTTAGAGCAGACATCCGAAAATAGCTGGAATAACGGGACTAAATTGAGGTTGAAACTTCGACCAGGAATGAGGTCGAATAAACCAAGCATCTTCCAAAAATGGGGATTAAAAACCCAGGTCGAATTTCGACTAGGATCCTGGTCGAATTCCAGGTCGTGGATCCTAGTCGAAATCTTTCGACCAGGAAGCAAGAGAATCAAAGAATTTTCGAACAGGATTCAGGTCGAAATATCGACTAGAATCCTGGTCGAAATCCTAGTCGATAAGGCTCAAGACCAGGAGTTAAAAAAGTGGGGGAGTTTCGACCTAGATCCAGGTCGAAAGTTCGACTAGGATCCTGGTCGAATTCCAGGTCGTGGATCCTAGTCGAATTCCTTCGACCAGGATGGCAAGGCTGAGCCCTATTTCGACTAGGATCCAGGTCGAAATTTCGACTAAGATCCTGGTCGAAAAAGGGCTGGAAATCTGAAAAATCAAGAAATTAAGGATAAATCCCAAAAAATTGGGGAAAAATCCAGAAAATTATGGAAAAATCCCAGAAAATTAGGGAAAAATCCGGAAATTAAGAAAATTAGGGGAAAATCCCAGAAAATTAAGGATAAATCCCGAAAAATTAGGGAAAAATCCAGAAATTAAGGGAAAAATCCAGAAAATTAGGGAAAAATCCCGGAAATAAGGGAAAAATTCCTGGAAATTAAGATAATTCCTGAATAAAAGGAAAATTCATTGTAAATGTGTAGGTCGCTCCACACTTTAGGCAAAAACGAAACCCTGTAAGGGAATGAATAGACTTAACTTCTGCAAAACCTAATCATTGTGTCCCAAAAGTTGGGGGGCAAATGATAGGGATAAATAAATTATGATAGTATAATTAAATACTGCATTAATTGTACAAGGTGTGGACTGCTAGGCCCAATAAGAAGATGTATGACATTCAGACCAGAAAGGTTAACATACTGATCAGGCCTGATGGACCAGATCAGGCCTGATGGAATAAAGAAGGCCCAAAAGCCCTGATTATTAATTAATTTCATAATTAATTAATAAGGGAAAAATCAGATGTTGAGAAGAGTCCCGATAAGGATATAAATCCTTATAGATTAGCTTAAAGGGGACCTAAAAGGATAAGGAATCAGTTACCTACTATCTAGGACTCCAAAGTCCATTCTAATTATGAGACTTGCCCACCAAGTCTCCTATACCAAGTCCAATTCAAGGACTCCCAACATCTATATAAAGGGCCTCACCCCACAGATCAGAACTACGTTTTTTGGCTTGATTCTCTAATTCACAGAGATACGTAGGCATCTCGTAAAGGCAGAATTAAGCTACGAAACACGAGAGCAGCCATTAAAGGCCTTGAGCTCCCGAATCTTAGTAATAAATATAGCTAATAACCTTAGTATTTTATCCATAACATCTGTTTATTCTATTTAATGAATATTATTTTGAATATTCATTCGAGGACTTATGACTCCGCTTCTTTTATTAAATAATATTCTTTATTTTATTAAAGAATAATGTTTCGATAATCAAACTTATTTTTGATTATTCAAATAAAGATCGTACTTTCGTATAAGTATATATTTGGTTATTTATTATTCATTTCAAGTATGAGTTTTAAAACTTCTACTTCAATTATTTTTATAAAGATTATCCTTTATGAGAATATTATTTAAATAATAATATTCAGATATTCTCCAACATATCGGGACTGATTTATTTTATTAAATCAGCATTACTCCAAACATTCTCAAAAATGTTTTCGAGTCTTCAAAATGATTTTAAAAGTTAAAGCGGATCCCAAAACTCGTTTTCAAATTTAAGATCTTCCTTTCAAAGGGGACTTGAATACTCGCTCAAAAATCCGAGGGATCCGGCTATGTGGTGTATTTTATATTCGCAACGTGGTTGCTGTTTTGAGAAAACAATTTGATTACTTGCCCAATATTTGGGAAGTAAGTCCATCTAATTGAGTTGGCATAAGCGACAGGCCGGGGTACGTTCTATGAAGGTGTAAGAGGCTGGGTGACAGTCCATCCACACATGAGTGGCCGGGTAACGGTCTAGCGCGAGGTCCTAATGCGGCCAGGGTGATGACCGGCGAGGAATTCATCCATCTACAGTAGAAAAGGTTACTTATTGGTATCTTTGCCTGATCAGCAAGATATCGGGTTTATGCCAAAATTCTTTTCTTTCCAAATTCATTGGATATTACAACTCTGTTCATACTTTACATGACAGAGGTTTTCAGGAAATGTATGAGAGATATATATGGATATATATATATATATCGGGACTTAATAAAGTATCTCGTAACTTTATTTCTTTTGAATGATATTTCAAAGATTGAATCTATTCAAATCTTACCTTGTAGTCTCATCTATGTGATGAACTTTTGAAACTGATTATAACTTGAACGGTGGTAGTTCAAGTAGTATTTGGAAAAGATATAAGTATATTGGAGTATCTTGCAACTTCATCTTTTCAACTTATATCTAGTTAATGATTATCTTATGCATGACAAAGATTTTCAGAAAAATGTTGAGACAAGGTTAGATATATGAGATTACCTTGCAACGATATTTTTATACAAGTTATAAACTGGAACTCTATGTATTTTATGCATGGAAGAGGATTCTAAGATTTTGAAAAGTATATATACTTATATACTGAATATTTTGCGACTTGGTCGCGTTAAGATATCAAACTTGGTTCATTTCTTCTTGACCAAGACTTTCATGAGTACTATGAGAATGCTTATATATTGTTAATTATTATATATTATTTCGGTGGGCGTGTTGCTCACCCTTGCTTTCTTCTTTCATCACACAACAACAGATAGACAAGATGAACAGGATCAACCTCCCAATTCGTGAGCGAATAGGAAACGTTCCGCAGTTTCCTGTAGGCGTTGATGCCGTTGTAGCTGAGGTAGGATCTACCAATAGGCTAGGCTTTCAACTTTTGATGTACCAGACTTATGTATATTTATGAATTATAATAATGGGAAGGAAAATGTAAATTTATTCAAAAACCTTTTTAAGGTGTAATGGAAAATAATTGTGGAATAAAATGACTCGTGTTATTTTTGGATATTCATCTCTAAGACTATAACTTGTGGTGTGTGTGTTTATTGTGGGGTCACAGTACGGAGTAGTTGATTGTTTATTAAGATTGGGTGCTATTAAGGGAAATGGAACTCGTGACAACCCGGATCCCCGACCCCGGATTTGGGGGTGCTACAGAAATGGTATCAGAGCCAAGCGTTATAAACCTCAGAGATGATGTGACGTTAAAATAATAAGTTCACCAAGATAATAAGAACTCTTGCCAAGTTCATGGTCTGACTACCTAACGTAGTACTGACAGTTAAAACCTTTATGAGAACCCTTATGAATATCGTGATAGAAGCGTAGCTCGTTATCGTATATGGTAGCGGGACTCCGAACCCTGAGGTTGAGGACCAACAACGCGATGATGTTTTATTAGTTATTGGAGATCAGATTGTGGATCCGATAGAGCGTCCTAACACAGGACCGGCTGATGTTCATATTGAGGATGTAGAGGTTGAGGATGTTATCCTAGAAGGGATTATTGCTGAGAAGGATTTCGTGGAGGGTCCTGACAAGAATGAATAAAGGACCATTGAGGAATTGATGACCATGGTTAGGGTGACTACCAGAGGTAGGATTGGCCGGTCACTATCGGAGGTTCCTTCAAGTTTATAAAGATAGTAGCCCCTTTAACGCGGCTTACTCGTAAGACTGAGAAGTTCAAAAGGACAGAGAAATGCGAGAACAGCTTTTAAGAACTAAAGAAAAGGTTGGTGACGACCCCTATGTTGGCGTTGCCGGATGGAAAAAGGAGATTTCGTGATGTGTAGTGACGCTTCCCATAAGGAATTAGGGTGCTTCTTATATAGCACAATAAGGTAATCGCGTACGCGTCAAGACAATTAAGGGAATATAAAATTCGATATCCCCACCCATGAGCTTGGGCTCGTGGCAATAGTTTTGCCCTAAAGATTGGAGGCACTACTTGTATGGAGAGAAGTGCGAGATTTATACAAGCCATAAGTGCTCTAGTGCATTTTCACGCAGAAAGAGCTCAACATGCGCCAGAGGAGGTGGTTAGAGCTAATCAAGAATTATGATTGGGAGATTCTTTATCATTTGGGGAAAGCCAATGTGGTGGCTGATGCCCTTAGTAAAAAGGAGAGACTCAAGATGATAATGTCTTTGGGAGAGTTTATAAGAGATTTTGAGAAAATGGAAATAGAAGTGAAGGTAACCGGAGCCGGTACCGAAAAGCTGTTTGAGATTGCAATACAACCCGAATTATTGGAAAAGAACATATTGTGCCAGAAAAAGTGATGAATGAAGGCAGAGAGCCAACAAATAGATAAGAGATTAATACTGAGAAAGATGATAAGGGAATAATGAGGTATTCCTATAGAATTTGGGTTTCAAATGTTCAAGAGCTTAAAGATGAGATCTTAGATGAAAGCTAGTTTGAGGAATAAGATTTATAGCAAACCCTGAACGTGATAGTCAGGGAGGTCGCCATCAAGATAGAAGGAACCCATAACATAATGAAGTGGAAAATGAGGATTTAAAACATGTAGGATGACCCCAATTATGGGGAGGAGGAGCGAACGTTCAGACTAAGGAAATAGAAGTCGAGTAAGGAAAGGAGACCCGAGACGGTACTCCTATACGACAATTTATGGACCTTTCTAGACAGAACTTAGACTATTATCCCCAACCACCACCCTGAGGAAACAGTGCGGTGGGAAATTCTTTCAGGACCTTTAAGTCGCTAAGCTCTCAGAGTTCCAAGGAACAGGTTGACCCAGTCGAGGCAAGAGCCTAGCTAAAGGAAATATAGGAATCATTTGAGATTCCAAATAATGGACGAATCACAAAAGACTATTTTTGTCACTTACCTTCCTAAGAGAGAGGCCACCCGCTGGTGAAAGACCAAGAAAGGCACGGAGCCAGAGGTTATGATAAACTGATTAAAGTTCAGTCAATTGTTTTCGAGAAAGTAATTCCCAAGATTTTGGAGATACTGTAAAAGCTTTAGAGCCAGAACAAAGGCAGACGAGTATGATGAATTATGAAGCTAAGTTGTAAAAGTTGTCAAGATTCGTTCTGATGATAATAATCCCAGAACGACGTGATATTTGAAGTCAATGAGTAGTGGGTTCATGAAATGATTGTAATAGAAAAGAAAATAAAAAGAAACTGAAGTGGAAAGGAATATAAAGGCAATAGAGGTGGAGGAATGATAAGGGAGTTAGATATGAAGAAACCCTAAAGACTCGTAGCAATAGAAATAGAAAAGTATGTAGTCATCAGGATGAAAGTGATTCACCATTAGTTAAAGCTGATGTATGAAGGCATGAAAGATACATATATTTTATCCCTTTTAAGTTGGGAGGATTCGAGGAAACCTTGAGATAGTCCGAAGGATAAACAAGGAGACGCGGATAGACTGAGTAGGTAAGAAAGTAAGAAATTAGGAAAATTGGATGAAGGAAGTAACCTTCAAGAAAGTGAAGTGTAAGACCGGGGGCATGATACCCAGAAAGGGAGATGCCAGGTATGAAAGATATCCCAACATTGAGATGACTGTTGAGATAAACAACAAAAGTAAATAAGGATTTATTAAGAAGAAGTTCACGTTGAACACGACCAATATCTTTTAGAACATCCCTGTTATCATTACCAAATCAGGCAAGAAAAGTGGATAACCGTTGTAATCTTTTGGAGGCCATATGGATTGAACTTATTTTGAATAAGGATGCTATCGTGAAATTGGTATAGACTATCGAGGTGGGAATGATTGAATAAGATAATTTATCAAGGATATATGACTTGATTTATCCATGGAAGGATGCAAGTACCTTTTTAAAGGTGGAATTAAGGATATAACTTCGATAACTTAAGATGAACCCTAGGGGAATGCATAAAGGTTGGCATTTCACCCTTAATAGGGACATTATGAGTTTGGGTAGTATGGAATGAAGGACTAAAGTAACAACAACCTTTGAAGATCAGTAGAGAAATTTTTCAGAAGTAAATAGACAATGGTTCTAGTATTAGTAAATGGTATTTTGATATGCCCTGTATCTAGGGAATACAGGAGGAACGATTCAAGGATAACCTTAGAGGTTTTATAAGGAGAAAGGTATTATTCGAAGTTCTCAAGAATAGAAATTTGATAAAGGAAAAATGGCGTAATTATAATAATTCCAGGTGGGCACGTGTTAAACCATAAGAAGTATAGATCGATCCAATGAAGATCGAGATTGGTGAAAACGAGAAGGACCCAAGATAAGAGACGTCCTAAGTATGATCGAGAGTCGGTCGTGACAATGTTCACATCTAAAGACTAAGGCAATGACTTATGGAAAAATGGTGATTTTTTTTTCTTTTCTCACCAGGACTTAAGAAAAGCATTTTCACATAAGCAGTGATTGAAATGAGGTAGAAAATTTAGTTGGAGGTGGTTAGAATGACATTGATTGTAAGGAAATTTTACTATCAGGAAAGGCCAAAGAGGTGGCCGACACTTTAAATATAAGAGGATAATTATAGGTGCTCGTGCCAGAGGAATACAGTGATGATGGTTGAAGTCGTGAAGGTTGTATTATGGTTTGGAAGATTGATATTCCTTCTGATGACTTTGCAATACCCAACCATAATAGTAGTTTGGTAAAGGTTTAATTCGTGTAATCGCCATGAGCGGGCTATCTCTCTTAGAAGGTACTATCTTGAGATAAGCCAGGACCATGTTCCGAAATGACTAAATGAACCTTTGAGATGCATGTCTCCCAATAAAGACATATGGTTAATAATGGTATTAACCTACTATCATTGCTTTGATTGAAACTCTTCTGCAATTTTATCTGCTTCATGTCATGAAAGTACGTCAGGAGCTGGAGTGTTCTTCATGAATTATGAATGGTGATTATGTTAACTCCTTAGAAGAATTCAATACGACAGGTATGGACTCCGTATGGTTAGCTATTAAGATTCCAAGGAAAACGAATGACTACCATAGGTCCGTGGTGGACTATAGTAATGCATCAACGATTCTTTGAATAATGAGCCGATTACAACCGCGAGAGTTGTATGGTAATGAATGTTGAGATTAAGTACCACTAATCGAGTCGTGGTGGTGTATAAGTTATCATTGATAGGTTAATGAAGTCGATTATCTACCTATTGAATACTTATTCCTTCTTATCAATAGAGAGTCGTATTACTATACGAGGAAGGTTGCGGTGCAAGCATAGAATTCTAATAACGATGATGTCTAGAATGAAATCCCAGATTCAATTTCGATGTCGAGGGAGTTTCAAAGGTGATTGTGTATAAGCTCGTACAAGAGCATGGGTCCATAGAATGATGGACGGGATAGCAAAAATATTTAGGCATGTGAAATGCGATGCTATAATACTTGATGTTGATATATATACGTATATGTTTTGTTCTCCTATGACAAACCTCTATAGTTCAGAGGTAGATTCCAAGCCAGATATTTTGTAGCAATATTTTTATATATATACGATTCTCTTCAATTCGTTCTTTTCTCTCCTTTTCATTTCATGTAAGCTGAGAAGAACAATCCTTCCAGATGGGGAGGTATTGCCGAATGACTATCTATCTATGTGATAGAAGCCTAGTAGGATACCACATGTTGTTTAATTGCTTGTCAAGTACTAAAGGCTGACCACCTTCTGTACTAACAATGCGATATAACAAGTGTTCATGATCATAGTGATCTCTCAATAAATTTTTTTACTTCTATACGATGGATCAAGCTTTCAAAGAAAGAAGCATCTAGGAAGGAGTAGTATCAGTGCGGTGGTATTCCGAATCTAATGCGTTCGTGATACTAAGGTTGATGCAATTATTAAAAGGTTATAGAATGCTAACGAGCAAAAGTGTAACCAGTATAGTATTATGTACGGAAGATAGTAATGACTACGAACTGGAAAAGAATGGGTATTGAGAAGCCAAAGCTATAATGCTAGAAGCTATGATGAGAGTCTGTGCAATAGACTTGAGAGAAATTAGAACGATCACTTAACACGGATTGAGTTTTCTTACGATAATAGATCATATGTCAGTATTGAGATATCGCCTTATGAGATCCTTGAGGGAAGATAATGTCGATCTCCCTTATGTTAGGATGAAGTTGTAGAGCGCAAGATGCTCGGACCCACAGTAGTCCAAAGGACCAAGGATATAATAGATCTAATCAGAGGACGGCTGGTAATAGCCCAAGATGGATATAAGAAGTATATTGATTTGACACGAAATGAAAAAGAGTAGGAAGTATGGGACCTAGTGTTGTTATAGGTATTCCCTTGGAAAGGACAGATCTGGTCCGGAAAGAAAGGAAAGCTAGGCCCACGAATTTTTGGACCCTTGGACATATTAAGTCATATTGGGAAGTTAATATATGAGCGCATAGGCATGCAACCAAACGTAACCTATATGGAGCAACCGGGAAAGGTTATAGATTGAAAAGGAACAAGTGCTTAGGAGAAGGGTTATCAAACTAGTCAGAGTTTGATGGTAGAACCACAATATGGGAAAATTGACTTGAGAGTTAGAAAGTGCAATGCTAAGAAAGTATCCCTGTTCATTTTTATCTGATTCCGGGACGGAATCCTTTTAAGGAGGGGAGACTGTAATAACCCCAATTTTTGGAATTTTTGAAACACGGATGAATAGTAACTTTTACTGAGGATGCTGATTAAGGAAAATTATCAGACCACGCTATATAGGAGTACTGTTATGGAAATTCTAAGATCGTATTAGTATTCCATAAAGTAAATAAGTGTATGTAAAGATCGTCAGAATCCAAATTCGAACACTTTGATTTTTCCCGAAAATCCACCAGATACCGAAAGAATTGAGTATAAGGTAACATGATTAAAAGGATTTAATTCAAGGATTATAAGAGAGGATCATAAAAGGAATATAAAATATTGAGAAAGGTTTAGGGGAACCCATGTAATAAGATCCCGGGTATGATCCCTCAAACAATAAACGAGAACGAAAGTTAAGCGAACCGCATAACAGATCAGCGGTCATTGACCAAGTAATTAGGGGTTAATCAAAGAGGTTAATGGACGATGATGTCATCATACCAATAAGAAGAAAACAAGTGTAAGAAGATGACATAAGAAAGATGACATATGCATGGTGACATAAGCATGACAAATAGAAAGGTTAGTTGGTTGATTGTGAGCCATGTAATTTTTACCATGGTAAATTTAATTAGCAAACAAGAGAAGCAACCAAGCCAAAAGAAATCATAACACAAAAATTGGGAAGTTGACTTTGTTTTTCCACAAGAAGCTCTCGGCCAAAACCAGATTAGCAACTTCAAACTACCATATCTCCTTTAATACTCACTCAAATAGTATGTTCTATAACTCTTTGGAAAGGTATTGAGATGGCCTACAACTCTTGTTCATAAGTCTGGTCCAAATAAGCATGGTAAGACCCTCCTTTTTACAGTTCTTTCAATCTGACTTTTAGAAACTTCAAAACATAACTTTGTGTTCTTGATTTCTTTGGAAAGATCAAGTTTGTAAGAGGTTAGATTAAGGCTCCCTAAGGCTTCCTAGCAACTTAACACCTACCAAGGAAAGTATCAACTTCAAACCCTAGCTTTGATTTTATGATTCCATTAAGTTTTATTGAAGCATTGTTAGTATTAAGGCTTGATCTTTGATTATAAGTAGTTTTGGTGGATTTGTATTGGTTTTGAATATTGGGACTTTGATTGGTTGGATAAATTGGTAAAATTTGGATTTGGGGACTGAGTTTGTATTATGATGGGTGAATATTGTTGTATTGGTGGTTGTGATTGAATTGATGATAATTTGGAGTGTTAATTAAATTGGAAATCGCGTAAACATAAACGTCATAATGCCCAATTTTTCTTAACTGTTCTGTTCTTAACATCAGGACCCGTGAACTCACTATTATGTTTTGACCATTGCCATGATTAGATAGTTCATGTTACGAGCTTCGTTTTGATATGTGGTTCGCTTGAATCCGATGTACGGTTTAGGAGAAACGGCCGTTTTAAGTAACGGCGTTTCGCGACCGAACCATTACCCCTCTCCTTACTTTGAAACCTTGGTTAAGGTCCTTAAATGACTAATTGGAGTATGAATCAATTATGTAAAGTGGATTAGGCAGTTGGTAGGGTACTCGCAAAAGAATTGCCCTAAAATTATTAATGGTTAATTGATTAAAAATGGTGGAGCCAAGGGTACTCGAACGACTTATGTGATTCGTTAAGCGTAGAAGTGACCATAAGCGAACGTTAAGGTTCAATTGGTTAAAGTCTAGTTTCTTAAGTGACCGGGGTTTAATTCCGACTTATGTTGTTGTTCATAGGTTATCGGACCCACTCTAAGCTTAAGTCTATCCGGGAACACTCAGGTAAGTTTTCTACCCGTTATATTGTTGTTGTGATGTATATATGTATATGCATTATCTTGTGATAAGTGCATGATTATTATTAGCAAAGTCTTGCGATATATTGGAGCATGTGATATGATATTTATATGCATGCCTGTTTCGTAATTTTGATATTCTATTATCCATTTAAATGCTTATAATTGCATAATACCTATGCTAGAGATAAGCAGTGGTTGTGTATACCCTTAATATAGGGGACCCAAAGGCGAACATTTTCTAAAACCGGGAGTCGATGTTCCCGAGTATATTATATATATTTATATATATATATAGATATAGTTTTCAAAACTATTAATCGAATAAGGTTTATTCGATAACTTTATTTGATTAATGAATATTATCTTGAATATTCATTCGAGGATTTATGACTCTGTTTATTCTATTTAATGAATATTATTTTGAATATTCATTCGAGGACTTATGACTTCGCTTCTTTTATTAAATAATATTCTTTATTTTATTAAAGAATAATGTTTCGATAATCAAACTTATTTTCGATTATTCAAATAAAGATCGTACTTTCGTATAAGTATATATTTGGTTATTTATTATTCATTTCAAGTATGAGTTTTAAAACTTCTACTTCAATTATTTTTATAAAGATTATCCTTTATGGGAATATTATTTAAATAATAATATTCAGATATTCTCCAACATATCGGGACTGATTTATTTTATTAAATCAGCATTACTCCAAACATTCTCAAAAATGTTTTCGAGTCTTCAAAATGATTTTAAAAGTTAAAGCGGATCCCAAAACTCGTTTTCAAATTTAAGATCTTTCTTTCAAAGGGGACTTGAATACTCGCACAAAAATCCGAGGGATCCGGCTATGTGGTATATTTTATATTCACAACGTGGTTGCTGTTTTGAGAAAGCAATTTGATTACTTGCCCAATGTTCGGTAAGTAAGTCCATCTAATTGAGTCGGCATAAGCGACAGGCCGGGGTACGGTCTATGAAGGTGTAAGAGGTTGGGTGACAGTCCATCCACGCGTGAGTGGCCGGGTAACGGTCTAGTGCGAGGTCCTAATGCGGCCAGGGTGATGACCGGCGAGGAATTCATCCATCTACAGTAGAAAAGGTTACTTATTGGTATCTTTGCCTGATCAAGAAGATATCGGGTTTATGCCAAAATTCTTTTCTTTCCAAATTCATTGGATATTACAACTCTGTTCATACTTTACATGACAGAGGTTTTTAGGAAATGTATGAGAGATATATATGGATATATATATCGGGACTTAATGAAGTATCTCATAACTTCATTTCTTTTGAATGATATTTCAAAGATTGAATCTATTCAAATTTTACCTTGTAGTCTCATCTATGTGATGAACTTTTGAAACTGATTATAACTTGAACGGTGGTAGTTCAAGTCGTATTTGGAAAAGATATAAGTATATTGGAGTATCTTGCAACTTCATTTTTTCAACTTATATCTAGTTAATGATTATCTTATGCATGACAAAGATTTTCAGAAAAACGTTGAGACAAGGTTAGATATATGAGATCACCTTGCAACGATATTTTTATACAAGTTATAAACTGGAACTCTATGTATATTATGCATGGAAGAGGATTCTAAGATTTTGAAAAGTATATATACTTATATACTGAATATTTTGCGACTCGGTCGCGTTAAGATATCAAACTTGGTTCATTTCTTCTTGACCAAGACTTTCATGAGTACTATGAGAATGCTCATATATTGTTAATTATTATACATATTATTTCGGTGGGCGTGTTGCTCACCCTTGCTTTCTTCTTTCATCACACAATAACAGATAGACAAGATGAACAAGGTCAAGCTCCCAATTCGCGAGCGAATAGGAAACGTTCTGCAGTTTTCTGTAGGCGTTGATGCCGTTGTAGCTGAGGTAGGATCTACCAATAGGCTAGGCTTTCAACTTTTGATGTACCAGACTTATGTATATTTATGAATTGTAATAATGGCAAGGAACATGTAAATTTATTCAGAAACCCTTTTAAGGTGTAATGGAAAATAATTGTGGAACAAAATGACTCGTGTTATTTTTGGATATTAATCTCTGAGACTATAACTTATGGTGTGTGTGTTTATTGTGGGGTCACAATACGGAGTAGTTGATTGTTTATTAAGATTGGATGTTATTAAGGGAAATGGAATTCGTGACAACCCGGATCCTGTGATTGTTTGATTGTTTGAATAATTGGATAAGATTCATGAGATGTTGTAGAGCAATTTCATATATTCAACTGTACAAATCGATTACTGGAGTTATTACTTCGAGTTTTATGTTTTTCATTTTTAAACTTTGAATTTCTATTCTTGTAAATGATATTTGATTGTTCTTGTTATTATAAATCTATTGGAAATATTTTCAGCTTTATTTGGTACCAAAATCGTTGATTTTGGATTAGAAACGAAGAAATTGCCAAGTTGGCCGAAATCGAGTTTGAACTCGCCGACTTTAATTATTTTTGGCCGGATAAGATGAACTCCAACTTGATTCTGTGTGTTAATAATACGGTTGAATTGCTGGATGGATTGTACACATATTTTGTTAGAAAACTCGTCGAATCCGGGATGTTTTGGCCAAGATTTAGCACGGTCGGAAAATATTCCGGTTGCCGGAAAATTTCGCCGAAAACTGGGTTCTTCGTGACCCGTTTGTGTTTCTTGGCGACCCGATTTTAACCGGTTAAATAACCGGGGTTTGATCCTTCAAAACCCTAATTCCCAAATCAGACTCTGTTTTTATAGATTTTAATTTAAAAATAATTCAAAAATATTATTTTTAATTCTTAAATTCATTTTTAGTTCAAAAATCAATTTGGTTAATTATTTTAAATAATTAACTGTATTATTTTAAATTCATAAATATTATTTTCTTTAATTATTTTCAAGAATCCAAATTTGATTTAATTATTCATAATTTATTTTAATTAATTATTTATGATTTAATTAAATAATTAATTCATTTAATCAATCAATGTTTTTAGAAATATTTAAATGTAATATAATTATTTTTAATTAAGCCAAATCATTAAAATTATTTTGAGTTTTTAAAAAATATATAAAGGTATTTAATAATCAATTAATATTATGACTAATTGATTTATTATCATTTTATTCATAATAAATAGACCGTTCATCCGTTTAATACGAATCAAACGCGTCTAGACTCTCAAAAACTCCTTCCTAACCAAATTTGATTATTCCGAACATTTTCCATATTTTTACTTTTTCGATTCGGAGTACGATTTGACCCGTACGAGTCCCTATGCAAAATTTTCGATACAATAGTCATTTCGATAGATTAATAAAATCCATATTCTCGAGAGACGGGATATTTTGATTAAATTACTACATTATCTTCTCGTAGAGCATTTTATACGAAGCCCGATTTTGATATTTATCCAAAACCGATACCAAATTAGACCGTTTTTATAGTACTCGGCAGCTAATTAATCCATTTTCAGATTCGATATGATCTAACGGGTATTAATATTCCATAAGTATAAATAGTTGAATTTCTATTTTATTTGTCATAATTATCTAAAAATCATATATTCATTTTTTTATTTTTAAAAATCCTCTAATTTGTTCTTAGAGGTTTCAATCAATTCTTGATCTTAATCTTGCGATTTCTAGAGATCCGTTGCTCCGTTTTTGACGATCTAGTAGTCAAATCGAAGATCTCTTCGAGCCCGTTGATTTGATACCAGAATCATCAACTAAGGTTGAGTAACTCTCAAAAAACATAGTTCATCATTTTAGTACGAATTGGGTTCTTGATTTTCTGGAGTTTTTGGTTGTTTTTGATGTTGAGATTAGCTTTGCCATGAATTATATAGTCGATTTATGTGCTTACTTTCATCGTTTGATTACCGGATGGCTATAGTCGAGTTTTTAGTTTTGTTAGTTTTTATTTTTCGATATTCTTATTTTTATGATAATTGTTGGATGATTATGATGATAGGAATAGATTATACATGATTTTAGCTTCGTTTTGATATATAAATTGCAAGATTTGGTGGAGTTTTGACTTGCTTCGCGATTTTGCCGGAATTCTTGAGCTCCATGTTGGTTTTAATGGTGATGGTGGCCTGATTCGGAGCTACAGGGATGATATGAGATGAGTTTTATGTTAGTGTTGTTGCTGGTTGAATTGTAGATCGAAAACGATTAAAACCGTGTTGTCGGCACTCGTTTTTTACCAAAACGGGGCTCGCCGAATTTGGTTGAAGGTTTCCGGATGCCGGCGAGTTCTTCAAAGTTTTCCAGCCATCTTCCTCCTTCAATATCCTGTTTGATCCATCAAACAAGATGACCCCTTGCCAAATCATGTTTCTGGGAATTATTTTTAGAAAATAATTCAAAATTCATTTTAATTCCAAAAATACTTTTTAATTCAAAACTAATTTGGTTAATTGTTTTTAAATAATTAACTAAATTAGTTTAAATTCCAGAAAAGTATCCTCTTTTATTATTTTTGAAAATCCAAATTTGATTTAATTATTTATAATTTTGTTTCGATTAATTATTTATTCATTTAATTGATTGATTAATTACTTTAATCGATTAATTATATTTATAAATAGTTAAATGAAGTGTAATTATTTATAATTGAGCCAAATAATATCTTGTAGATATTTTAAGCTTTTAAAAATATATAAAGGTATCAAATATTCAATTAATATTATTATTAATTGAATTATTCTTATTTTATTTGTAAAAAATAGACGGTTCATCAGTTTAATACGAAACGAACGCGTCTAGACTCAGAAAAATATTCCGCTTTTATTAAAAATTCTTTCGAGACCCAAATTCGTTTGACTCAAAAGGTCGCTTATTTTACGAGTCATTCTGAGTCGATTATTGATCGATAAATCATATTTTGACCCGATTTTGATTTTAAAAATACTGAGACCTACCTTTTGATGAATAGAGTCATATGTGATATGAATTATGTGATACGTGAATTATGTGTGTAAATGATATGTGAATTATGTGCGTATGTGGGTCAAAAGACTTGTATTTGATTGTCTTCTTTATGTGTGGGCTATCGTATGGGTAGACGATAGGATTTTGATGTGTAGTTCGTCGAGTAATTACGTTTAAACGATTAAAGTTGTATCTTTTAATTATAGATGCAGATCATTCGAGTTGAGTAGGACCAGGCATTGGAATGAATGGAATGGAATGGTGTTGGTTATCAAGCTTCTGGCAATTGAGGAGCAACATATGAGTTTGTCGTCGAAATAGAAAGAATAGTATCTAACTTTACATAGAAAGAATAGTATCTAACTTTACATAAAAGTGATAGCCTGGTTCTTTTAAAAATGAATCTCATCTTTACATAAAAAAATTGTAGTTCCCCGGTAATTCCTTCAATAGAGGCTCTAATGTCAAATGAAAACCTTCCACCCAGATCTATCTGATTCTTGCACAACTGCGGTTAGTGATTCAATCACAGCGGGTAGACCAAGAGCAGTTCTTTATTTTTATTCAACAGTCTAATGAGTCAATTCCTTCAAAGCTTCCACCGGTAAAGAGCCAAGCAGTTGCTATTTGAACAACGGATATGGAGACAGCGTATGATTTCAAAGTTCAAAAATATTGAACAACGGATTCAGCCATTTAATAGAATATCTACAACTTATGGCTCCACTGGTTGTATGCTAGATGCAACCTATTCTGTAACAACTTCTTCTGGCTATAGCACCTGCTCATTCCCTGACTTCCTTTCTTCTCTCGGGGCATTCTCTTCTTCTTTAACATGTCATTTGCTTTCCTAGCGCTGGTTATGAGAACAGTCAGAGCAGATTCTATATAAGAGTACCTTCTGTCCCATTTGGCTCAATATCAATAGACGGAGATTAAATAGCGAGGGTTACGTTCACATTTTTAAGAGCGGCCCATCAGATCCTACATAATCAACAGGAGAGAGCCAAATGTGCCATGGACACAGCAGGATCAGTCCTAGATAAATTGGACTGAAACAGAGTTTGCATGTCTTAACCGTACTAACAGCTTCGTCCGTGCAATGGCTTTATTATTTATTCATTTCAAAACAGGAACGAATAAAGCTCTTAAAGAAAGATACAAATAGTCAAGAAAAGAATGCCGATACTATTGAATATAATATCTTGGCTGGCAAAGAAATCTCTAGAAAGATGAGAGAAAAGGGAATGATTTGAGAAAGCAGTAGCCGGCTCGGGGGTCGGAAAGGGTGGGTAAGTATAGAGAGCTAGACGGCTCATGAAGAGAGAAACCATCTACCCCATCTATTGACTTAGATGAGGAGTCTCGTCTTGAGCACGAAACCTGCTCTGAGTAGTCTTTGCGAGGCATCCCTTTGATCTTTCTCAAAAAGGTAGGTTAATGTCTGGCTTTCAGTGCCCGTGTTCAACATGTGTTAAAGGCAGCTAAAATGCCCAACTAGAATTCGATTTGAGCTTAGCATAGATCTTTCTAGAGATTCTTGGCCAGGAAATGGAAGAGAAGTTTTGGAATAAAGTGAATTAGTTATCTAATGGTGGAAAGAAGTGCTAGCAAGTGAGTATACACAGCCTTAGCTTGACTTGTAACACCAGAGACAAATCATGTAACACCAGCTTGTAGTGGTTTAAGGATGAACTCTGATGCTTTTTCTTGAACTTGTGCATCAGGAATTGGATCTGCAGTTGCCTTCGTATTTCTGGTAAGCTGAGTGGCTTCTTGTTCATTGTCTTCAAAGAGAAACTCTGCCTTTGTAGAATCAGCAATTGTGACAAGAGTTTTCTTTGGAACTTCCTTTTCTACCACCACCTTGCCCTTTCCCTTATCAAGAGTTTCAGCAGTCCTAGACCTAGTGATTGGTCTGTTTGATTGAGTTTAATGGATTGGCTCTTTTATGGATATACCTTTCAAAACAGGCTTGCTTGGCAGGTTGGTAGCTTCCTTCTTCTTAGAATCCACAGCAGAAGTCTGATCCTTGGCTTTTTCTAGAGCTCTAGCCTTACTAAACTCTTCGAATGCTTTTCTTGCTTCCTCAAGGTCAGCTCCTTGATTCTCTTTAGCAAACAGCTTAAAAGAAGCATAATCATCAAGCTTCATCAATTTAGGATCTTTGTAATATATACTGACAGACTTCTTACCAAACTTCACAGTTTGCATGAACTTATCAGCATCAACACTATCTTCAATCAATTTATCTCCAGGAAAAAGAGGATATTAAAGAAAGTTCTTTTAGCTAAGGAGACAGTGCAACAAGCTCCAGAAATGCAACCTTGGAGTGATAAGGTTGATGAGCCTGTGCATTTGTCTAGTGACGATGAAGCTTTGCTAGAGCAGCAAAAGAAGACTGCAAAAGTACTTGAATTTGATTGGTACTCAACAAATGAAGAAGCTTTAAACTCTGCCAATCAACAAGCTACAGAGGCAGCTAGAGCTGAAGCTGACTTAATAGATAATGATCCTCTATATGGGTTAAGCACACAAGAACCACCTGTTCAAAGTTCAGGTGCACGCCAAGAAGAAGCTGGACAGAGCACACAAGAACCTTCAACTCAAAGGGATGAAGCAGCCCTTGTAGTCCATGTCGCACAAGAACCATTTGGTCAAAGTGCAAATGAAGACAACTTTAACTCTGATGTTCTTGATGTTCAACCTCTTGTTGCCATTCCATCTGATGCTTCAGTCTCTGATTATGAAGCCACTTAAAATCTAGCAAGAGAGGATGATCTACAAGAAGGTACAAATGCTTTAAATATTTCATCAGAGTTTATTTAGAATACATACACTGATGGGATGACCATGGAGAGCCCCTCTAAGGAGGATTCCCCTCTTCATGTGACCACAAAAATCCCTTCTCAGCCACCTCTTGTTTCTGTAAGTTTGAGTGCACTGAGCCTTTCTTGTGAGCTAGAGAGCACAATTGAGAAAATCTCTAGTGAGAGGCAGGCTCCTGACCTGGCTGAAGGAGAGGTAGATAAGAGTCAGAACCTAGAGGTTCCTTGTGAGGCTGAGAAATTGACTATTGAAAGTCAATGTAAGGGGGAGGTGAGGAATGATGAGATCATTCAAGAAACATAAGGAGAGTTAGGTGTTACTAGTTCTGTTCTTGTTTCAGGAAATCATACTGTAAACTCTGACAGCTCAAGTTCTGATGATGAAGAAGCTTATTCTGATACTGGCTATGACTCTGATAAAGCTAAAATATGCTATAAAGATCAAAAATGGCCAAAAGATTCCAAGCATGTAGAAGAAGAATTTGGTTTGAGTCTTGATAATTTGAAGCTGGTTATTGATTTTCAATATCAAGATGTCAAGGATGGTGGCATGAAGGCTGAAAAGAAAGAAGAAGTTCTCTAATGGTGCAAAAGAAGTGCAAAAGAAGTGCTAGCAAGTGAGTAGACCTATATACGGTATACGAACGATATAAGAAAGAGTGTATAGAATACAATAGAATTTGGAAGAAGTATATAACTCTAGTTCTTTTCTGGTCGAGCTAGTCTTCCGCCTCTCCTGTTAGTCGAGTTGCTTTTAGCTATGGGAAGGTCTTAAACGTTTTTGCCCGTATTGTTGCCATTGGAAGAATGATGTACTCCTACAACTCTCTCTTCAAACTCTTCTAGATCTTTGTTTGCTTTCTAGAGCGCTAAAATAAGCAACTAAAGAGAGTTATGCCCAGGCATAAGCAATCACGCGCTGGGGTTCCTAAGCGCAGCGTAAACAGCCATTCCTGAAGCAACTAAATAGGGTTCCTCGCCAGGTTCGATTTAGCTATGAAAGCCAGAAACTATTCAAAAGAAGCCTTTCTTGAGGCATAGAAATAGGGGTTTGAGCGTGGTATAGGGAAATCATACACAGATCTCCGAAACATTGGTTTTTCTCCCGCGTGTAAACTGCCACCAAAGGGGGATTCCCAGCATGTTCAAAAGGCTTTCCTTCGGAACCACTCCTCGTATCTAGCTTTCAACTCTATATTCTATAGCTCTCCCTCTTCGCATACGCTCCTCTCCCCCTCCCCTTGGTCGAGTTGCTTTCATTCCTGGTCAAGAAACGTAGTGTAAATTGCAATTTCTGAGGCTTATAAGGGGGCTTAACTAGGGCAGGAGTCCCCTGGGCTTATCTAGGGCAGGAGTCCCTAGATTCGATGAAAGGTCTTAAACTAAGGCTTTCGCTCCATTCCTTTAGCTTCCCGTGCCGGAGTTTCTTTCTCTGTTATTTGTTTTAGAGGGCTTTGGGCCTGGTAGAGTTCGAGATGCTATTCAAGTCCGGTTTGAAGCCGCCCACGCGTGTAACACTAGAGAAGCAACTAAAGAGAGTTCTAGCCTGGTAAAGTCTGGAGTTAGAGTCCTCAACTCCGCAAAAGAGGCAACTCTAGTTGCATAGAAACACTGGTACTGTATAGTAGGTATAGGGTAGACTATTAGGCCCAGAAAGGTAGCGTAAACAGCCATTTTAGAAGCCTAGAAACGGGGCGGGAGGGCTATTCTAGTAAGAAACCCAGGCTTTGAAGCCTTTCCTGAAGTATAGAACCCCATTTCTAACCTCGGTAGAGTTGTAACACCCCCAGATCCGGGGTCGGGGATCCGGGTCGTCACGGTCTTTCTTTCCACAATATCACTTCACTTAATTAATAATAAATAACCTTATGCTGTGACCCCACACTAACACACACCACAACCCGTTATAGTCTCAGAGATGAAATTGAAATAAGTACAAGTCTTTGAATCCACAATTTAAAAGTTATTACAACCCAAAATGATTACTTGATAAATTTACAGTTAATTGCCATTATCTTCCACAAGTTATAATTATACATAATTGATTCTCAAAAGTAGATGGTATGATCTACAATAGATCTACCTCTGCAGCTATAGCAGCTACAACATAATCGGGAAGACGCGAGACGCTTCCCACGCGCTTGCGCTGGGTCTGCTGGAGTCTGGCCATCTTTCCTAACTGTTGTTGTGTAATGAAGAAATAAAGCAAGAGTGAGCCTTACAGCTCGCAAGATAATATAAAGTGATAACAATAATATAAGTATCTTAATGGATACTTACTAGAATCTTTTATCATGTGTAAGATAATTACTTACTAGATATAAGTAAAAATAAGGGATGAAGTTACCAAATACTTCACTACACTTATATCATTTATAAAGCTACTTGAACTACCACTGTTCAAAGTATAATGAGCTTTCAACAGTTCATCACATAGATGAGACTACAAGACAAGATTTGAATAGATTAAATCTTTGAAATATTATTAAAGGAAATGAAGTTATGATATACTTCATTAAGTTCTGATATATATATATATATATCCACATATACATCTTCTTTATACATTTCCTGAAAACCTCTGTCATGTAAAGTATGAACAGAGTTTGAAACATCCAATAAATTTTGGAAAGGAAAAGAATTTTGGCATAAACCAGATATCTCGCTGATCAGGCAAAGATACCAATAAGTAACCTTTTCTACTAGTAGATGGATGAATTCCCCACTGGTCATCACCCTGGTCGCAATAGGACCTTATGCTGGACTGCCACTCAGCTACTTATGCATTTGATGGACTCCCACTGAGCCACTTACACTATCATGGATGCCCACTGAGCCCATGTTGCTTATGCCGACTCAATAGATGGACTTACTTCCCGAACGTTGGGTAAGTAATCAATTCATTTACCAAAACTGCAACCTTGTTGCTAATATAAAATACACCATAGAGCCGGATCCCTCAAGTTTTGAGCGAGTATTTAAATCCCCTTAAAAAGGAAGATCTTAAATATAAAAATGAGTTTTGGGATCCGCTCTAACTTTTAAAAATCATTTTGAAGACTCGAAAACACTTTAAAGAGTGTTTGGAGTAATGCTGATTTAATGAAGTAAATCAGTCCCAATATTTTTAGAAAATGTCTGAATATTATTATTTAAATAATATTCTTATAAAGATAATCCTTATAAAAATAATCGAAGTAGAAGTATTAAAACTTATACTTGAAATGGATATTAAATAACCAAAGATATACTTATATGAAAGTACTATCTTTATTTGAATAATCAAAAATAAGTTTGATTATCGACACCTTATTCTTTAATAAATAAAGAATATATTTCAGCAAATAATCGGAGTCATAGATCCTCAAATGAATATTCAAATAATATTCATTAAATAATATAAACTGAGTCATAAGCCCTCGAATGAATATTCAAATAATATTAAAATAATAAAATAAAAGGAGTCATAAGTCCTCGAATGAATATTCAAAATAATAGTCATTTAATAAAATAAAGAAGTCATAAGCCCTCGAATGAATATTCAAAATAATATTCAATAATAAAATGAAGTTATCGAATAAACCTTATTCGATTAATAGTTTTGAAAACTATAACCATGTATATATATATATAAATATATATATATAAAATCTACTCGGGATCCTCGACTCCCGGTTTTAGAAAATGTTTTCACCTTTGGGTCCCTATACTAAGGGTATATGCAAATTACCGCTATCCTCTAGCATAGGTATTATCAACTGAACCAACAGATATATATATGGCAAGAATACGAAACAGGCATGCATATGTACCATATAACATGCTACAATATATGGCAACATTTGCTAATTAACCAACATGCATCTACTGCAAGATAATGCATATACATATATACATCACAACAATAATATAACGGGTAGAAAACTTGCCTGAGCGACTTGGGGTGATAAAAGGCTCGGGACGAGTCTGGTAACCTATAAACAACAAGTAAGTTGGAATTAAACCAAATTCACTTGTAAATCTATACTCTAACTAACTTAGACTCTAACGCTTGTTTTGCGCTTATTGATTCTCTTAAGTCACTCGGGTACCCTCGGCTCCACCATTTTTAATATTTTAACCTTTACGAGTTTTAAGGTGATTCCTTCGCGAGTGTCTTACCAACTGCCTAACACACTTACCATAAATGTTTCATACATTAATTAACCCTTTTTGGTCTTTAACCTATTTTTCAAAGTAAGGAGAGGGGAACAGTTTCGTTCGCGAAACGCCGTTACTTGAAACGGTCGTTTCTCCTAAATCATGCATCAGAATCGAACGAACTACATATCAAAATGAAGCTCGTAACACGAGCTATCTAGACATGGCAATGGTCATAATCTAGCAGGGGGTTCTCGGGTCCTAATGTTATGCACAAAAACAGTCTAAAGAAAATCGGACGTTACGACGGCTATGTTTACGCGATTTCCCAATTTTAAACCATTCAAAACCAACCATAATTCAATCTCAAATCAAACTCACAACCAACATCCATCCTTATCACATCATAACAGCCCCAATCAATTCAATTCCAACATTTATACTTATGCCTAAGCTTAACTTTAACTATACTTAAGTTCTTTTAATCAAAACAACAAGATTTACCATTCCATTTCAATACCACTTCAACCCAAACTCTAAACCACAAACATTAAGCTACAATATCACCATAATAATCAAAATCATCTTATTAAACATAGGAATCTAGGGTTTGGAGATGATATACCTTCCTTGAAGTGGTGGGAGGAGCTAGGAAGCCTTAAGAAGCTTTGAGAAGTCTTAGGAATGCTTGGATCTTAAAGGAAAACAAGAAAAATTTCAAGTTAAAAACTTGAAAACACTATTCATTGTCTTCTTCATTGATTTAATGAAGAAGATTGAGAAAGAATTGATGGCTTAAACTCATGATATAGCCCTAACTATGCATAAGGATGATTAGGGAATTAACTCACCAATTTAGGAAGCTTGGATCTTTGATTTTGAAATTTCTTGCCTTTAAAATGTCAAAAAGCCGAGAGCAATGAAGAACAATGCCTTGGTTTCTTTTTTTTTTTTGATTTTGATGAAGAATGAATTATTTGGCTTGGTTGATTTGGTTTTGTTTTGTTTTTGGTTAATTACCAATTTAACCTTGATTTTGTGTGGTTAAAAATCCACCACATCTCCTTCCTTCCCATGTCATGCCTATGTCATGTTGTGATGTCATCTTTCCCTCCTTGTCCTCTTCTCATTGGTTGGGTGACATCACTCTCTCTAATCCCTTTGATTAACTTCCTAATTGTTTGCCTAATGACCGCTGATCTGTTATACGGTTCGCTTAACTTTCGTTTTCGTTTATCGTTTGAAGGATCATACCCGGGATCTTATTACTTAGGTTCCCTTAACCTTTCTCAATACATTATATTCCTTTTTATGATCCTCTATTATAATCCTTTAATTTAAATCCTTTTTATCCTGCTACCTTATACTCAATTCTCTCCGTATCTAGTGTATTTCCGGGAAAAACCAAAGTGTTCGGAATTGGATTCTGGCGATCTTTACATACACTCATATACCATATAGAGTACTAATAAAATCTCAGAATATCCATAATAGAACCCCTACATAGTGTGGCATAAAAAGTTTTCTCATTCAGCTAAAACACTATTCACAAGGGTTACAAAAAGTTCAAAATTTTAGGGGTTATTACAGTCTCCCCTCCTTAAAAGGATTCCGCCCCGGAATCAAACAGAAAACAAATGGGGGTACTTTTCTAGCATTGCGCTCTCTAGTTCCCAAGTTGATTCTTCCACATTATGATTCTGCTATAGCACTCTGACTAGCTTGATCACTTTGTTCCGAAGCACCTGCTCCTTCTTATCTATAATCCATACTGGCTTCTCCACGTAAGTTAGATCTGGCTGCATATCCACCTGCTCGTACTCCACTATGTGTCTGGCATCCCGATGATACTTCCTTAGCATTGACACATGGAACACATTATGAACTTGTTGCAAGTCAGGGGGTAAGGCTAGCTCGTAAGCTAAATTTCCAATCCGTCTTAATATCTCAAAAGGTCCAATGTATCTTAGGCTTAGTTTTCCTTTCCTTCCGAACCTCATTAATCCCTTCCAAGGGGATACCTTTAGCAGTACTAAGTCCCCTACTTCATTTTCCTTGTCCTTTCGGGCTAGGTTTGCATATTTCTTCTGTCTGTCTTGGGCTGCTACAAGTCGCCCTCTGATAAGATCCACTATATCTTTGGTCCTTTGGACCACTTCGGGTCCGAGCATCTTCCGCTCTCCTACTTCATCCCAGTATAAGGGAGATCGACACCTTCTTCCGTACAGGGCCTCATAAGGCGGCATTCCGATGCTAGCATGAAAGCTATTGTTATAAGAAAACTCGATCAACGGCAAGTGATCATCCCAACTTCCTTTAAAGTCTATTGCACAGACTCTCAACATATCCTCTAGTGTCTGGATGGTCCTTTCACTCTGCCCATCCATCTGGGGATGGTACGCGGTACTCATATTTAACTTGGTCCCCGCACATTCCTGAAAGCTCCTCCAAAATCTAGAGTTGAACCTGGGGTCTCGGTCTGAGACAATGGACGCTGGGACTCCATGTCGCGTCACTATTTCCTTAAGGTAAATGTCCACCAGTCTATCGACTGTGTATCTCTCATTGATAGGAATAAAATGAGCTGACTTTGTCAGTCGGTCTATAATTACCCAAATGGCGACGTTATTGGCTTTCGTCCTTGGCAAGCCTACAACAAAATCCATCGCTATCTGTTCCCATTTCCATTCGGGAATCTCCAGGGGTCGTAAGAGTCCACTAGGTCTCTGGTGCTCCGCTTTTACCCTTTGGCAAGTCAAACATTTGTTTACCCATTCTGCTACGTCCCTCTTCATGTTTGGCCACCAGTAATATTCCTTCAAATCTCTATACATCTTGGTACTTCCCGGGTGAATGGAATACCTTGAACTATGGCTTTCATCCAATATCTCATCTTTAAGCTCTTGAACATTCGGAACCCAAATCCGGTAGGAGTACCTCATTATCCCTTTATCATCTTTCTCAGTATGGACCTCCTCTCCAGTCATTGACTCTCTGCCTTCATTCATTATTTTCTCTTGGCACAATCTGATCTTTTCCAATAACTCTGGCTGCATTGAGATCTCAAAAAGCTTTTCAGTTCCGGTTCCGGTTACCTTTACTTCTATTTCCATTCTCTCAAAATCCCTTATCAATTCTTCCGAAGTCGTTATCATTCTGAGTCTTTCCTTTCTACTAAGGGCATCAGCCACCACATTGGCTTTCCCTGGATGATAGAGAATCTCACGATCATAGTCCTTGATTAGTTCTAACCATCTCCTCTGGCGCATGTTGAGCTCTTTCTGCGTAAATATGTACTTGAGGCTCTTATGGTCTGTGAAAATCTCGCACTTCTCTCCATACAAGTAGTGCCTCCAAATTTTTAAGGCAAATACTATTGCCGCGAGCTCAAGGTCATGAGTAGGATATCTAACCTCGTATTCCTTCAATTGTCTCGACGCATACGCAATCACTTTACCGTGCTGCATAAGCACACATCCTAATCCTTTGTGCGACGCGTCACTATATATCACAAAATCTCCTTTTCCGTCCGGCAATGCCAACACCGGAGCCGTTATCAACCTTTTCTTTAATTCCTGAAAACTGTTCTCACATTTCTCCATCCCTTCAAACTTCTCTGTCTTACGAGTAAGTCGGGTCAAAGGGGCTGCGATCTTCGCAAAGTCCTGTACAAATCTACGATAGTAGCCGGCCAATCCTATGAAACTCCTTACCTCTGTGGGTGTGGTTGGCCTTTCCCAATTTGAGACCGCCTCTATCTTGGAGGGGTCGACCAATACTCCTTCTTTATTGATCAAATGTCCTAAAAATTGTACTTCATTCCGCCAGAACTCACACTTCGAGAATTTGGCATACAACTGCTCCTCTCTGAGTATTCCTAGAGCTATCCTCAAATGCTCTGCATGTTCTGTCTCAGTCCTTGAGTAGATCAAAATATCATCGATAAAAACTATCACACATTTGTCCAAGTACTTCTTAAATACTCTATTAATTAAATCCATGAAAGCCGCTGGGGCGTTGGTTAATTCAAAGGACATTACCAAGAACTCATAATGCCCATATCTGGTACGGAACGCTGTCTTGGAAATATCTTCGGGTTTAATCTTTAGTTGGTGATATCCAGTTCTCAGGTCGATCTTGGAAAAATAAACAGCATCCTTTAGCTGGTTGAACAGATCGTCTATTCTAGGTAATGGGTACCTGTTCTTTATGGTTAGCTTGTTCAACTCTCGATAGTCGATGCACAGCCTCATGCTCCCATCTTTCTTCTTAACAAATAAAACTGGTGCTCCCCATGGAGACACACTGGGTCTTATCATACCCTTATCCAAGAGTTCCTGCAATTGGATAGCTAATTCCTTCATTTCTAACGGGGCTAACCGGTAAGGTGCTTTTGAAACTGGCGCCGTCCCTGGGGCCAACTCAATAGCAAATTCAATCACTCTATCGGGTGGTAATCCCGGAAGGTCTTGTGGGAATACATCTTCAAATTCGTTGACTACTGGAATATCTTGTAAGTTGGGCACGTCCTTCTGCGTGTCCACCACATAGGCTAGGTAGGCCTCATTTCCTTTTCGTAGCATCCTTCTGGCATGGGCCATAGTCAAAAATTTCTGCGTCTGCCTCTTTCCTCTAAATATAACTTCTTTCTTCCCTGGGATATTTAGCTTAACTTTCTTCCCTTTACAGTCTATATGAGCATCATTGCTAGATAGCCAGTCCATTCCCAAAATTACATCAAACTCCCCTAATTTAAAAGGAATCAGATCAACACTAAAGGATTGCTCCTCTATGCATATCTCACAGGCGGGGTGAATCTGGTTAACAGGAATAATTTCATGATTGGCTATTTCTACTTGTAAGGGTTCTATCAAGGGTTCAGCCTTAAGTCTTAATTTACGCGCAAAGTCCCTTGATATAAAAGATTTAGTTGCTCCCGAATCAAATAAAACGTTTGCACTAACTGAATTTAGAGAAAGGGTACCTGCTATCACATCTGAATCTTTCATAGCATCCTGGACTGTCATGTTGAAAGTCCTTGCAGTAGGTGGCTTATTGGAGGCAGCCCTGCTTGCTCCCGAAGCTGCTGGTTTGTTCATTGGGCATTCCCTCTTCCAATGACCCGGGCGTCCACACTGATGACAAGTGGTGGTTGGAATGACGGCAGGGGTTGATGATGGGCACTTAGTTGAATAGTGACCTTCCCGACCGCACTTAAAGCAGGTTACTGGCTTTCCTTTACACTCCCCAGTGTGATTCCTTCCACATATGTTACAGGCTGACAATGGGGGTCGAGACTGGTTGGGATAGGACATTCTTGACTTCTGGCCACCCTGGCTCACACTCACACTCATTGGCCGCTTAAACCCAGTGTTCCTTTCTGGTAGGGACACTGCTCCTCGATTAAATCTAGTTGGGAAGCTCCTTCCTGCGGAACCTCCACCCATGCTCATACTTTTCCTCTTTATTCCTTTCTTCTCTCTTTCCTTCTGCATCTGTTCACTTCTGACTTCTACAATCGTTGCCTTTTGCACCAGAGTGGCATAGTCCGTAAGCTCAAGGATTGCCACCCTATTCTGAATCCACGGTTTCAGTCCCTGCTGAAACCTCCTAGCTTTCTTTTCCTCGGTGCTCACAAATTCCGGCACAAACCTTGATAACTCAGTAAATTTCGCTTCATACTCTGCTACCGATAAATTATTCTGCTTTAGCTCCAAGAACTTGAGCTCCATCTGGTTTTCCATAAACCTCGGGAAATACTTTCCCAGAAACAACTGACTAAATCTCTCCCAGGTTATAATAGCATCTGTCTCCATGTTTTTCTTGGCCTCCCACCAGTAGTTATCTTCTCCTTTCAGAAGGTAGGTAGCAAATACAGTCTTCTGTGCCTCATCGGTACTCAAAATCTCAAAGGATTTCTCCATTTCCTTTAACCATGCCCTTGCCTCAACTGGGTCGGCTGATCCGTGGAACTCAGGGGGCTTAAGGGACTTAAAAGCCCTGAAAGAGTTTGCCACGGTATTGTTATTTCCTTGAGGGGGTGGGTTGGGTTGACATTCCAAATTCTGCCTTAGGAGTTGCATGAACTGGCCCATGGGATCCATGCCTGGGTTTAGTACTGGTTGCTCAACCTCAGTTTCTCCTTCTTCAGCCTCTATCTCAAATCCCTCAACATCATATGTTTCCTCTTCCTCTTCATACAGGGAGTCCTCCTGTTCCACATAATCCTCATCTTCCTCTTCACTGTGTTCCTGGTTCCTATCATCCTGGTTATGGCTTCCCTGGTCCTCAGATCCAGGGTTCGCCCTAGTTCCAATCTTTCTTGGCGGCATGATTCTGATAATAAAAAAAAAATTTGGGAAATTCAACGTTAGGTCACAATCATATACAACATTGTGCCTTGCACAGCTCTTATAATGGGGAGAACGTATATCGCAATTCTATTATTTTATGACAGTTCTAATACGAAGTGCAGTAATAATAATGATAAAAATAGTGACCTCGTCACTAAGGAACTGAACCGAAACGAAACAAATATATACATAATGCGAGAAATACATAGTTTGATCTGGTCAAAAGTACAACAGTGCTACAGCCATCTGTCCCAAAAGTGATACACAAGAGTCTATCTGTCTAGTCAGAAAAAGGGATGCTATATACAAGTCAACTATCCCGGAAAATTGGCTCTTACTAAGGCCTCGGCTAACTAGACAACTAGACTATTCCATCGTGAATCCTGAATCATACACCGGAGCGGGTCAGCTCCCATACCCTTTCCATCGCACGACGGAAGATATAGTCGGCCTGCCGCCTGGAGATCCTACCATGCCTGTCCCCCTGGAGAGATCTGAGTCTCGCTCGGGACGTGAGCTCTATCCCCGTAAGCTCCCTCCTCAAGGATCGGGGTATAGAAGCCCTAGTCTCATAAGCTCGGGTACGCCTACCCGCCCTCTCCGCATCCAACTCCCTCCTGGCCTCATCCAGTCGGGCCTCGGCAACAGCCACTCGGGTCCTCAGAACATCCTGAACATATCCATGAGCTAACGAAGACTGCCTGTGGGCAGGGTCAAGAGGTGGTGAATTCGGAGCCGCTGAGGGTGCCTCCTCGGTCTGCCTAGGCTCGGAAGTATGGGTCTCTGAGCTGTCATCATCGGGAATCCAAGATAGTGGTGGAGGGGTAGGAGCTCTGACCACCGGAAGTGTGGGTAAAGGGGTACCAGCATACACTACCATAGGTCCGACACGCTCCTCAGCTACTGGGACCTCATCCGGGTCCTCCTCCTCTGGAATAGCAATGACCTCTGTCTCTGACTCCTCTGAGGGGTCCTCCTCATCCTCCTCCATCTCAGGCTCCTCCTGATCCTCAACATCTAGCAATGCCTCATCATGCTCACGCTCGAACATCTCAGGGTCCTCTATCTCAGGCGCCTACACATTAAACGAGCTAAGTTACTATTATCATACTTATAATGGTTCCCGTAAGGGTTTTAACTGTCAGCACTACTTTAAGTAGTCCGACCATGAACTTGGCAAGAGTTCTTATTATCTTTGTGAGTTTGTTATTATATCGTCGTATCATCTCTGAGGTTTATAACGCTTAGCTCTGATACCATTTCTGTAACACCCCCAGATCCGGGGTCGGGGATCCGGGTCATCACGGTCTTTCTTTCCACAATATCACTTCACTTAATTAATAATAAATAACCTTATGCTGTGACCCCACACTAACACACACCACAACCCGTTATAGTCTCAGAGATGAAATTGAAATAAGTACAAGTCTTTGAATCCACAATTTAAAAGTTATTACAACCCAAAATGATTACTTGATAAATTTACAGTTAATTGCCATTATCTGCCACAAGTTATAATTATACATAATTGATTCTCAAAAGTAGATGGTCTGATCTACAATAGATCTACCTCTGCAGCTATAGCAGCTACAATATCATCGGGAAGACGCGGGACGCTTCCCACGCGCTTGCGCTGGGTCTGCTGGAGTCTGGCCATCTTTCCTAACTGTTGTTGTGTGATGAAGAAATAAAGCAAGAGTGAGCCTTACAGCTCGCAAGATAATATAAAGTGATAACAATAATATAAGTATCTTAATGGATACTTACTAGAATCTTTTATCATGTGTAAGATAATTACTTACTAGATATAAGTAAAAATAAGGGATGAAGTTACCAAATACTTCACTACACTTATATCATTTATAAAGCTACTTGAACTACCACTGTTCAAAGTATAATGAGCTTTCAACAGTTCATCACATAGATGAGACTACAAGACAAGATTTGAATAGATTAAATCTTTGAAATATTATTAAAGGAAATGAAGTTATGATATACTTCATTAAGTTCTGATATATATATATATCCACATATACATCTTCTTTATACATTTCCTGAAAACCTCTGTCATGTAAAGTATGAACAGAGTTTGAAACATCCAATGAATTTTGGAAAGGAAAAGAATTTTGGCATAAACCAGATATCTCGCTGATCAGGCAAAGATACCAATAAGTAACCTTTTCTACTAGTAGATGGATGAATTCCCCACTGGTCATCACCCTGGTCGCAATAGGACCTTATGCTGGACTGCCACTCAGCCACTTATGCATTTGATGGACTCCCACTGAGCCACTTACACTATTATGGACGCCCACTGAGCCCATGTTGCTTATGCCGACTCAATAGATGGACTTACTTCCCGAACGTTGGGTAAGTAATCAATTCATTTACCAAAACTGCAACATTGTTGCGAATATAAAATACACCATAGAGCCGGATCCCTCAGGTTTTGAGCGAGTATTTAAATCCCCTTAAAAAGGAAGATCTTAAATATAAAAATGAGTTTTGGGATCCGCTCTAACTTTTAAAAATCATTTTGAAGACTCGAAAATACTTTAAAGAGTGTTTGGAGTAATGCTGATTTAATGAAGTAAATCAGTCCTAATATTTTTAGAAAATGTCTGAATATTATTATTTAAATAATATTCTTATAAAGATAATCCTTATAAAAATAATCGAAGTAGAAGTATTAAAACTTATACTTGAAATGGATATTAAA
The DNA here is from genome assembly GCF_009905375.1 of Apium graveolens. Classification (NCBI taxonomy): domain Eukaryota; kingdom Viridiplantae; phylum Streptophyta; class Magnoliopsida; order Apiales; family Apiaceae; genus Apium; species Apium graveolens. The sequence continues at coordinate 198,150,032 of NC_133652.1, forward strand.
TAACCAAAGATATACTTATATGAAAGTACTATCTTTATTTGAATAATCAAAAATAAGTTTGATTATCGACACCTTATTCTTTAATAAATAAAGAATATATTTCAGCAAATAATCGGAGTCATAGATCCTCAAATAAATATTCAAATAATATTCATTAAATAATATAAACTGAGTCATAAGCCCTCGAATGAATATTCAAATAATAAAATAAAAGGAGTCATAAGTCCTCGAATGAATATTCAAAATAATAGTCATTTAATAAAATAAAGAAGTCATAAGCCCTCGAATGAATATTCAAAATAATATTCAATAATAAAATAAAGTTATCGAATAAACCTTATTCGATTAATAGTTTTGAAAACTATAACCATGTATATATATATATAAATATATATATATAAAATCTACTCGGGATCCTCGACTCCCGGTTTTAAAAAATGTTTTCACCTTTGGGTCCCTATACTAAGGGTATATGCAAATTACCGCTATCCTCTAGCATAGGTATTATCAACTGAACCAACAGATATATATATGGCAAGAATACGAAACAGGCATGCATATGTACCATATAACATGCTACAATATATCGCAACATTTGCTAATTAACCAACATGCATCTACTGCAAGATAATGCATATACATATATACATCACAACAACAGTATAACGGGTAGAAAACTTGCCTGAGCGACTTGGGGTGATAAAAGGCTCGGGACGAGTCTGGTAACCTATAAACAACAAGTAAGTTGGAATTAAACCAAAGTCACTTGTAAATCTATACTCTAACTAACTTAGACTCTAACGCTTGTTTTGCGCTTATTAATTCTCTTAAGTCACTCGGGTACCCTCGGCTCCACCATTTTTAATATTTTAACCTTTACGAGTTTTAAGGTGATTCCTTCGCGAGTGTCTTACCAACTGCCTAACACACTTACCATAAATGTTTCATACATTAATTAACCCTTTTTGGTCTTTAACCTATTTTCAAAGTAAGGCAAGGGGAAAAGTTTCGTTCGCGAAACGCCGTTACTTGAAACGGTCGTTTCTCCTAAACCGTGCATCGGAATCGAACGAACTACATATCAAAACGAAGATCGTAACACGAGCTATCTAGACATGGAAATGGTCATAATCTAGAAGGGGGTTCTCGGGTCCTAATGTTATGCACAAAAACAGTCTAAAGAAAATCGGACGTTACGACGGCTATGTTTACGCGATTTCCCAATTTTAAACCATTCAAAACCAACCACAATTCAACCTCAAATCAAACACACAACCAACATCCATCCTTATCACATCATAACAGCCCCAATCAATTCAATTCCAACATTTATACTTATGCCTAAGCTTAACTTTAACTATACTTAAGTTCTTTTAATCAAAACAACAAGATTTACCATTCCATTTCAATACCACTTCAACCCAAACTCTAAACCACAAACATTAAGCTACAATATCACCATAATAATCAAAATCATCTTATTAAACATAGGAATCTAGGGTTTGGAGATGATATACCTTCCTTGAAGTGGTGGGAGGAGCTAGGAAGCCTTAAGAAGCTTTGAGAAGTCTTAGGAATGCTTGGATCTTAAAGGAAAACAAGAAAAATTTCAAGTTAAAAACTTGAAAACACTATTCATTGTCTTCTTCATTGATTTAATGAAGAAGATTGAGAAAGAATTGATGGCTTAAACTCATGATATAGCCCTAACTATGCATAAGGATGATTAGGGAATTAACTCACCAATTTAGGAAGCTTGGATCTTTTATTTTGAAATTTCTTGCCTTTAAAATGTCAAAAAGCCGAGAGCAATGAAGAACAATGCCTTGGTTTCTTTTTTTTGATTTTGATGAAGAATGAATTATTTGGCTTGGTTGATTTGGTTTTGTTTTGTTTTTGGTTAATTACCAATTTAACCTTGATTTTGTGTGGTTAAAAATCCACCACATCTCCTTCCTTCCCATGTCATGCCTATGTCATGTTGTGATGTCATCTTTCCCTCCTTGTCCTCTTCTCATTGGTTGGGTGACATCACTCTCTCTAATCCCTTTGATTAACTTCCTAATTGTTTGCCTAATGACCGCTGATCTGTTATACAGTTCGCTTAACTTTCGTTTTCGTTTATCGTTTGAAGGATCATACCCGGGATCTTATTACTTAGGTTCCCTTAACCTTTCTCAATACATTATATTCCTTTTTATGATCCTCTATTATAATCCTTTACTTTAAATCCTTTTTATCTTGCTACCTTATACTCAATTCTCTCCGTATCTAGTGTATTTCCGGGAAAAACCAAAGTGTTCGGAATTGGATTCTGGCGATCTTTACATACACTCATATACCATATAGAGTACTAATAAAATCTCAGAATATCCATAATAGAACCCCTACATAGTGTGGCATGAAAAGTTTTCTCATTAAGCTAAAACACTATTCACAAGGGTTACAAAAAGTTCAAAATTTTGGGGGTTATTACAAGAGTGGTAGCGGGACACAATCCTGTAGCACAATAACGGAGTCAACCGTTCCCTTGAGTTACGATGAAAAGAAGAAGCGAGTCCCCGACATGAACTCTTCTTTTTCTATACAATAATACCAATAATGAAAAGCACGTGATGAGTAAAGTATGAAGTTCGCCCTACCAATCATCAAAATTGGGAATGCTATTGGCTTGGGCTTTAATAGCAAGAAAAGGTTGTTTCAAGCACCTTAGTCAACTAGAACAAATTAGAGAAAACACTGCCCTCTGACTTACGCCAGTCCTCACTTTCTTTCTTTATTTCAAAACTGGGCTCCGGACCCGGATAACTACTATTACTTTTGCCATACCTTGTATGAGCTTTACCTCTTGCTAGCAAGTAATCCCAAGCAACTAGCCCTGCCTCGGTTCCACCCCTATAAGCAAGAAAGCTCTCCCAGAAGACTTCTCTGGTCCAAGATTCTGACGGGAATTCTACTGTATCTTATCTTGTTTTCCAGGGCTTTGTAGAAAAGACATTCTATGGCTAATCTTTAGCGTTATATCGCGATTATGGGACCCCAGAGGTAGAAACACCTATGGTGGCCTCCCAATAGAGCTTTTTCTATGGCCTTTTCCGATGCCTCGTTCTATAATTGCTAGTTACTGTAGAAGGTAGTACCGTCTGGCAGCGTGACTTTGATGCACTGCTCATCAGTATTCAGTTTCTTCATAGAGAATACATACTATGAGACCCCTTATAGAGTAAGACAGGCCAATCTCTATAGCTAGGACTAAGAAAATTGTGTTCTATTATTGAATAGAGTTCTACCATATATAGACTCTAGAGTGTGGTACACTGTTTACTATATCTAGGTTGTAGGGCAACCTGGAGCTGAGTTAGTCACTTCAGGTTTCAAAAATGATTCCAAGTCCATTTAGAGGTGTCCCTCTCATTATGGATGCCCAATACCAGAAAGGTACAGAGGAAGTTTCTTTCATCCTTCCTCTCCAGAAATGGGTTAGTATAGTATACTAGGACCACAGGGTGGTGGCCTCATAGTACACCAACGTGCCGGTGTTACTATGCAAAATTCAAGCTATTCACTCTGTAAAAAAGAATCTTCTCCCATGATCTGGAAAAACTTATTGCGTTCTGCTGGGTTCTATAAACCATCAAATACAACTTGGATTGAACTTTCACATGATTATTTACCTCGTATCGGGAATGATGATCGAGAAAAGGTCATTCAATTCTGGGCTTCGTTTTACGAGGATGCTATCAACAAATGTGAGATCACAGGTCTAAATGAATGCATTCCTATGAAGAATGATTTTTTGTATAAACAGTCCGTATTCAAATGTCTGGAAGATGGACGGGGTATGAATCTTAGTGATTCTGAATTACATGATATTCAAGAATTCATCGAGATGTCTACTTTTAAATTTGATGAAGAGTCAATGTATAAAACTGTTCCTAACGTAATCACATATATGATTAAGAAAGGTGAACAGTCTTCTACTCCTGGTCTTAGGAGTGCAATGGATTTTCTACAATCTAGTAGAAAGCTCTCTAAGGCTGATAAAGAAGCATTAAACATCTTTCAAAGCTATACTTTGGAAGTATTATTAATCCATGTCTTAAGCACATTGTTTAATGCAGTAGAATCAGATTCTGTTATTCGTCTGTCTACTCTAGTAGATCGTTTAGATACTGTTGTTCGTTCACATATCACTTTATTGATGAGACGCAAACATCAGAGAGAATGGTCTCCATTTGTGCCTGAACAAACCAGCTCACCTAAATCTAAAACCAGCGATGATGCTACTAAAACGAAAAAAAAAAAGCTAAAAGGCCCAGCAGAAGTTATCACTTCGGCACTGAATTAGTTTCTTTTGTGCAAAAAAGGGACTTGATAGAAGTCTCGCATATTGGGAATATTGAAGATGAACCTATTCGTAAGAAAGACGGTGATTTCTATGTTGCTAAACACCAGAACGTGCACTGTAAATTTCTCGTCTCTGATTTGCCTATCAGGTTTAGTTTACCTATGGTCTGCAAACTTGAAAATTGGCGAAGCGTTGTCCCTAAGGAGGAAAGGCGAGATCCTAAGTATCTATCAGATATAGGGGGTGGTTACTTATGTAATTTAACTGCTGATGTAGATGAGCGTTACCGCTTGTTGAGTTCTCATAACATAGATCATTTTTATCTAGAATTAAATGAGAATTATGATCTATTATGTAATATAATGAATAAACTACAAAATCAACCATTTAAAGTAAATAGCATTTTCTTGAAATATATTCGAGATAATGAGTCTATATTGGTAGAGAATGGTTTACTCCTGCCTTCATTTCTATCTAAATTAAAATTAAAGGATATATATGAGATCTTTAAGAATAAGTATTATTCATATAAATTCCAAAAAGGTGTACGCCTTTCAACCTTATTCAAAGAATTGAGTCGACTCATTCAGCGTGCCTGCTATGAGCAATACATATTGAAATTAGCTATAGCCTACGATGGATACCATTTTTATCTTCCTGCTTTTCTGGATTTTCGAGGCCGAATCTATCGCAGCGGTATTTTACATTTCCACGAACGTGATCTAGCCAGAAGCCTGGTCGTCTTTGCGGACGACGCTTTTAGTTTAGAAGCCCTAGAAGGTAGTGATCCCATAGTTTCTTTTATCGAAGCAACATCCTTCCATTATAAGGGGTTTCCAAATAACTGTGTTGGCCGCACGTGGTTTAAAGAGAATATCTTATCTATAGCTGATGATAATCATACTTTAATCGAAAGAGCTCGTGATGCTAAAAAACCATTACAGTTACTGTCATGTGTTGCTGCAATCAATGATTACGATGGCAAGGATAAATATGATTCCAAGAAATTATCAGAGATTATTTATTATCCCATAACCCAGGATGCCTCCGCGAGTGCTTATCAGCTAATGAGCTATTTTTTATTAGACAAAGTGCTAGCTTCGCAAACCAATCTTATAGCCCTCGATTAGAAGGAGGATTCCATCCATGATTTGTATGATTACCTTCTTGCGGATCTGCAAGCCTCTATAGTAAAAGATTATCCAAATGATTCACTCATTCTTTCTATAGGTCAGAAGCTGACGCGTAAGATAGTGAAGAATATATTCATGCCAATGATATATGGTAAAACCTTAATGAGCACTGCTACCTATCTGCAAGAGGCTTTACCACTAGATCTGGGCCAGCGCTCAAGAACAGTGTCAAAAGTGTTTTATGTATTCTTTGAAAAAAAATATAATAAGCTGTATTATTTGATGAATTTGATCAAAAATATTGGTTGGTTCTTGTCAGAAAGGGAGCTTGCCGTTTGCTATAAAGTACCGTTATTTACAACGATACAGGATTATCGGAAAACATCAGAGACTCATATATGGGTCCATGATATAAAATCGACTAAGAGGAGAAAAGTCACTCTATCAATACCATCTGCTAACCGGGATAGTAGAAAAATGATGACATCAACCTTTGTCAACTTCATTCATCAAAAGGATGTCATTCTCGCAATGAGTGTAGTCAAATACTTACACAAGTATCCTGCTCCTATCTACACTGTTCACGACAACTTTATATCAACAATAGCCTATAGTTGTTATTTACCGAAATTCTATATTGAAGCCTATAAGGAGATGGGTCCGCCTCTTATAATGATCAACGAGTTTATCTATATGAATTTATCAAACCCCCGTAACAAGAATCCGCCATTCGACAGAGTTATACCTTATGATGAACTCGAGTATCTCTTAAATAATTGCATTCCGTTGGATAAAAAGGGTAAAAAGAATACTTGGTCGAAGAAGAGAGATTCGATACTTACTAGCTATAACAACTATATAAATGAGGTATGCGCTCCTATCGATCAGGATACAACATATGAATCCAAATATGAGAATCATAGAAATAATTGGGATAGTTTCAAAAAAGAGCTTTCAGCTCGATATAGTTTACACTATTAGAATGTTAGTAAAAAAGAAGGCATACAAAAGGGTTAATACAACCCGTTCATACAGTTCTTCTACAAATAAAAGCAGCCAGTACTTTGATTATAGTCGCTTATATAATCGTATTCTTAATACAATATATTCGGCTCCACACCCGTTTTTGATTATAGCTGCACATGATATAGAGCCAGGATTTACCATTCAGGAAATGGACTTAATAACCCTTGCTGTTTTCGATCTTCTAGTTCGTTATGTCTTCTCATCGGTAGATAGTTATTGCAAATTCAATATGGTATTCACCATAGTTGATAAAGATAATAAGGAGATTACATATAATCTAGGGCAAGCAATACCATTGACTCCATCGGATGGTAGCGCATTGTTCTTTCCTTATAAGGATATATTTCGTTATATCTATAGGGAAGTTGTAAAAGTATTTGAGATATACGAGGATTTTTCCATTACCAATGTATCCCTGCGTGTCTTTCTAACTGGTCCAAATGTTGAAAAACATCTCTCAACTGATGAAGTCATAAAGGTAATTGATACCCTTTTTGAGGATCTTTCTCATGACTATGACTATGAGTATAAAGATGATGGTTATGTCAAACGGCTTCTTCTTTCTAAGGTTTTTAGCGACAAAGCTAGAAGAGATGTAAAACCTCATGTTGCTAAACCTATTGTTAATAAAAAACGTACTTATAGTAGCAATATATCTCAAATAGATTATTCAAATTCAAAAGGTATCACACCTTTTATGGTAGCCGATATTGAGACAATCCTTATTTCGGATGATAAGGGGTTGGAAATGCCGACTCCATACGCAGCAGCTTTACTGGTGGTTCTACCTGAAAAGGTGTTGGATAAAGCGGATATTATGACTTTCTATAGCGAGGGTTATATATACCAAAAAATGTATTCATCTTTCAAAGAAAGGAGTGATAAGATCCTATATGAGATGGTTAAACGGATTCATTTAGTAGTTAATAAACAGGTTAAGAACGCTCAGTCTATATACTTCCATAACTTATCACGATTCGATGGTATAATTTTGCTTAAGCACTTATTAAATCATCATCCATACTACGTATGTAAACCTCTGATTGGAAACCATCGAATTTACGAGATCAAAGTCTACAACAAGATGCAACATGTGGTGGATGAAAAGATGGTTGCTAAGAAAGGTGTTCTTTTATTCACCTTCAAAGATTCGTTAAATCTACTTCCTGGAAAACAGGCTACCCTAGCACATAACCTGTGTCCGGATCTTGGGGATAAATATGATATCAATCATGAGTAACTCAAAACTGTGAAAGATATCTCTCTTAGGGAAAAAGAATTGCTAGAGTATTTGAAGCAGGATGTTCTTGTACTTGGAGGAGTTATGAAAAAAGCTCAAGAGATCATCTTTAATCTCTATAATGTGAACATAAATACAGTCTTGACTGTATCATCCCTAGCTATGAGAATCTTTCGTATTAAATACTATGATGCTTCGTCTTTTCCAATCCACATCCCAAACGTGAATGAAGACAATTTCATCAGGAGAGGCTACTATGGAGGTCATGTTGATGTCTATAAATCATATGGTGAGAACTTATTCTACTATGATGTAAACTCTCTCTATCCCTATGTGATGCAAAAAGAACCAATGCCTGCTGGTAAACCAGTTTGGAATACAGATCTGAAGAATAAGGATTTAGGCACCCTCTATGGATTTATAGAGGCTTATGTGGAATGCCCGAATTCTCTAAATAAACCATTTCTACCTTATAGGGATTTGGATACTGGATCTCTACTTTTTCCAACAGGACACTTTGTAGGTGTATACTATAGCGAGGAGTTGAAATATGCCCGCACTTTGGGGTATAAGGTTTACCCTCTACGTGGTTATCTCTTTAAGAAGGCGGAAAGCCCTTTCAAGACCTTTGTCAACGATATATATAATAGCAGGTTAGAGGCTAAGAAAGATGGGAATGAAGGAATGTCTTATGTTTACAAAATCCTTATGAATTCTCTTTACGGCAGATTTGGTATCAATCAAAAAATGACTATTACCGAGATCTGCGATCAAGATCGTTACAATCAAATACTAAGAATGGATGCATTCATAAATGGGGACACACTGAATGAAGATACCCACGTAGTTAATTTCATTAAAGATTTATCAATAGATGGTTGGGAACCGCCTAAGAATGCTGCAGTCCAAATAGCAGCGGCTATTACAGCTTGTGCAAGGATCTATATGTATCCACATATATCAAGAGAAGACTGCTACTACACAGACACAGACTCTATCGTTCTTTGTAACCCACTCTCAGATGAGTGGATATCTTCTTCAGTCTTAGGTAAGTTTAAGCTAGAAGATCAAATAGATAGTGGGGTCTTTTTAGCGCCTAAATCTTATTGTTATATAACAATTGATGGTCAAGATGTAATTAAACACAAGGGTCCGGCAAAACAATTTGTTGACGTTAATTGGTTTAAAAACCAGCGTGCTAACATAAAAAACAAGCAAAGTATATCGTATTCTACTCCCTTTGGTGTTAATTGTAATAAACTTCAGGTAGTTAAGAAAACTACGAATCTTGCGATGAATGTGGAGCCTGGTGCCAAAAGGCAAGCGGTATACACTAAAAAGAATGTTTGGTTGGATACCAAACCCAAAAAAGTGGATGACTTAAAAGACTGCACAAATCAGGACTTGAAATACATTATCCAGATACTATTTAAAAATAACGATTCTAATGAAATCCTAAATACCACGCTTGAAACAATTCAGAGTGATGTTGACAGAGAATCTGATAGATCAGGCATTCATTCAGACGGCTACGGCAGTGAAAACTATGATAATAGCTCTGGTAATGATTCAGACTCTGGCAGTGACAATAAGAATGAAATCATACCTCCTATAGATGATAAAGAAGATGAGACTACTAACACTTCTGATAACCATTCTTCAACTAGCAGTGGATGGGATAAAGTTGTAAAAGAACTTAGAAGAGAAAGAGAAGAAAGAAAAAAAAGAGAAGCCACTGATTCAACTAGCACTTGTGAGCCTACTTCTACCTATGCGTCTACTGCAAATGATTACACTATAGCGCGAAAGGTAGATGATTATTTTCAACATGATACCTACGGAGAAAATGAATTGATTCAACACTATGTTATTAGAATGCAGAATAAAGATAGAGTAAAAGAGATCTGGGATCGCAAAGTAAAAGCAAAAAAAATGTTGAGCAAACTCAATTCAGACGATGTAGTAAACCCTAGAACAATCAATTATTGGAAAGATGAAATCAGGTGTGTAAACCAGGCCTATGCTATCTTCAAGACCCAGAAGGACATCAGGGAAGGTAAGACAACAGTAGAAGATATTACACTATCCAACTGGTATGCTGGGGATTATTCTATGGATATTCCTTATCCCTATGATCCAGACGTTAAGATACTTCTTGACAAATTCAAGGATAAAGAAAAAGCACAACACGTATGGCTATGGAAAGAAAAAACCCATATGGAGCTAAAAAGAGAAACAGAGAAGGGAAATAATGCTGACCTTAAACTTTTAATGTTATACAAATATCGTATAGCATGTGTCAAGGTCGCTTACTCTAAATACATGGATAGTCGACAAATGGATGGAGACGAAAGACCCGAATTTTTAGCCGACCTCCTACCTTCTTATGATAGCGTAGATTATGAGAGCAATGCCAGCTACTATGATAGTACTTCTTATCATGATTATGAGAGCAATGCCAGCTACTATGGTAGCACTTCTTATAGCATTTATGACAGTCTTAATAAGCCTACGGATGTGAAAGATGGAAACAATGATGTTGTAAGAACCTCGCTTGATCTGAGTGGTGATAGCAGCCATGACAGGCCTAATAGCTCAGGTGGCTCTTCAACAGCACAAGAAAGGCCAACCATTTCAGATATTGATCTGAGTGAAAGATGGAGTTCTAGTAGTGATTCAGAAAAGAATAGCTCATGTAGAGGCAAAGACCCAATCACCTGTTCTAATTCAAGCTATGACTCTGAATCTAATGCACCTGATGACTCAACAGATACGACTCATGGAGAGGCTAGTGAAGACAATAGCTCAGACTCAGGCTCAGGCAGCTCTGGGAGTGATGCTACTTCTGAAAGTACGCCGGAGGATGGAACCTCTCACACAATTCGAGCATCTTTCAGAACCTCGCTTGATCAGAGTGATAGCTCAGGCAGTAAAGACCCGGATCCAGGCAGTGACAATTCGAATTCAACAGATACGACAAAGATGCTCACACATAAGCGTATCAAAGACTTAGATGACCCATGACCGGATACATGAAAAGTCTCGCAAATAGGGAATGTGCAAGAATCGTAGATCGAACAGTCCCATTGAGTACATATCATTCATCTGCAAAGAAACTGGTCTTCTTTGTTCTGGTGGTCGACAATCAGCTCTTATGCGCAAACAGCTCTTTTTTGACTTACTTATAGCCCTACGGAAAGTGTTGTAGTTAGCTAAAGTGTAGCTAATGCAGAGCAGCAAGTGTAGCTAGGGGCTAAGGTGCTAAAGTTGCTATTGAAGCTAGGAGTTCTTGTTCCTGCTTGAGCGAGTAGTTCGGGGGAAATGTTGCTAAGAGCTCTGCTGTTTTAGCAGTTATTGTAGCTATTGTTGTTTGAACTAAGCAAGTGTAGCTAACCTCGCATTCTGTAGCTGAAAGCGCTATTCAATGTTGCAGTTGCTTCTAACTATTAGCTCTTTGTCCGGTAAGTTCTCTTTTAGTTGCTTGGATACGTAGTTAAAGCAGAAAAGCGATGTATAGCTTTAGAAGCATATACAGTATAGTAGCAAAGAAACCGTTGCTAGGATGCCAAGAGACTCTACGAGGCAATAAGGCGTGTTATATGCTTATAACAAGGTAGTTTACTTGCTGTTAATGTATCCGGTCTTACCCAACCAGCTTATGGCACTGTAGCAATTCAATTGACTTGAAAGAAATCCCTTAGCTTAGCGACATCCGAGGTCGAATGCTTTTCTGCTGTTCAAAGAAATGCTTACCAGGTCTGGGCTGGATCCCAATCCAATAGCCGCAATTAGTTCGGAAAGACAAATGCCAGTCTCGGGTCCTAGTAAGACTGACTTTGCAGCAGATTCCGTGGCATCGGACGCAGAGGCATAGGCACAGGTGGCATCGTGCGTAGGTAGAGGCGTAGGCACAACCCTATTCTATTAGTAGCCTTAAATGGGGCGGGGCATGAAGCTACAGGTTCTATTTGCGGTCGTGAGACAGAGGTCGGAGGCAACATGTTATATAGGCAGCCATGCATATTAATAGATCTTCTTCTTTCTTCTTCTTTTCTTTCTTGATAAAGAAAATCCATAGGTGCTGGAGCGAAAGCAGCTCGAACGAAGAGAAGAAGCTGCAACCATCAACGGCAAAAAAAAGACGTTGCTTGCGTTAGTGTTCGTAACGAATCCCTCGGGAGGGCATAGGAAAGCGACTACACCACCCTTGTTTGAGCTTATATCGAGCGTTCCCCACCACAGGTTTATCCTGCGATTTCTCTTTACTGAACCTGGCCAAAGGATTCGTTTTCCAATGTATATGTCAACGTTGACAAAGCTGTTTACGTAATAGGCTGCTGGCTAGAAACATAGGAATTTGGAATGTTGAGATGACTGGTTTATCGATACACTCGAGTAGACAACAAGCCCAACTTATTTAGCCTCTATCGCGCAAAAGGGACTCCTTTTCTTTATAGGTGTTATCGTTACATTCAAGCCTAAACCTAGGGTACAAGATCAAAAAGAATGCATTGGAACAGATCTGCAAATATCTCTTGACCTGTGGACCTGTCTCACGTGCAAAGAAACCGGAATTCATGAATAAGTCAAAAAGCACCTCGTATGTGAAATATCTCTTTTGTGTTCCTGGAGTACATATCATTCATCTGCAAAGAAACCAGATCCAGCCGTATGATGCGAAAGAGCTAGAATTCGAACTCTTCCAACGGGTATACTATGTATGGCAGATCAAAGATCGTAGGCTTCCTATTCTTGCTTTTATCGTTCGTATACCATTTCTTACGTGGTTACTCACTTGCCATAGAACAGGACTCTAAACTAGCCATTACCCTGAGCTCTAGTTCTCAGTCGGCGAAGCCTCTTCCTCTTCCTTACAGTCGAGATACTACGTTCCTTACAGTCGAGATACTACGTAACCTCACAGCTTATATACTCTTTCTATAAGACCGTAGGTGCATAAGAAATCTCTTAGATAAGAAACCACGCTTTTTGCTTGAAATGCGATAAGTAACTGTTTTCGTCTTGGGTTGGTGTTCAAACAAAGACAAAGACAGTGGACTCTGAAACAAATGATTTCGCCGCATCTAAGAATTGGGGTGAAGTCGTAACAAGGTAGCTGTAGGGAGAACCTATGGGCTGGATTGAATCCTTCTTTTTTTCCGGTATGCCGCTCCGCGAGCAAGGAGCGATAGAACCAAGCGGGCTGTGGTGATGTCAGAATTTGCACCTATTTGTATCTATTTAGTGATCAGTCCGCTAGTTTCTTTGATCCCACTTGGTGTTCCTTTTCTATTTGCTTCCAATAGTTCGACCTATCCAGACAAATTGTCGGCCTACGAATGTGGTTTCGATCCTTTCGGTGATGCCAGAAGTCGTTTTGATATACGATTTTATCTTGTTTCAATTTTATTTATTATCCCTGATCCGGAAGTAACCTTTTCCTTTCCTTGGGCAGTACCTCTCAACAAGATTGATCCGTTTGGATCTTGGTCCATGATGGCCTTTTTATTGATTTTGACGATTGGATCTCTCTATGAATGGAAAAGGGGTGCTTCGGATCGGGAGTAACCACTAGTGATAGGGCAAAAATCGGGGGGAAATACAAAGGAAAGAGCGATGCCTACATTAAATCAATTGATTCGTCATGGTAGAGAAGAAAAACGGCGCACGGACCGTACTCGAGCTTCGGATAAATGTCCCCAGAAGCAAGGAGTACGCCCGCGTGTACCAACGAGAACACCGAAAAAACCTAATTCAGCTCCACGTAAGATAGCCAAAGTACGGTTGAGCAATCGACATGATATATTTGCTCACATTCCAGGCGAAGGTCATAATTTGCAGGAACATTCTATGGTCTTAATAAGAGGGGGTAGAGTGAAAGATTCGCCGGGTGTGAAATCCCATTGTATTCGAGGAGTCAAGGATTTGCTGGGAATTCCGGATCGAAGAAGAGGCAGATCAAAATATGGTGCAGAAAAACCCAAATCGATATGAATGGAAGATGCCTCTTTCACTTTTTTTATCGGTCAGTCGAGGGAACAACCACAACGTTACGCCACAAAAGAAAACTCTACGGGGCCCTTCCGAATGACCTATAATATAGTTTACTACACCAGCCAAGAAAGAGTGTAGTATACTCTATTTGCCCGTGGAGAAAGAATCCAAAAATAGAAAGGTATTGCTTATAATAGTTGCTCGTTCATAAATCCACTCGACCACTTGTTAGTCTTGCTACACTACACGACACGAGTCTAGGGTAAAGTTGAAGCAGACACGGCCAAGTGAAGTCGACTTCACAGGGGATCCAACATACCATATTGAAATATGAAAGAAGAGAAGGTCTCGCCCAGGTGGCTCCCGCAAGGTAACGACTTCAAACTCAAACAAAGAACGCTCTTTTCCAAGGCATGAGTAAAAGAAAATAATGTTGTATATAATGCAAGACCCGTCGATAAGCTAAGGCTACGACATGAAGGAAGGCCAGAAGAACTACAGAACCACGCCCGCCAGAGCTAAAGGAGACCGGAGGGAGTTACAGGAGGAAACCGAAAGATAGGTAATCCATATGGTGAAGCATGAGAAAGAGGGATTGCTTCAAACCGGAAGAAATCGAGTCCACCCACACTTGAGTGAGCTATCAGGCTCCACACATTCGTCGGCCAACCACTTCGTTCGGAAAATAAAGAAAAAGGCGAACATTCTCTGGCGCAAATACTGTTACTAAAAGAGGGCATAGCTTCTTTTTCTCCTCATAAAGACAGGAGGAACTACAACAGGCAAGAGCAACACAAGCTCCTAGCTCATTAAAACAGCAGGAACTCCTAGACACTCTCGTCTTGATCCTTTATGACAGACTTTATGACAGATATGGGTTGAAATACGACAAGGAGCTGGTTTCATCTTGCCACTATTCTAGAAAGAGAGAATCCGAGAGGTGTTCAGTAACAAAGGTCAACGAAGGAAGCCAGTCTATGGAAGTCAACTGCGCTTGCAAGGGGGCTATTTGCGGCTTCTTATCCTCAGAAAGATGGGACTCCTTATATAGCTTCTATTGTCACCGGAAAACCGTAAGTGAAGTTGCACGGGTTTTTCGAACAATTCTCCCTCCAACTATGGAGTAAAGAGAATGATATATAAGCATTGAAAGGAGACCAAAACTTGTCTCTTTTGCGCGTGCCCGGATCTAATTTCCTAATCCGCCTTACACCTGAGACTTGAGATGGAACTTGCTATCCTCGCGATGACAATATCAAATGACATAATAAAGAAGAATTCATCAAATCTACGAGCCAATCTGAGCTCGAACAGGAGTGAGGAAAGGCCCGATCAAGGATACGAAAACTTGTTTCTGTCGCCATGCTTAACACAGGCAACTTCTATTGTTTTCAGTCACGAAGGAATCCTTTCGATTGCAAAACAGCTCTTTTCTGTACTAGAAATAGAGGGATGTAGCGCAGCTTGGTAGCGCCATTGTTTTGGGTCAAAAATTTCACTACCTAGTCGAGCCTCTTACGATCCTAGGTTGTTTATATGCTTAGTGTTTTACGCGAAGGGAAGAGAGGCTGTAGCTGTTACTTTGACACCGGTTATTTATTTCATTCATCGGATATTCACTAAAAGAAAGAGATGATTTCAACCCTAAGATATGTGTTGATCGATGGCCAACTCTACAAGAAAGGTGTGGATGGTGGCATAAAAGAATCCCCTAATAAAATCATCCTCTCAGAAGCAAGTGGCAGAAGCTAAAGAGAAGCCGGTGAAACGGTATTGAAGAATTGAAGCTAGTAGCTATCCAGTCGAATGCGAGCCAGGCACAAAACCAAAACAAGAGATAGAGCTAGGCTTGGAAAAATCCCGATAGCCTCTGCCTGAACGCCTGAACGCCCCGTTCTCGGTCAAGCCGCGTGAAGGGCCTCTGATAATGACGTAAATAGAGCTCGTTCCGCTACTCGCGCTAATCCATGATCTAATGTTCTCGCTTGGGATGGGAAACGAGGTAATTTGGATAGCAAGGATGGGCGATCTCCTATCCTGTCTGGTCGTTGTGGCAAGCGAATCTATTGAGAGATTTATTGAGCCGGTAAGCGGGATTGACTTGCCGAAAGTGATATGATGTCACGAAAAACGGCTGATAAGAGTAGAGTATCTTGAAGTCCGCCCCCGTCCCTTTCACCCAAAAGGAGTTGCCGGAAAGCTGCTTCTACTTTCCACCTTTCTCTTACGATTCCG
Organism: Apium graveolens; assembly: GCF_009905375.1. Lineage (NCBI taxonomy): Eukaryota > Viridiplantae > Streptophyta > Magnoliopsida > Apiales > Apiaceae > Apium > Apium graveolens. The sequence goes on from NC_133652.1 coordinate 198,166,008, forward strand.
CGGGAAGATGCAGTTGCTAGTCATAAGCTTCATTGAAGGGCAATCCCGCCTTTGGGGAATCCCTCCTTTGAAGTGAAAGATGCAAAAGATCATCAGAAAGGATACAACCCCTTTCTCTTTATGATATTCCAGCCGAGAAGACTTGTAAAAGGAAGGATCAATCATGTTATATATTTCAGGAGCTAGATCAGTTGCCGAGAAACAAGTCAGAATTGCCTCAACAAAAATGTATGGAATTGGGCCTAAAAAAGCCATTCAGGTTCGTTATCGATTAGGTATCAGTGGGAATATAAAGATAAAAGAATTAACTAAGTATCAGATCGACCAAATGGAACAAACGATAGGTCAAGATCATGTTGTTCATTGGGAATTGAAGAGGGGAGAACGAGCAGACATCGAATGATTCGTTTCTATTTCTTCTTATCGTGGAATTCGTCATCAAGATGGATTTCCATTACGCGGTCAATGAACTCATACTAATGCTAGGACTTGTCGCAAGCAAATTAGGAAATGAAAGAAGTCTACCGAAAGTCCTTGGTACTTGTCTGATCAATCACACTGATAGCTTTAATAGTTTACTGAATTTTTTGCATTTTTATTTTATTTCGCCGGTTACTATACAAGTATCCATATAGTAGGCCTCCTTCTCCACTCCACTAGCGGCTCGGCTTCGTCCTAGAAGCTATTGCATCTGCCTCTCCAGGTTTCGCTATTGCTCATCACTGGTATATGGGATCTCTCTATGTAGTGGTCGGCCTTTTAGTCGTTTTCCGAATGCCTCTTTACTTTAGTATGGTCTAGTCTTTCCAATGCCTCCTTCCTTTCCGCCAACGTACGCTACTAGGAGAGTAAGCAAGCTAGCTTGCTTGCATTCTAGAACGGTAGCTTCCGCGCCCTTCCTGCCTGCTGAAATTGATGTGAATGATCGTGACAGCTCTTCAAATCCTATTCAGTCTGATTAGATATGTCACTAAAATAAAGTGATTCCGCTCTGTCTCTGTTTTATTTTAGGATTCCGAGGATGAGCCGGCCGATCCTAACATCATTTATGAGGAGCCGGACGACGAAGCCTGCTCCTCAGATAAAGATGTCTCCGACGCGACTTTCCCGGTAAGAACCACTTTTTCAATTTTGTTCGGGTTCGATCAGGAGGGACAAAAGAGAGATGCTTTCTATAAGTAAAAAAAGCAGATACCACCCCATGCTCCCACGGTCCACTTACCGAGAAATAGAAAGGAAGGACCCAGGGCCAGAGCAAGTTGGGTTGGGCTATAGAGCCGTAAGTGCGGTGGGGGGTGACAGAGGACGTGCTCGTACGGTTCATATAAGGATATGAAAAAGTTGTTGATTGTTGGGAACTTTCACTCCTATATATTCGAAATATGCCTTTCTAGGAGCATTACGATCTGCAGCTCAAATGGTCCCTTATGAAGTCTCTATTGGTCTTATTCTTATTGTAAGCCTTGTGAGCGCGCTTGGATCCGCGAAGGCAATCGCTCGGATGTTCCCCTAACCCAACCCGGGAATGGACCGGAGGGAACCGCAGCATGGGGAATGTCCGCGTCTCGTCGCAAGGCTCATTTGTAGTTGTGGGTCATAGGGCGTGCAGCTTTATCTGATCAAGGGCCGGGGCATAAGGATCCTGGTACTATCCAGGTGCGAAGAACCCCGGAGGTGACTGCAATGAGCAGAAATGTCACTTACCGGCCTAAACGATGAGCAAACACTCGAACGTGAGAGCAAGGGATCACCCAAAAAATGGACGAGCTCAAAGGGGGGAGGAGAGAGGGGGGCAAGAACCATGCGTTCAGAGAAGTGGCGGTCCGAATCTTATCTGAACTGCGAGAAGAACTGACTAAACCGTGCCATAAGGGGTCATTCTCCAAACGCCAAGCCTTTAGGTTGTTTAAGTAGGTTGGGTGACAGATCGGCCATAGGAGTACTCCGGGATATAAACCAGGGCAACAAAAGTGGAGCATACGACGATGCCGCCCGTTTTCATTTCGTGGAAGTCCCCGGCAGAGGAAAGGGCTTTAGGTGATGGCGCATTCTACTACTTCTTATCTAGAGAGGGGCGCTGAAATCTGGGTCGTGCGTGGCAGCTGGAATAGATGAATAAAGGCGGACCGCTTGAACGGGACCTATTCTCTTAATAGGCGGTAAGGCTAAATAGGAAAGGGGCCGAGCTGACTGATGAGTGCCTCTTTAGCCTTCTTATAATTATAATTTACAAACTAAAGGCTCTCATGTGGAGCTAACATGGCTGGCTACATACAAGTATAGCCAAATCAAGATGAGACGGGACGGACGGTCAGAGGTCGCAGCGGGACTCCCATAGGAAAGCCCGCCCCCGCAAGCTAACATAGAAAGAGATTCCCGGAGAGTAGTAGTCTCTATGTGACTCTCTTCCCGACCGGGCCAGGCCGAACTGGGCCACCGCTTGGGATGGGAATGGCTCAGCCCACATGCATCATTTGATGAAAGCACTCCAGCCACCTCCTCGAAGTGGTTTGTCAACCACGCTTTCCCTACCTCAAAAAAATGCTCACCAAGTGCTCTTCCTTGGGTTGGGGCAACACAGCAATGAGTAGTTCGCTCCAGGAGCCCACCCCCTCGAGAGCAGGATGCCGGCCGAGATGGAGCTGAGAGCCAGCCTATACTTTCCTGGGGCTTGCCTTGCCTTACCATCTAAATAAAGAAAGGGTGGACACCGAAAATGAACCATCCCAGTCTCTTCAAGAAAGCTTTGCTTGGTAGGCGCTGCCTACTAACTCGGACAATGCTCTGAACACGAAAGTGTGCAGTTCCACGCCCCTCTTCCCATGCTGAGTCACCGGCAGCGCCTCGGAAAGCACGGACGAGCCACATGCAGGGAAACTTGCACGTGTGGTTCTGGCCGGGGGCCCCGGTATACTGTACTAATATGTGTAGGTCCCCGTAATTCTAGTGAGATTGTCATGGCGCAAAAGCAGATATGGTCTGGTATTCCCTTGTTCCCTGTATTGGTTATGTTCTTTATTTCTCGTCTAGCAGAAACGAATCGAGCTCCGTTTGATCTCCCAGAAGCGGAAGCTGAATCAGTTGCAGGCTATAATGTAGAATATGCGCGGGATGCGATCCTTAAAATAGTTCACTGTTGGCGGAAGCCAATGTCCCGGGGTTCCGGAGACTCATTCTGACTAAAACAAGGGGCGGGGCTAGAAGTAGCCTCTTTGATTGGTAGTCGGCCTAACCCAATGTTAGTGTATACTGAAAATATTTATTTGAAGTATGTACATTTATTTCTAGCCAGTTTATTTGAGAATCATTTGAATGTTTACATGTTATCTAATATTATATATTGTGAACAATCTAGTATCAAATGGGATACAGAATATTAGATTGTTAAATACGGTTATATAATATAATAAGGTTCACAGCACATGTGGTGTTGGACAATCCACTGGTATGGCTGTAGTATTATTTAGATTAGTTTATATTGACTAATAAATAATACTAGTATACTTTGTGTATATTGAACATGATCAAATTTAGAATTGTTCCCTTAATACTGATTAAGAAGGAGAACTAAGATTCTATGTTATTATTAATGCTTAGGTTCTTAATCCGGAAATAGTAATTGACACGTGTATATTATTTACATGCTTTGATTTATATATGAAATAATTCTTTTGAATTATATCATTATATTTTGGGTGATGGAATTATATACATGGTGGATATTATTTATTGAAGGAATCCATGTCCTGATAATATTCGGGTTAATGATGTCCCCTTGAAAGCTCAAAAAGATTTAATTATGTGAAACCCTGCAGGTGAAATTTATTCTGGCATAATTAAATAAAGGTTGAGTGGATGATCAAGGATAAAAGATATTAATTAAATAAATTATCATTAATTTATTTAATTAATGGACATATGATATTTTAAACATGGGGAATTTAATAAGCAAATAATATTGGAACCGAATTAATTAAATTATGGTATTAGGAAAGGTAGTACAAATATTAATTCTTTAGTGTATTGAATTAATATTTAATTACATTGGGCTAGGCTCAAGATGTAATTAGAAGGCCCAACCTAATTATCCATGGTCCCTATTGTAGCCTATATATATTCTTATTCTCTTCTTGCTTGGAATTGTGTGAAAACATATTGTAGCCACCAAGGAGCAAGAAGACAGGATAACTTGAGAAGAAGGAGGCCACACTTCGCTCAAGGGAATTTGGGAATACAATAGAAGAGCGTGGAATCAACCATTAACAAGGTAATCCTCTTTTCGTAATCTTTATCGTAAAACGTAGTAATACCCTAAGTCCGTGGTTCCCAACAATTGGTATCAAGAGCCTGGTAATGGGTTCTACGTTTTATGATATAATGTCCATGTCGTAATTATATATGCGTGTATATAGTGTTTTGCTTGTATTGTTTTTGATGCAGGTTGTTAATCCACTATTATGGCCATGTATATTTTAATTATGTGTTTGGATCCCACATGGTTTAATCGTGGTTAATTTTTGTTTTGGTTTCCATGTGGTTTAATCGTGGTTGTAATTTACATGAGGGTTGATCGTGTTAGAATAGATTTTACAAAATTAGTTTTGTATTAGATCTATTTTTTTGTATTTGTTCCGGGTATTTTGTAACAAGTTATATGCGATCAGAAATCAATTCCGGTAGTTTTTTGTTCCGCTGTGCGATTACAAGGGGCTGCTGTTGATGTTTGGATCGAACAAAATCAAAACAAAACTCACAGAAAAGCAACAGGCGCGCGCGCTGCGGCCGCCACGGCAGCTGGGGCTGCTGGGGCCGCTGCGGCAGCTGGGGCCGCTGGGGCTGCTGGGGCAGCTGGGACTGCTGGGGCTGCTGGGCTGCTGGGGGCGTCGGGGCGCGCTTGGGGTAGATTTTTCTTGAGAGCTGGATTTTTTTCAAGGGCCATAATAGTGGAAAATTTATTTTAATTTTTTTCATTAAATTTTAATTATTGCTTTAATTTATTGATTATGTGTGTCATTAATTATGTGTGTAATTCTTTTAAAATTGCATGTTTAACTTAATTAGGACGACATGGACATAAAATTTATTTATTGCTTTAATTAAATGTTATATGTTGCTAAAATTATGTGTGTATTTGAATGCATGATTAGACATAATTATAATAACATAGGGCCCCATTTAATTTTAAAATTCCTCAATTTTAATAAAAAAAAAATTCTAAGTGGGAGAGAGAATTAATATGAAATTAAATCTCATGGTCTCCATTATTGGTTGTAGGTAATTTAACATAAAGACGAATATAAATTATATATACGTCACCCATCGTGGCATGTAATTTATGGTGTCTAGAATGTTATAGAAATTACTAGAACAAACTTCTTAAATTAATAATTTTTGAAAGGAATAAATACAGATTTTCTTTATTTCTGATTTGGGGCGATTTTGTCAAAAACGGGTTCATCGAACTTGTAAGGCTGTGGGTTTTAAGCGAGACCGATGTGACTCCTCCACTACCTGGAAATCAAATCATTGATGAATATTGAATTGAAGTATTCTATTCAAGGTAAAATTACGAATACTGGAAGGTATACACGCCACCCATCGTGGCGTACCAAGTTCTATAGATTTCGAATAATTTAAGATTTGATGATGGTATACACTTAGCTATGAAAAATAATATAGTCCACCCCAACGTGGCATATTGTTTGGTAATAGGACCGAAGTAACATTTAAACAAAATTAGGTGGTATACATGTCACACATCGTGGCGTACCAGAAGCTTATGGTGTTTAGATGTTAGTGCATTAAATTTTAATAATTTAGATCTTAATAATTAATGCACCCTTATTTATGTGATGTTTTTATGCATGATTCTCAGGATAAAATGGGCTTTAATCCACTATTCACCATACTTAAGGATAACAAACTTACCGGACCTAACTATATTGAATGGAAACGAAATTTGGACTTTGTGTTGACTGCTGAGGAGTACAAGTTTTGCACTTATGAATCCAAGCCTGAACAGCTTGCTGCTGATGCTCCTGAAGATGAGAAAGAGTATTATAAACGGTGGATTATGGCTGATGAGATGTCGCGATGTTACATTCTGGCAGCAATGTCGGGTGTTTTGCAGCATCAGCATCAGTCTATGGCCACTGCTTCGGATATGCTCTTTAATCTCAAGGAACTTTTTGAGATCAGAATAGGGCTGCTAGGCAAGTAGCCATGAAGGCTTTAATGAACACTCAGATGGCTGAAGGCACACCTGTAAGGGATCATGTTCTCAAGATGATGTCGCATCTGAATGAGATAGAGATCCTTGGTGCTGAACTTGACGGGGAAACCCAGATTGACATTATCCTTATGAGCTTGTCCAAGAGTTTTGAGCAGTTCCGCTTGAATTACAACATGAACAAGAGGCAGTATAGTCTCGCGGAACTGCTGACAGAACTTCAGGCAGCTGAAGGATTATTTCGGCAGAGTGTTCAAGTGTATGTGGCTGAGAAAGGTTCTTCCTCTAAGCCGAAAGGTATTAAGAAGAAGAAAAAGGCTCAGACACAGAAAGCTGTGAAGACAGTGGGAGTTCAGGGTGGTGTGAAAAATCCTAAGGGAAAGTGCTTCAGATGCAAACAGTCAGGTCACTGGAAACAGGATTGTCCTCTTCCTAAGAAGACAAACAATACTGGTATGTCTCTTTCTCTAGTTACAGAAACATTTATAGTGGCTATATCTACGAGCACTTGGTGTGTAGATACAGGAGCCACTGATCATGTTTATAATTCTATGCAGGGGTTCCAGCTATCCAGAATGCTTAGAGATGGTGAGATATACGTGTTCATGGGAGATGCTACGAAAGTAGCAGTAGTTGCAGTAGGAGTTATTCATTTATCTTTTGGTTCTGATAGGATTTTGGTATTGAACAATTGTCTTTATGTACCTTCTTTTAGAAGGAATTTAATTTTGGTTTCTAAACTTGCTTTGGATGGTTATAATGTTTGTTTGGATCGTAATGTTTCTATTATGATGAATAAATGAATTATATGTTCTGGTACATTGCAAGACAATTTGTATATAATTATACCTAGTCAACCTGCACTGCAACTGCAATTTAGGGAATTGAACAACACATCTTCTAACTCTACTAAAAGAAAGGAACCTTCTAGTTTGAACCAAACATATCTTTGGCACTTGAGATTAGGTCATATTAACTTGAGGAGGATTCAAAGACTGGTAGTAGACGGTCCTTTAAGCTCATTGGCAGTGGAGCCATTTCCAGTTTGTGAATCCTGCTTGGAAGGTAAAATGACTAATAGGCCTTTCAAGGCAAAGGGGAATAGAGCCAAACAAGTATTAGAATTGGTTCACTCTGATTTATATGGACCCATGAATATCTAAGCAAGAGGTGGTTATGAATATTTCGTTACTTTCATTGATGATTATTCTAGATATGGGTACGTTTATTTGTTGCGCCGTAAGTCTGAGTGCTTTGATAAGTTCAAAGAGTACAAAGCTAAAACGGAGAAGCGACTTAATAAAAGTATCAAGTCACTACGATCAGATCGTGGTGGCGAATACTTGCTTGGAGAATTTAAGGAATATTTATCAGAAAATGGGATAGAATCCCAGTTAACTGCACCAGGCACACCCCAGCAGAACGGTGTAGCAGAGAGAAGGAACCGGACTCTTTTAGAGAGTGTTAGATCGATGATGAGTTATTCGGATTTACCCAAGTCGTTTTGGGGACATGCCTTAGAGACAACAGCTTATCTTCTGAACTTAGTACCTTTTAAGTCGGTTCCTAAAACCCCCTTATTAATTGTGGACCGGGGATAGACCGAGTCTAAGACATATTCGAATATGGGGTTGTCCAGCACATGTGCTGAACAAGAACGCGACTAAGTTAGAATCTCGTACAGAAGTAAAGTTGTTTGTAGGCTACCCCATGGGAACGAAAGGATATTTATTTTATAGTCCGAAGAATCGGGATGTCATTGTTAGCACCAATGCAAGATTCTTGGAGGAGGACTATATAATGAATCACAAACCCATGAGTAGTGTCATTTTAGAGGAACTAGTGGGAGGGACAAATAATACCCATGAAGCTGTAGTATAAGTAGAACAACCACAACATAATGTACAACCTGTCACTAATACCGCACCAGTGCCTCGTCGTAGTGGGAGGGTTGTTCAACAGCCTGCTAGATTCATGTTTTTGGGAGAGTCTTCAGACTTGGTCCCTGGTGAACATGATGATGATCCCCGTACATACGAAGAGGCATTACAAGACAAAGATGCAGATCTTTGGCAAAAGGCGATGGAATCTGAGATAGAATCAATGTATTTTAATCAGGTCTGGGAGCTTGTGGAACCACCCAAAGGTATAAAACCTATTGGATGTAAGTGGATCTACAAGAAAAAGAGGGGATTAGATAAAAAGGTGAAAGCCTGGAAAGCAAGACTTGTTGCGAAAGGGCATACTTAGAAAGAAGGTATCGATTATGAGGAAACCTTTTCACCGGTAGTCATGCTTAAGTCAATCCGTATTCTTTTATCTATAGCAGCTCATCTCGATTATAAGATTTGGCAAATGGATGTCAAGACAGCTTTTCTTAATGGAAGTCTTGAAGAAACCATCTATATGCAGCAACCAAAAGGATTCATTAAGGAAGGCCAAGAGCATCTGGTATGTAAGCTTAAGAGGTCTATTTATGGACTTAAACAAGCTTCTAGAGACTGGAATATTCGTTTTGATCAGGCAGTCCAGTCATATGGATTTGATCAAAGTCCAAGCGAATCGTGCGTGTATAAGAGAAGTGAAGGTAATGCAGTGGTTTTTCTAGTACTATATGTAGATGATATTTTACTCATTGGAAACAATGTTGAGATGTTGTCATCTGTAAAGGCATGGTTGTTCAAATAATTTGACATGAAGGACTTAGGTGAAGCGGCATACATCCTTGGGATCAAAGTTATAAGGGATCGCAAGAAAAGGATGTTGGCTTTATCTCAAGAGCCCTACATTGATGAAGTATTAGCTCGTTTTAACATGCAGAACTCCAAGAAAGGTTTTTTACCTTTTAAGCATGGAGTTGCTCTATCTAAGAAGCAATATCCTTCGACACCTAAGGATATAGAGAGCATGAAAGCAGTTCCTTATGCTTCAGCATGTGGAAGCTTAATGTATGCTATGTTATGTACGAGGCCTGACATCTGCTTTGCTGTAGACATGGTTAGTAGATATCAGTCGAACTCAGGTCAGGAATATTGGAGTGCAGTAAAAACTATACTCAAGTACCTGAGAAGGACTAAGGAGTATATGTTAATTTACAAGGCCTCATATCTATTTCCTTTGGGATAAACTGATTCAGATTTCCAATCAGATAGGGATAAGAAGAAATCAACCTCGGGATATGTTTTTACTTTGGGAGGTGGAGCCGTTATATGGAGGAGTGTAAAGCAGAAATGCATTGCAGACTCCACCATGGAGGCCGAGTACGTGACGGCCTCTGAGGCTGCCAAGGAGGCTGTATGGTTCAGGAACTTCCTTTTGGACTTAGATGTGGTACCTAATTTGCCTAGGAGCTTGACGGTGTATTGTGATAACACTGGTGCTGTGGCAAATTCAAAGGAACCGTGAGACCACAAAGCAGCTAAACATATTGAACGTAGGTATCATCTCATACGAGGAATCGTAAAGCGAGGAGATATAGTTGTGGCTCACATATCATCAGAAGACAACCGAGCAGATCCTTTCACAAAGAGCTTGCCAACCAAGGTTTTTGACAAGCATGTGGAAGCGATAGGAGTCAGATGGATGGACACATAGATTTTTATGTAATAGTGGATTAAATAAACACTAATATACACATAGAATATTTTGAGTATAAGTGGGAGATTGTTAGTGTATACTGAAAATATTTATTTGAAGTATGTACATTTATTTCTGGCCAGTTTATTTGAGAATCATTTGAATGTTTACATGTTGTCTAATATTATATATTGTGAACAATCTAGTATCAAATGGGATACAAAATATTAGATTGTTAAATACGGTTATATAATATAATAAGGTTCACAGCACAGGTGGTGTTGGACAATCCAGTGGTATGGCTGTAGTATTATTTAGATTAGTTTATATTGACTAATAAATAATACTAGTATACTTTGTGTATATTGAACATGATCAAATTTAGAATTGTTCCCTTAATACTGATTAAGAAGGAGAACTAAGATTCTATGTTATTATTAATGCTTAGGTTCTTAATCCGGAAATAGTAATTGACACGTGTATATTATTTACATGCTTTGATTTATATATGAAATAATTCTTTTGAATTATATCATTATATTTTGGGTGATGGAATTATATACATGGTGGATATTATTTATTGAAGGAATCCATGTCCTGATAATATTCGGGTTAATTATGTCCCCTTGAAAGCTCAAAAAGATTTAATTATGTGAAACCCTGCAGGTGGAATTTATTCTGGCATAATTAAATAAAGGTTGAGTGGATGATCAAGGATAAAAGATATTAATTAAATAAATTATCAGTAATTTATTTAATTAATGGACATATGATATTTTAAACATGGGGAATTTAATAAGCAAATAATATTAGAACCAAATTAATTAAATTACCGTATTAGGAAAGGTAGTGCAAATATTAATTCTTTAGTGGATTGAATTAATATTTAATTACATTGGGCTAGGCTCAAGATGTAATTAGAAGGCCCAACCTAATTATCCATGGTCCCTATTGTAGCCTATATATATTCTTATTCTCTTCTTGCTTGGAATTGTGTGAAAATATATTGTAGCCACCAAGGAGCAAGAAAAGAGGATAACTTGAGAAGACGGAGGCCACACTTTGCTCAAGAGAATTTGGGAATACAATAGAAGAGCGTGGAATCAACCATTAACAAGGTAATCCTCTTTTCGTAATCTTTATCGTAAAATGTAGTAACACCCTAAGTCCGTGGTTCCCAACACCCAAAGCATCACGACAACATAAAATTAGCCTTATGAATGAAATCTTAAGTAGGGGGCTTAGCCCGCCCGCCTACCAATCAAAGAGGCTGAGAGTAAGCGTAAGCTCTCCCGTAAGCTCTTCGAGCTTCCCTTCATTCGCTTCGCGGGAGCCGCACAACACATAACTGGAAGTCAGAGGGCCCATACTACCTACCTAACCCTTCGCTCTGAGGGACCGTAGATCGGAAAGCGCCTTCTAAACCACCACATTCATCCAAAAGAGAAGGGAAGGGGCCTATGTATTTGCATGACCCCTGCAGATTGAAGTCTATCTACACCCGTAGCCAATCCCCTAGGTCTTGCCACCACGCCGCAGAACGGGAGCTCGTGTGAAACCTTTTATTTCTGGCGTAACCGCGGTAAAACATAAAAAAAGATTATGGCCGCCTAACATGGGGGCCGTAGGTACGATAAACTCGGCCAAAATATGACACCCAAAGGGCCTGGCACGCACAATCCTATCCGAATTCGAGCTCTTCCTATAATTGCGGTTAGTCTCACTACCTCTTTAGTTGCCACCCCCTACTTGCTCATTCGCAATGACTACCACAAGAAATGAGTTACTTGCTTAGTCACTTGGGGTTTATGCCCTCCATGACTTTCTTCTCTTATGGGGTCTCGAGGACTTCATTTCGCTGCCAGCCCCAGTCAGCAAGCTAAAAAGTCATTTCTCCTTTCTCTAATAACGAATAAGGTCAGCTTCATAACTCCAACCTATACAAGGGGCTGTCGCCGCCGCTTACTAAGCGCTGGTTCTATCCCGGTCAAGCAACCAAAGCCGGGGACCTAGGTGGGAATAGTGAAAGAAAGAGAAGGGGAAGAAGCGGGGTAGAGGAATGGTCAACTCATCAGGCTCATGACCTGAAGACTGCAGGTTCGAATCCTGTCCCCGCCTAATCACTTGAGAGACTTTCGTCAGTCCTGCTCGTGAGATCTTCGACGTCAGAGAGTTTTTATCGAGAAACCAATGACCAAAGTGCCTAGCCATGTGTAGACCAAAATGGTCTCGCGAAGCCGGTAAATATTTGGTTAAGATCCTTTCTGAAAGCTCGAGAGTACACTACAGAAGAAGGATTAAGTTAGTGTTAAGTGAGTGAAAGCTGACGATACTATTACCGGGTAAGTCTTTTATGGTCCCAGGAAGGCATATTGAAGGTGTGCGGGTAACTGCTTAAGTTCTACAGAAGGAGCCCTCAATGCTAGAAGGTGGTGGCAACGCTTTCCGTTCCCCAAGATTTAAAAATTGCCTGCTCCCCGAAACTGCCATCTAGATTAGCTACATTAGCCGTAACCAGTGTGCTTCGCCTTTGGCAGCGCACCTGCTCGATTAGCAACAAGTGTATACCACTCGTTCGCTGACTCCTTGCTTTATTAGCAACTCCAGCAACAGGAACATAAACAGTAGATGCTATACTGACTTGATTAGCAACTTGAACTCTAAAAGAAAGAAAAAGGGAAGGCAGAGGCATCGAATGGCGAAGAAAGGCGGGGAAGGAATGGGAAATCGTCAAGGATGACTTCTTTGTTGGTGAAACGAAGGGCTAAATAGCGCTAGTGATTCTTTGAACCGGTCTGGATTTCCAACGCCTCAGGAAACTGGTCGAGATAGATGACAACACCCTTTTCTCCTCTTCCTTACCGGGAGGGCAATCTTATCTTATGGCCTCACCTCCCGCCCGGCCCGAAAATCGAGAACCCAACCCCCTTCTGATCTATTCATTTCCGCAAGCAGGGGGGACCCGGAGCTAGAGCTAGGCCCCCGCCTATTCGAGGCCGGGCGGCCTCTCTCCACAAGCACCCAACCTTCCTTTTGATCTTCCTTCAGTTTGCCTCCACGAACGCGCCACCTAGGAGCCCTACTCATATTCCAAAGGCGACCTGCTTTCAATCCTAGTTGTTACCTTACGTCGACATTTTTAAAAAATTATTAAATAACATGGGCTGGGGATAAGATAACTCAAGTGGGAGAGCCGTGTTATGGGTGGCCTTATTGCACGGTTCAGAGAGCACTTGTGTATGTGATGCATGTGAACGTGTGCGAAAAAGCTGTCATAAAGTTTCGTTGTTCGTTCCGTCGTTGACCCTATCTATGTTTCTACGATGGCCCAAGAACACGCTCATTCTTCATCCGTAGAGAGACTTTTAAATTGCAAGGTACCATTACGAGCTCAATATATACGAGTGTTATTCCGTGAAATAACTCGAATTTCAAATCATTCACTTGCTTTAACTACTCATGCTATGGATGTGGGAGCATCAACCCCGTTCCTGTGGGCTTTTGAGGAGCGGGAGAAATTGTTGGAATTCTATGAAAGAGTCTCGGGAGCCGTGATGCATGCCAGTTTCATACGACCAGGTAGAGTGGCATAAGATCTGCCTCTTGGCTTATGTCGAGATATTAATTCCTCCACACAACAATTTGTTTCTCGTATCGACAAATTAGAAGAGATGTCAACCGACAACCGTATCTGGAAACAACGATTAGTGGATTAGTGGAAGCTGTCAATTTCTTAGACAAAGACTTGTATCCTGGTATAGCAAGAAACAATAATCTATATCAACTTTTACAGCTGAGGCTGAATACATAACTGCAGGAAGTTGTTGTGCTCAAGTGCTTTGGATTAGAAATCAGCTAATGGACTATGGCCTAGTGTTACACAAAATTCCTATCATGTGTGACAATACTAGTGCTATATCTATAGTGGCTAATCCAGTTAATCATTCTAGAATAAAGCACATTGATGTAAAGTACCATTTTATTAGAGAACATGCTACAAATGGTACCATTGAGCTCATTTTTGTTCCAACAGAAAAATAATTAGCTGACATTTTTACTAAACCTTTGGATGAAGCAACTTTCACTAGACTTGTAGGTGAAATTGGAATGCTTAATTCTTCATCCTAAGGCAATAACTCAGCTAATGTTTTGCAGCAAATTAATTTCTAGTAAATCAAAATTAATTTGATTTAAATTAAAAATTAACTGAAATATGAATTATGAATATTTCAGAAATCTCTGCATATTTATTTTTTAAAACAAAAATTTAACTTGGAAATTTTCACATTCTAAGTAAACTGCCCAGTTAAATTTACATCTTTAATATGTAAAATTAATACAAGGCAGAATTTCAGTAATCCAAAGGTATATAGAGAACCGAGTTCCCGATAAGTCTAAATGACTTCTCGACAAGTCATTTTAAGAATTCTCGAGTGTGTTCTCGATAAGTTAATTTACTGACTTCTTGAGTGACTTCTCGATATGCTTAAATATGACTTATCGATAAGTCCTTGTAGAGTTCTCTAGTAGTGTTAATTCACAGAGTTCTCTACAAGTATAATTTTTAGACTTCTCAATAACTCAGAACTGAAATAATTTAACTTAATAAATTATTTTGGTAAAACACTTTTGGCAAATTTATTTTAATTTTATTTTGAATTTATTCAAATAAAATTTTGAATTAATTCAGTCCATTTTTGGACAAACTGGGTATTTATTTGACATCTCGATAAGTCAATTTTTAGTTCTCTATAAGAGTAATTTAAAATGACTTCTCGATATATTTTTCATTTCTTAAAATGACTTCTCGATAGACAAATTCCAAACGTCTATTTTTCAGTTCTCGACAAGTCATTTGCTTTTACTATAAATACCCAGACTTCTCGATACATATACATACTTACAACTTTCGAGATCTCAAGTGACCTAGCTTTCAATCAAAAACCGATTTATCTCTCGTTTTTCCTCCTTTCTCACAAATCTCTTTTACCCACTAAACTTCATACTCATATCAATGGCAGCCAACAATCTTGTACCCTTCATCCCCAAGGAGACCAATTTTATTGCATTTCTGGATGCAAACTAAGCACCTGAAACTTTTCAATGCTTTGTCAAGTTCCTTTCTGACACCTACTTTGTAGGTGCTCTTACAGGTAACCCAGTTCTGTATCTGGATATATTGGGTGACTTCTGGAACTCAGCTGTGGCTAGGACAGTTATTCATGAAGATCAGTCTTCAAGCTTGGTTGTCAACTGTCAAATCAAAGGACAACAGGTGGAAATAACTGAAGCTGATATGAACTTGGCCTTGAACATTCCAACTGACAAGGTTGTGGGGATCCCAACTCAGGAAGAGCTCTATGAATTCATGGATTTTATCAACTATTATGAGAAGATCAACCTGACAAGCATGAATAAGAAGAACTTGAGGAGAGAGTGGTCTTTCTTGTTTGACTCAGTGATAAGGGCTTTCATTTGCAGGAAGTCAGGATCTGACAACATATCCAGTGTTGTCCAGAAGTTGGTCTACTCCATGTCTCACAACAAATAGATCAATGTAGGATACTACATATTGGAAGAGCTGAGCACCAGGCTGACAATCCCATTGGAGTTAAGAGGTAAGGAGATCTTTCTGCCTAGATTAATTATGTCATCTTTAAATTATAAAGTTAATGACATACATATGTTAGAAGGTGTAAATAGGACACTAATTGGCAATTGTAAGCAAGTATCCAAAATCATATTTGGATTACTTCTTACTAAGAATAAGGTTCCGGTAAGTCTTAAGTTAACACCTTTCATGATTGAAAGATTTAAGACTTACCCTTATTCTATGCCAGACATGAGAAGTAGTGGAAATCAACCTAGTGCAACAATGGTTCCTGAGCCTGTGGAAGCACAAACACAGTCACACCCACATGAACCTACTAATATTGAGACTGTTCTTTCAAAACCTTTAGAAACTAGGCAACCAACCACCTCATCTTCTCAAAAGGATGAGGTGAGTAAAAAAAAGAGAAAGGGGGTAACCTTAGCCATTATAGCTGAGAGTGGTGAGGATCAAGCTGGAGCTGAGTCACCTTTGGTCAAGAGATCCAAAAGAAGTAAGAAAACTGAGCTGACCACTCAAGCCACCTCTGTATCCTCCCAACAGGATGCAGTTGTAAAAGCACCAAGTAGTGAGTCAGCACAACCTGCATCTAAAGCAATTCAAGTGTATGGTAGAAGAAACAATGATGACACACACTGTGAGGGCACATCTTTTGAAGCTCCCTCATCCATTCAGGGGGAGCTGCCAACACTCACACCTGAGCAACAATCTCTCATATCTAAAATTTCTTCTCTTCCAACTGCACTTGAATCTAATTCTCAAGTGCAAGAAAAATCAAGTGACTTGGTTCAAGAAACCTTGCTCACCACCCAGATACTACATTTAGATGGTGAGAGGCTACTAGCTGGGGTAGACCTTGATGACACCATCAAAAACATAAAAAACATGGGGGATTCATCAGTTTTTACTGAAGACCCCATGGAAACTCTTAATGCACCTTCATGTGCAAATCAGTCTTCACAGACTATTAGGTTTGAGGGTAGTACTCCTGAGGGGGAGCTATCTAAATCCTCTCCAATTCAATTGGGGATTCCTCATGTAGGAACAACTCCCCTCAAAACCCTAGCAGAAATTGCTTTGACAATTAATGCTAGGAGTACAATTGCCAATGATCTTGTCATAAGGGAGGCAAGTATAGCACATTCAGGTGACAGTGTGGTGCAAGACACACAAGGGTTTGAGACTGGTGCACATGGCAGTAAACCAGTCAACTCCCCTCCAATTCAATTGGAGTTTCCTACAACTAGTGTGGAATAACAACTAGCCATAACCACAGAGTAATCTGTGAGTAAAAATATGACTTCAGTCACAGGTGGTTCTGCTGCTCAACCCTCTACATCTCAAACACACCTCATCTCTCAATGGCTCCAAGATACTGAAAATCAACCATCTACTATTGAAGACCTTAGAGTTGATCAACTTGGAGGCCTGGCTCAAATCTCACAACAGCTACTCACATCCAACATGTCCAATCAAGATTACCAAGCATCATGCTCTCCTACCAAGCTGATGTGAAAGAAAATTAAGCAAAGATTGTTGATGAAGCTGGTCAGGATGCTAACTGTGATGCTTGGTTGGACAAAGAATTCACAATTGAGATGGATGTTGTGTTAGCAAACTTCAGAGAAGAGTACATTACTATCTTGGGAAGCAATGTTAGATCTCTCACTCCACAGGAGGTATAAGATGCCATCAATTAAGTCTACAAGGCTCAAATCAAGGCTTTCCACAACTTTGGAAAAGCTCTACAAAGGTCATCAGGACAAAGTAATGAAGATGGTCAGAGAAAAGATGGACCAAATTATCCTTTCACAAACTGAGATCAAAAATAAATTTAAGACCTTCTCACAACAAATGTCTAGGTATGATCTCAGTGGGATTGATAAAAGTGTAAATCAACTCAAGGAATCATTTGTGGCCTTGCTCAAAGTTGTTCAAGAACATATCAGTAAATCCAATGACACAAGGTTGAAGCTGGATCAAATGCACACTACAAGATACACTCCTTCACCTTTGGTTATGAATGAAATTCAGAAATTTGTGCAAGCCACTTTTGGTCAATCTACTGCTATCTCTGATCCAAGCTCTTCCTCTACAGATATTCAAGCACTCAAGGATCAAGTAGCTCCTTTGGAAACCTCCAATGCTTTTCTCAACACTCAAGTTCAAGCTTTGACTTCTCTGGTCAAAAGCCAACAAATAGATATCAAGACCCTGGTGGTCTTTCACAAGCACCTACAAATGCAAAATTCTGTTGCTTTAGGAGCCATTATGGGCAAGCTCAACATTCCTCTTTCATCACTTCCAGAACATATAAGGCCTAAAATCCCTACTCCCCTTCTCATTCCTGCCAACAAGACTAAGGGGGAGATAGAGGATAGGTTAGCACATTCCAGATCATCTCAACAAGTCCAGGGTGCTAAAAAGAATTTAAATCAAGAAGTAGATCTTGACATGGAGAGACTTATTAGGGCTGCTGAAGGACCAAGTCTGAGCAGAGAATTTGATGAATTGCTCAAGGCCCTAAAAGCTTCTCTCAATGATAATTACTTCTCATATAAAAAGACCCTGGAGAAGACAATAAATTTCTTAAGGGTGGTCATGGTGAATCAAGACAATTTTCTACAAAAGAGAATTGTGGTCAATATCAACGACTCATGGATAGACAGATGTATGCAGGTGTCCCTCAATTATCTTGTTTCAAGAAGGGCATCTGAGTTGGACATTATGATCAACAAAGTCAAAGTTGTAACTCATGAAGATACCATGCTGCTAACTGAATTGAAGAATGGACAAGTGGTTGCTTTTCTTGAAGCATACCTACAGCCAAGTAAGGGTATAACATACATCTGTCCAAACACCAGGAACTTCAAATACTTTCAAATCCCTAAACAATGTGTCATGGCCAACAAGATGCTATCATGATTCTGGAAACTGACTTAAAATCAAAGAAGAACAAAAAATAATGATGATGTAGAGATGATAAAGCTGTTGGGGAGATACTTGAGTGATGCTGAAGTCAACTTGCCTAAAATTCAAATCAACAAGAATAATTTGGATGATGATGAGCAAAAGAAAGATGATCAAAATCCTTCTGGCTCAAATCCAAGTCAATCCATTAAGCCATCTGGCAGTAAGGGTGGTGAGAAGAAGAAGGAGGATGATAAGAAAAATGATGAGAAGAAGAGAGCCAATGAGAGAAGAAGTAAAAGGAGACATGATGGCTCAGAACCATAGCAAACCCTAAAAATTGAAACAGCTCTAGCTCAACCTCTAGACAAAACTTCTGTATCAGCAACCTCAATCAATAAACCACTCTCAACATCTAAGCCAAAAT
The DNA here is from genome assembly GCF_009905375.1 of Apium graveolens. NCBI lineage: Eukaryota > Viridiplantae > Streptophyta > Magnoliopsida > Apiales > Apiaceae > Apium > Apium graveolens. Next base: position 198,184,761 of record NC_133652.1, read on the forward strand.
TTCTGTACAAACAAACAACCAACTCTTTCCTAAAAATTCCAATCACCACAAGCCAAACAAGTCTCAAGAAAATCACAACCCTACCTTTAGCCAAACCTTCACTAAAAGTCAATCTCAAATCTGTTGGGAGAAAGCCTAAGAAAGCCAAGCTTGCAAAGAAAGGAGAAGTCACTGAAAGGGCCATCTGTAAATGTCTCAAACAATCTGACTTTCTACCTTTGAATTGGTGCATCTCAGATGAAGATCATTTTCAACATCTTGCTGAGGAAATAGTCAGAGTCTGGGTTGTATCTCTTAGGGAAATTAGAATTTTCTATGTAGATGGGTCCTTTACCTTTCTTGGAAGTGATTTAATGGACTCTCTTTCTCCCACAGAAATTAAGAGAATAATAAGTTTGCTAAAGGACAAGGATACTGCCATAAGGGCATGGAGATCAGTTATAACTGAATGGTTGATTGAAAGGGAAGAAACAAGAAAAAGAAATAAGGCTGAATCTGAAGAAAGAGTGAGGAAGTATAATGAAGAAATTGAGATGTTCATAAAAAGATCAGAAGAGCTCAAGGCCAAAGGAATGAGTAGAATCTCTAAGGATGGGAAATTTCTAAACATCAAAGCTGGTGGATTCTCAAGATTTAGGATTGATTTACCGGAGAGTGGTTATCCAAAGGCTGCAAGAGAAAAACTTGTAGAAGCTCTAAATGGAACACCTATTATAGAAGAACTGGAAATTCTTGATCACTTGAAGGATGTTCTTAGAGAAGAAGCAGATACAAAAACTGTCTTTACCTGATACTTGTAACCGTTGAACTTTGTAAATCTCATGTTGTATAAAATTGTAATTCTATCAAGCTTTATGTATTGATTTCACTTTCTATATTTTTTTAACTTGGGGTTAGTCTTGTTAACATGCATGAATTTGTGTTAAGCAATCTTCTCACAAATTGGGGGAGATTGTTGTGCAAGACATGCCTGTACTTTAACAAGACTAAGTCAAATTGACAACCCTAAGTAAGTTGTATTGTAATCTTAGTTTGCATTTGTACTTGTAACATTTAAAGTCTGTAAAAATGTAAAAGAGCAGACTGGAGTCTTTTTGTTTAAACAATATCAAGCCTAAGGATTCTATCTAGAAGAAGATCAAGAAGGTCATGCCTCTGAAGAATTTTGAAGAAGCTTGGACTTGAATAAATCTGTTTGGATAAAAATATTCTAAGTCAAAGATCTCTACAAGTCATAGATTTAGTGTTATAGAGAAGTCACTCGAGAACTCCAAATGACTTATCGAGAAGTCAGAAAAGCTTATCGAGAACTCACAGAGATATCGACAAGCCAAATTGAAGATATGAAGATTGGAGATATCGACAAGTCATTTCTTCACTAGAGAACTCAGAGTTATCGACAAGTCAACATTCATTAGAGAACTCTGAGTTGTCGATAAGTCAAATTCCACTAGAGAACTCAGAGATATCGATAAGCCAAAATTCACTAGAGAACTTTGATTTATCGACAAGTCAAATTTGACCAGAGAACTCTGAGTTATCGATAAGTCAATAAGCCACTAGAGAACTCATAGATATCGATAAGTCAAAGTGAAGATATGAAGACTAGAGATCTCTACAAGCCAAATTCTCTTATAGAGAACTCAGAGATCTCTACAAGTCAAATTTACTATGGAGTATTAGAGATCTCGATAAGCCAATATACTTATTGGGATGTCAAGTTCTCTGTAGACCAAATGGAGATCTCGAGGTAGAATCTCAAAGTACAAAATTGTAGACCAGTTCAATATCTAAGATCTACAATCAACAAACAATCTAAACAGCTGGATTGACAAGTCTACAAAAAGTAGCTTGAAGGATGTGCAAGATCAATGGTGAATATTAACTGACAAAGGAAGATCAAAGTAAACACAAGATGCTAATATATACTAAGCCAGAAATGGAAGATACACTTTTCCTAAAATGGAAATGACAAGTGACAGTTTACTAAAGTTAATAGCATGTCTTATTGTACACTGTGTAAACCAGCAGTTAACTAAATTATAAAGTTAACACTGGTCCTTTAGTTAGTTGTAACAATTTAGATAGAAAATCTTGTAACTCTCTCAAGAAGAAGCTAAGCTCTTTATCAACAAAGAGCCTAGAAATTTTGTAGCAAAACATTCTGAATTTTAATATAAAATTAATTGAGTTTTGAAAAGATCTGTGTTCTTTATTATTGCATGTTTAATTTCTACAGTAACACATTTCATTACAAGATTCAATTTACTTTGTTCAACCAAAAAAGAATTCAAGAAAAGCATAAAAACAGTAAAACACATTCACCCCCCTCTGTGTGTTATTCATTTCCTAACAAGAACCCAACTCAGAGACTACCTCAAGGCAAGGTAGCAGGAATTCTGGAGGTGGATACAGCTACTGCTATAGCTGCTCAGCTTAAGGCTTTGACGATGAAGGTGGATTCTTTGGCTAATTATGGAGTTAATCAGATCACAAGTGTTTGTGAGCTTTGTGCTAGTGCACATGAGACGGAGCAGTGTGCGAAATCTAGTGAATCAACTCAGTTCGTGAGCAACTTTCAGAGGTCACGGCAACCAGTTCCAGCCACCTATCATCCCAACAATCACAATCATCCTAACTTCAGCTGGAGCAACAATCAGAATGCGATGCAACAACCTAATCAGTAGTATGCAGTAAAGCAATTCAACCCTCCTGGTTTTCAACAACCGCAATATGCTCCAAGATAACAACTCCAGCTTCAGCAATTACCACATGGAAGTACAAGTCAATCTAATGAGAAATCTGAATTGGAGGAGTTGAGGCTCATGTGCAAGAGCCAAGCGGTTTCTATTAAGACCTTGGATAATCAAATTGGGCAGATTGCCAATGCCTTGCTGAATTGACAACCTGGTACACTACCTAGTGACACATAAGTTCCAGGCAAGAAGAAAGCAAAAAAGCAGGTTAAGGCAATTATATTGAGGTCTGGGAAGGTTGCAAGCCCTGAAAAATCTCAACTTCCAGAATATGAAGTTGTGGCTGAAGAAGATGTGCAGAAGGAAGCATAAGTGGAATCAAGGAAGAAAACTGTGGAACACAATCCTCCTGAGGGTAATACAGGGGAGAAACAGGTCTATCTTCCACCACCTTTTCCTAAGAGGCTGCAGAAGCAAAAGTTGGATAAGCAATTTGCTAAGTTTCTGGAGGTGTTCAAGAAACTTCATATCAACATACCTCTCACCGAAGCTTTTGAACAGATGCCTAGCTATGCGAAGTTTATGAAAGGTATTCTCTCTCAGAAAGTGAAGCTCGATGACTTAGAGACCATTGCTCTTACGGAGGAATACAGTGCTGTTCAGCAACATAAGTTGCCTCCAAAGCTTAAAGATCCTGGAAGCTTCACTATTCCTTGCACCATCGGAAACTTGTTATTCGACAAGTGTTTATATGATTTGGGAGCTAGCATCAATCTGATGCCTTTGTCTGTCTTTAAGAAGTTGGATTTACCTGATCCAAAGCCTAATATATGTCCTTGCAGTTGGCCGATCGATCTATTACATATCCATAAGGCATTATGGAGGATGTCTTCGTCAAGGTGGATAAACTCATCTTTTCCTTCCCGACTTTGTAATTCTTGATTTTGAGGAGGATAAAAAGATTCCATAATCTTGGGAAGACCATCTTGGCTACCGGCCGAACCTTGATTGATGTGCAGAAGGGTGAGCTCACTATGCGTGTACTAGATCAGGATGTGACCTTTAATATTTTCAATGCCATGAAATTCCCTACTGATAAAGAGGAGTGCTTAAAAGTGGAATTGGTCGATTCTATGGTTACTTTGGAACTTGATCAAATGCTAAGGTCTGATGCCTTAGAGAAAGCCTTGTTGGGGAATTTAGATAGTGAAGATGATGAAGGTGATGAGCAGTTGCAGTATTTGAATGATTCTCCTTGGAAGCAAAGGATGGATATGCCTTTTGAATCTCTTGGATTTTCAGAACTCAAAAATGCGGAAGGGCGTCTCAAGCCATCTATTGAGGAAGCTCCTACACTCGAGCTTAAACCTTTTCCTGAACACTTGAGGTATGCATTTTTAGGTGATGCTTCTACTTGCCTGTTATTATTGCATCTGACCTTTCAGGTAGTGATGAGGAAAAGCTCTTGAGAATTCTGAGAGAGTCCAAATCGGCAATTTGATGGACTATAACATATATCAAGGGAATCAACCCTTGTTATTGCATGCATAAAATTCTGTTAGAGGAAGGAAGCAAGCCGACTGTTGAACAACAGAGAAGGCTAAATCTGATCATGAAGGAGGTGGTGAAGAAGGAAATTCTCAAGTGGCTAGATGCAGGCATCATTTATCCTATTTCTGACAGTTCATGGGTGAGTCCAGTTCAGTGTGTGCCAAAAAAAGGAGGCATCACAGTGGTTGCTAATGAGAAAAATGAGCTCATTCCTACTCGAACAGTCACGGGGATGAGAGTTTGCATGGATACTGGAAGCTGAACAAGGCCACGAGGAAAGATCACTTCCCTCTTCCATTTGTTGATCAGATGCTTGACAGGTTGGCTGGGCATGAGTACTACTGTCTTCTGGATGGCTATTCAGGCTATAATCAGATTTGCATTGCTCTAGAAGATCAGGAAAAGACTACCTTCACTTGTCCGTTTGGTACTTTTGCCTTAAGAAGAGTTTCTTTTGGGTTGTGTGGTGCACCTGCCATATTTCAGAGATGCATGATGGCTATCTTCTTTGATATGATTGGTCAAAATGTGGATGTGTTCATGGACTATTTTTCTGTGTTCGAGGATTCCTTCGACGAGTGCTTGCAAAATCTTGGCGTAGTTCTTAAAAGGTGTGTGAGTCTAATCTGGTTCTCAACTGGGAGAAATGTCACTTTATGGTGCAACATGGCATCATTATTGGGCACAAAGTTTCCAGTAAAGGTCTTGAGGTGGACAAAGCCAAGGTGGGGGTCATTGAAATCTTCCTCCACCAATTTCTGTTAAGGGGATCCGCAGTTTCCTTGGTCATGTGGGTTTCTATCGATGATTCATCAAGGACTTCTCTAAAATCTCTAAACCATTGTGCAATTTATTAGAAAAAGATGTCCCTTTCAAGTTTGATGATGAGTGTCTAGCTGCTTCTGAGAGCTTAAAGAAGAGCTTGATCACGGAACCTGTCATAACTGCACCTGATTGGAGTGAGCCTTTTGAAAATGATGTGCAATGCAAGTGATTATGTAGTTGGAGTGGTTCTTGGGCAAATAAAGAACAATATATTTCATGTGGTTTACTATGCTAGTAAGACCCTCAATAGTGCTCAACTGAACTATACTACTACTGAGAATGAACTCTTAGCCATTGTCACGGTTTGAGAAGTTCGACTCTTATCTGCTTGGGATGAAGGTGACAATTGTTCACTAATCACGCTTCTATTCGCTATCCTCGTCTCGAAAAAGGAACTCGAAGCCTAGATTGATTCGATGGGTTTTTCTACTTCAGGAGTTTGAGGTGGAGATCAAGGATATGAAAGGTACTAAGAATCAAGTTGTTTGATCATTCCTCTCGTTTAGAAGATCCAAGTACCAGCTTCACAAGATAAGACATTGATAAATGAGTCTTTTTCCCGATGAGCAGTTGTTTGGGGTACAAGAAGAAAGTTCCACGACATTGTGAACTATCTTGTGAGCAATATTATGCCCCCGACTTAACTCCTGCTCAAAGGAAGAAGTTTCTTCATGAAGTGAAGTGGTTACAGTGGATGAGCCATTTTTGTTTCGGCAAGGAGCTTACAAATCATCAGGAGATGTATTCTGTACAGCGAGACGGAGGGTATCTTACGAGACTTCCATTCAACTATTAATGGAGGCCACTGTTAAGTGGAATTTATATCCACTTAGAACATCCTATAAAGGCTCGAATTGGTGTTTTGTACTCAAGTTAATTTGATGTGTTTTTGTAGTGTTTTGTATTTTAAGGCATAGTCGGAAGCAGGAAGGGTTTTACAATGTTTTTATGCTTGGAATGGTGTTAGGAAGGTGTCTTGGATGAATGCTCGTTGATCGCCTTCAAAAACTAGCAAAGAAAATAAAGTTCAGAATTTTTTTCCAGTAGGTCAGCGCGCCCGCGCCAGTTTGTCAGAAGGACAGTGCGCCCGCGCCAGGACGAAACTGAAGAATCCTGTTTCAACTAGAAGATTGATTTTCTGGACTTCTCTTCTGATTGGGCTGCTATATTATGACTCTTTGAAGACGTTTTTCATAATGGAGACTAGGAGAAGACGATGAGAAGACCTAGGAGCACAAATACAATAAAGGAGAAAAAAGCTTTTTATACTTGTGATTCTTTAATTGAGTTGTAATCTTGGATGCTAGTTTTCTTGTTTGTTGAACCTATTACTCTTTTTTAACGTACTTTGGTTATTATTCAGTTTATAAAGACTTAGTTTATTATACCATGCTTTCATCGGAACCCACGGTGATGATGAGTTCAGTTATAGGCTAATCGTTATCGTGGGGTTATAACGGATTTACTTATGGATTTTAATAATTAATTTGTTTCGATATCTTAGTGTGTGTGATTGTATGATATCCTAGTATTGGTTGTGCTTATTCGTCTTATAAGTGTCGCGAACTTATAAGATAACGTGTTAATCTCTATTAAAGCGAAAGTCAATATAGGGGTTTTGAACTTGCCATGCTAGTATAGGTTCAT